>NC_134900.1:16018438-16115938 GCF_041734735.1 Babylonia areolata | reverse complement strand
TGTTTTGTTTTGCATATTATGCTTTGAGTGAACACACTTTCGGTTTTTTTTGTTTTGTTTTTATTTATTTATTTATTTATTTTTTGTCTTTTTTTATTTATCTAAATGAAGCATGCTAACTTGCATGTGGGTACTTACACTGCTACACACATACGCGCACTCAAACAGACACACAGACACACACACACACACACACACACACACACACACACACACACACACACACACACATTTTGTTAGTGAAATATTGCATTTCCTACTTCTTTACTCACCCCAACATTGTTTGGTTTTGGTAAATATTTAATTGTGAACCTCGTTTCACCTCTTTCTTTTTTTTGTGTGAAATGTGATGATACATGTGGTTATTCATTTATTTTGCATTGGGAAAGAGAGTACCTTAAAAAAACAACCCAAAACCAAATAGGTTCTTTAGAAATATTGCCTTGTTGAGCATTAAAACGGACTGGCAACGTTTCACAAAGTTCTCTTTCTGTCTGGTTCTTCAGCTAGAGAATGAAGATGACTCTTCTTCTTCTTCTTCTGCGTTCGTGGGCTGCAACTCCCACGTTCACTCGTATATACACGAGTGGGCTTTTACGTGTATGACCGTTTTTACCCCGCCATGTAGGCAGCCATACTCCGCTTTCGGGGGTGTGCATGCTGGGTATGTACTTGTTTCCATAACCCACCGAACGCTGACATGGATTACAGGATCTTTAACGTGCGTATTTGATCTTTTGCTTGCGTGTACACACGAAGGGGGTTCAGGCACTAGCAGGACTGCACACATGTTGACCTGGGAGATCGGAAAAATCTCCACCCTTTACCCACCAGGCGCCGTCACCGAGATTCGAACCCGGGACCCTCAGATTGAAAGTCCAACGCTTTAACCATTCGGCTATTGCGCCCGTCAGAATGAAGATGACAAAGATGAAGTGTTTGTACCCTGGCTGTGATGCCCTCAAGTTTTGACTGTGTACCTTGCTTCTTTTCCCAGTTATGGGTCTAAAATACAAACAAACAAAACAACAAAACAAACAAAACAACAACAACAAAAACCAACACTTTTCCTCACTCTACATAGAACTTCGTAACATCAGATTTTTTTTTTTTTTTTTTTTTTAATTCGCATATTCTTTCCAATTGTTAACAGTTAAGTGGGGGTGATTTTTTTCCCTGAAACAAGCCATTTTTATACTTCAAAATGCTTTTTTTTTTCTTCTTTTTTTTTAATAAATATTTTATATACATGACTTGGTTTGAGTTGGCTGAAAAGGTTCTGATCTGGAGCTGGCAGCTGACAAGAATCATTGGATCAGACTGTTTGAGTTAGTCTTGTCTCCCAAGGGGGATGCTTGGAGCTCTTTCATTGCTAATGGTATCCCTGCCTTCTAGAAAATTTGTGCTAGAAATCTTCTCTGTTTTATTGGTCTCTTATATCTTTTTTTTTTCTTTCTCTCTTTCCTCTTTCTTTCATGTTTTCAGTAGTCTCAGTCCATTTATCTGTATTTATTCTGGACTGTTTTGGTTTGTCTTTCTCCCAGACTTGATCATGAGCATTCTTTTTTTTTATTTTTTTTTTTATGGTGTTATATGTTTTGGTGCCCACAAAATGATTTTTGCATTGGCTGTGTTGGGATGTGTATACATTTCTATCTGTAATGTTTTGTTTATATATTAGGTATGATTATGTAATTCTTTTTATTTATTGATTTGCTTATTTCTTTCAATTATCGCTCTAATGGAAGAGTGTTTTTGTGGTCCTATGTTTATCAAGGTGGCCAGGTGAATGTTGCAAAGTCAGTTTGTTAATGTTTGCCTTGTTCTTTTACCCATGAAATAGGAGTTCAAAGGAATACCCTTAGCAAACTCTGTTTGTTAATATATGCTTGTCGCCCAGTGCTCAACTTACAGACTGACATAAGTTTACAGTTGGGCCAACAGCAAAGTGAGAGCCGTATGATCAATGATTTTCTCCATTGCAACGGGAAGTCATTTGCAGCTTAGTGTTTTGGAAAGACTATGACTCTCAAAACTAGGACGCAAGATTGCACAGAATCTTAGTGCTGCAGCCTTGTGGGGCTAGTTGGCTTTTGGGAACCATCCCAGTGCCAAATGTCCTAAAACCCTCTTGGCAGAGATAGTGGGGATGTTGACTTGGGCAAGGCACTCTCCACTATAATCAAATTCTAGCCCAGATTGTTGGGACAGCAGTTACCTCCTCTGCTGTTCTGATGGTCATAGTCAGACATGACTGGCTGTCATGCATACAGGCTTTTTTTTTTTTTTAACCAATGAAAAAAGGAGTCCCAAGGAATATAGCAAATGTTTGTTAATATTTGTTTTATTCTTTTACCAATGAAAACAGGAATCCAGAGGAATATAGCAAAGTCTATTGGTTGATGTTTGTCTTGTTCTTTTAACTATGATACAGCAAAATCCGTTTGTTTATGTTTGCCTTCTTTTAACAATGAGATTGTTTATGTTTGCCTTCTTTTAACAATGAGAATAGAATATGGTCACAGTTTTTCCATTTGTTAATGTTTGCCTTGTTCTTTTAACTATGAGCATATAATATGGTCACAATTTGTCCATTTGTTAATGTTTGCCTTGTTCTTTTTACTATGAGAATATAATAATTATGGTCACAATTAATCCATTTGTTAATGTTTGTCCTGTTCTTTTAAGTATGGGAATAGAATATGGTTACATTTTTTCCATTCGTTAATGTTTGCCTTGTTCTTTTAATATGGCAATAGAATATTGAGACATTGATTCCATTTGTTAATGTTTGTCTGGTTCTTTTAGCTATGAGAATAGAATATGGTCACAATTTTTTCCATTTGTTAATGTCTGTCTTGTTCTTGCACCATTCAGTCAGGCTTAAGTCATGCGCATACACACGCATGAGAATAGAATATGGTGACAATATTTTTTAAAATTTCTATTTGGCTACTTGTGTGCTCTTTCCAGATGTTCAGCATGGAGATGAAGACGCTAAGTCTGGTGGTTGTGGCTCTGGTTGTGATGCAAGGGGGCGTGACTGGCTACATGCCCCACCTCTCCCCCTTCTTCTTCCTCTGCAATTACCATGGCAACGTTCAGGACCTGGGCTTCGACACAGGGGAGGTCACAATCAGCGTTGCCATCAAAGGCGACCCCGAGTTCTACGTGCCAGGACAGCTCTACGAAGGTGAGATATGAGTATGTGCATGGCGCACGTAAAATAACCCGTGGCAGCAGGAAGTTGAGTTGTCCCTGACAAGAATTGTGGTAAAATCCACTCTAATCTACATGCTTATGTATGTGCATGACAGAATCCTGACTGAACGAACAGGAAACAAATGATGAGCGCACGAAGGCAGCTCTCATTGGCTCTAAACAGATACCCAGTCTGTTGTGCAAATGACGTACAGATACCCAGCCTGTTGTGCAAATGATACACAGATACCCAGTCTGTTGTGCAAATGACGTACAGATACCCAGCCTGTTGTGCAAATGACGTACAGATACCCAGTCTGTTGTGCAAATGATGTACAGATACCCAGTCTGTTGTGCAAATGACGTACAGATACCCAGTCTGTTGTGCAAATGACGTACAGATACCCAGTCTGTTGTGCAAAGGACGTACAGATACCCAGTCTGTTGTGCAAAGGACGTACAGATACCCAGCCTGTTGTGCAAAGGACGTACAGATACCCAGTCTGTTGTGCAAATGATGTACAGATACCCAGTCTGTTGTGCTAATGATGTACAGATTGCCAGTCTGTTGGGCAAATGACGTACAGATACCCAGTCTGTTGTGCAAATGATGTACAGATACCCAGTCTGTTGTGCTAATGATGTACAGATAGCCAGTCTGTTGTGCAAATGACGTACAGATACCCAGTCTGTTGTGCAAATGATGTACAGATACCCAGTCTGTTGTGCTAATGATGTACAGATAGCCAGTCTGTTGTGCTAATGATGTACAGATACCAAGTCTGTTGGGCAAATGATGTACAGATACCCAGTCTGTTGTGCAAATGATGTACAAATACCCAGTCTGTTGTGCTAATGATGTACAGATAGCCAGTCTGTTGGGCAAATGATGTACAGATAGCCAGTCTGTTGTGCAAATGATGTACAGATAGCCAGTCTGTTGTGCTAATGATGTACAGATAGCCAGTCTGTTGTGCAAATGACGTACAGATACCCAGTCTGTTGTGCAAACAACATATAGATATCCAATCTGTCGTGCTAATGACTCCATGTTTGTAAAAGGCATGGAGTTTGGTATCTGGCTGAGGGTAGGAGCTGGGCAGGACTGTGCATTTAAGTTGTTGTTTTCATGTATAGATTCATGCTTCACGCATCAGTTTTTACATTGAACAGCACAGCTGAACATGTTTTACACGGAGTGGCACTGTATGAATTGTTATGATGTATTAGTGTTTGTTGTACATGGAAAGTAAATGAAAATAATTATTACTGTTATCAGTATGTCGCAGCGCATGTTTTACACAGAAAGGTGCTGTTATGATTTAATTACAATAATCATTATTATTTTTTCATTGCACTGCATATTTTACATGGAAAATCACAATATGAATTAGATAGTAATTATTATTACTGTCATTATTATGTTGCAGTGCATGTTTTACAATCAAAGGCGCCATGCAAATTTAATCATGAATATTACTGTTACTTAGGTTCAGCGCTGGAGTTTATCAGAGGTTGATACAAGCTTACTGTTCGGCCAACAGTAAAGTGAGAGCTTTCTGACCAGTGGTTTCTATACTGCATTGGAAATTCACTTGCAGCTTAGTCTTTTGTGGAGGACTGTGACTCAAACTATGAGGCAAGACTGCACTGGCTTTAACTCTCTCCATACGAACGGCGAAAGAGATGACGTTAACAGCGTTTAACCCCAGATACCATCATCAAAATATTGCAAGCGGAAGGCTCTTATACTGGAGAGGTGAATGTTGACAAAGAATACCACAATTCTGACGACAGAAGCTAAAGTTTGGGTCATTCAGACACCCATTGGACATCCGAGGGGTCTGTGTAGAGGAGAAGAGAGGACTGGCCGTACTGAGTGAGTTAAGAACTGCTGCCTTAGGGACCAGTCGGTCTTTTGGGACCATCCCCACCACCGACTGTCCCACAATCATCTTGGCCGGGAGAGTTTGGATGTAACTTGGGCAAAAAGACACTCTCCGTTGTTAGTAGATTTTACCCCAGGTAGATGCTTCCCCTGCTGCACTGATGGTCATTGTGGGAGACAACTGACATTCCTACATTATGTTTCAGTGAGTCTGTCACTCTGATGGTCATACAGAGATGCCAGCTGTCATGATTTTGCCGCATTTTGTTATGCTCAATTGCAGTTTGTTCCGATGTTATGCCAGTGTCAAAATTGTTCTGACGAGTTCATTTTCGACTAGATAGCATGGTCACACACTTTCCCATCATAACATTACCAGACGCTCTAGACCTATCGATCACAAGGTAAGGGCAGTCACTACTAACCTTGGTCTCACTTGATGATGGTCAGCTAATCATGTGTGAGTTTACATTGAAACAGCATTGAGTGGACCAATCAGCTGAATCGTAGCAGTTATACATCATGTTGCAGGTAGGCCCAAGTGTTTATATGCCTTGAAGATAAAATGTATGTTTGCTGATGCGGGTCGGAGTCCGATTGTTGCTACCAAATTCAAAATGATCCTGCCAAATTTCCTGGTTGTTCCTACAAACACTTGACAGGGGTTGGCATCTCTGGTCATAGTGGGACACGACTGACATTTGTGCGTTATGTTTCGGTGAGTCTGTCATCCAGCATCAAATTTGACATCCTGCTGCTGGTCTGATGGTCACAGTGGGACATGACATGATGTGATGATGATGTGGATACTTACATAGCGCCTTTCCTTGGTTGGAGACCTAGCTCTAAGCACTTTACAAACTTGGGGTCATTTGTTCAACAGGCTGCCTACCTTGGTAGAGCCGACTCACAGCTGCCATTGGGTGCTCATCATTCATTTCCTGTGTCATTCAATTAGATTTCAGGCACGCAAGCATACACACTCAGACAGACTTACAACATTTTACGTGTATGACTGTTTTGTTTATTTACCCAGCCATGTAGGCAGCCATTTTTTGGGGGTACATGCTGGGTATGTTCTTGTTTCCATAACCCACCTAACGCTGACATGGATCACAGGATCTTTAACATGTGTATTTGATCTTCTGTGTGTGTATACACATGAAGGGGATTCAGACACTAGCAAGTCTGCACATATGTTGATCTGGGAGATCGGAAAAATCTGCACCCTTTACCCACCAGGTGTCCATTACCTGGGACTCTCAGATTGAAAGTCCAATGCTTTGCCTTAACCACTCGGCTATTGCGCCTATCATGACTGACTATCCTACATTCTGTTTCAGTGAGTCTCTCATCCAGCATCAACTTTGACGGCCTGCTGCTGACGGGTCTGTACACGATGTCGACGGAGGCTCAGGCCCTGTTGGCGCCCCACATGCCCCAGGCGCCAGGCATCATGGGACAGAACCTGATGTGCTCCGTCGTCCACTCCCACCTCAGCCCCCGGCCCCAGCACCGGCTGTCCTTTGTGTGGATGGCGCCGCCTGAAGGGACGGGATGCGTCAAGTTCCTGTGAGTGTGGTGATGGTGGTGGTGTTAGTGGTGGTGGTGGTGGTAGTGGTGGGGATGGTGGTGGTGGTATTAGTTGTTGTGTTGGTGGTGGTGGTGGTATTTGTGGTAGTGTTGGTATTGGTGGTGTTGGTGGTACTAGTGGTGGTGTTGGTGGTATTATTAGTGGTGGTGGTGGTGGTGTTGGTGGTATTAGTGGTGGTGTTTGTGGTATTAGTGGTGGTGTTGGTGGTACTAGTGTTGGTGGTACTAGTGGTGGTGTTGGTGGTATTAGTGGTGGTGGTGGTGGTATTAGTGGTGGTGGTGGTGGTACTAGTGTTGGTGGTGGTGGTACTAGTGGTGGTGTTGGTGGTATTAGTGGTGGTGTTGGTGTTGGTGGTATTAGTGGTGGTGTTGGTGGTGGTGTTGGTGGTATTAGTGGTGGTGTTGGTGTTGTCAGCATCAGTTGTCCTTTGTGTAGATGGCGCCGCCTGAAGTGACAGGATGTGTCAAGTTTCTGTGTGTGGTGGTCTCCCTTGTTCTTGTTCTTCTCTTTGTTCTTTTCCTTGTTCTTCTCCTTGTTCTTGTTCATCTTGTTCATCTTCTTGTTCTTCGTGTTCTCCTTCTTCTCCTTGTTCATCTTGTTTTTCTCCTTGCTGTTGTTGTTGTTCTTCTTCTCCTTCTCCTTGTTCGTGTTGTTTTTCTCGTTGTTGTTGTTGTTGTTGTTGTTCTTCTTCTCCTTGTTCTTGTTGTTTTTCTCCTTGTTCTTGTTCTTCTTCTTTCTTCTCCTTCCTGTGTTTCTTATGCTGCTTCTTCTGATTGTTGTTGTTGTTGTTCATCTTCTACTCGTTCTTCTGCTTCCTTATTTTTCTTTTCCTTCTTATTCATCGTCATCTTCTTGTTCTTGTTCTTCTCCCTCTTCCCCTTCTTCTTCTGCATTTGTTGGCTTCAGCTCCTGCATTCACTGATATGAATGAGATGGCTTTTGCTTACATGTGTGACTGTTTTTAACCCCACTATGTAGGCAGCCGTATTCAGTTTTCAGGGGAGTACATGCTGGGTATGATCTTGTTTCGGTTATCCCACTGAACACTGACAAGGATTACAGGATCTTTAACGTGCCTGTTTGGTCTTCTGCTTGCGTTACACACACGACAGGGAGATGGGACAAAATCTCTATCATTAACTCTCTCCATACGAACGAAAGAGACGACGTTAACAGCGTTTCATCTCAGTTACCATCATCAAAATATTGCAAGCGGAATGCTCTTATACTGAAGAGGTGAATGTTGACAAAGAATACCACTGTTCTGACGACGGAAGCTAAAGGTTGGGTCATTCAGACACCCACTGGACATCCGAGGGGTCTGTGTAGAGGAGAAGAGAGGACTGGCCGTACTGAGTGAGTTAACCCTCCAGGTGTGCCCAAACTGGGGATCGAACTCAGGAAGCTCAGGCACTCTAGCTATTCAAACGCTGTGTCTGTCAGTGTGTTGGTCATGTGTTGGTTTTGTCGCTGTAAGTGTGACTGAATGTGTCTTTTATGTCAACTTTGTATTTTGTTGTTCGTTTGCTGGATAACATGTGTGTGTGTGTGTTAAAATTGTGTTGTTTGTTGGTGATGATGAGAAACCTGCCCGTGTCAGAATTGTTCTTGTTATGATTAATGTATGTGTTGATGTCAGCATCGAGTTGTTTGTGGGTTATGACAGAAAATATGTGTCAAAAGTATTTGTTAATGGATGATATAAGTGGGCGTGCAGATTGGAGCACACTTCATATTATAATAGATAAGTAAATACAATATAATAGATAAGTGAATACTATACAATAACAATACAATACAATACAATACAATACATCTTTATTCATCCATTTGCAAATTAATTGTGAACCATCAAAACAAGAGCCAGTGAACGCACCATGTCACCACCACTACAGTGCCACACACAGGCATACCAAAGAAAGGTCATCATAATAGCTTAATAAATAGATAAATAAAAAGGCATGATTTATTGTTAGTGGAGTGATGGCCTAGAGGTAACGCGTTCACCTAGGAAGCGAGAGAATCTGAGCGCACTGGTTTGAATCACGGCTCAGCCACCGATATTTTCTCCCCCTCCACTAGACCCTGAATAGTGGTCTGGATGCTAGTCATTCGGATGAGACAATAAACCGAGGTCCCGTGTGTAGCATGCACTTAGTACACGTAAAAGAACCCACAGCAACAAAAGGGTTGTTCCTGGCAAAAAACAAATAAAACTGCATGCAGGAAAAAAAAAAAAGGGTGGCGCTGTAGTGTAGTGACGCACTGTCCCCGTGGAGAGAGCAGCCCGAATTTCACACAGAGAAATCTGTTGTGATAAAAAGAGAAATACAAATCCACATAGAAATTATGCAGCAGATATTGTGAATGACTTCTGTGTGTTACAGGGCAACTGCTACTCTTGGCCAGCAGCTTCTGTTCAAGGACACGACAGTGCTCCAGATTTGTGAAGAAGGAAGTGAGTTTATAATAGTAACACTAGAAGATCATGTTGCTGTGTGTGTGTGCTTGTGTTCGTGTGTGTGTGTGTGTGTGTGTGTGATTCACACTCATTTAATTGTCACTTGAACCCTAAATGGACTGGAGACACAATTCATGGCAAAGTACGGAAAGGGCAGGAATGGTCTGTACCATGAACCATGTATGAGATGTATTCCTGTTGTCTTTTCGTGTGTAGGCATAGACAGACATTCTTGGCTATTTGAATTGTTTGTGTGTACACATGCAATTGAGTGTGTGTTTGCATTATGTGTGCGTATGAGTGAGTGTGTGCATGAATGCATAATGTATTTCCACTAGCATGCATTTGTGAGAAAATGTTTCTCTCTGTGTGTGTGTGTGTGTGTGTGTGTGTGTGTGTGTGTGTGTGTTTTGTTTATAAGTTGTATCATATACAGATTATTATTTCTGTCGAGTTTTGATAGCTGGAATTTAGCATGGTGAAACATACTTTAAAAAAAACAGTATTACCTTGAATAGTTAAGAGATATGACTGAAATGAGATTAAAGCTTGAATTTTCCTCATTTTCTGTAACCTTTTTACTCAGCATTGAGCATGGCAAAATGTGTTCAGCACTGAAGGGGTTAAGATCATTAATCTTACTGATTTCCATGGCAACAGGCATGACTGCCCCCACCAGACCAGAGCTGGCAGAGGTCCACTCCGATGCGGTCATCTTCAGGGACGACTTTGAAGACACGGAGGGACTGAGACAAGATCTTTGGTAGGTAGACAGTTTGGAGTATGTTGTGTTCTGTTCTTTGATTTAACTTCTTTTTTCTTCTGTGAGTTCTTTTACATGTGTGAGTATACATTTATCCTCAGCTTGTGTGTTTCCATGGGTTGAGTGTCACCATCTTTTTCTTTCTCCTTTTTACTTCAGATGTTATTGTAATGAATAGGTGTTGATGTGGCTGTTATGCTAGTATGAAAATGTGATGTTTTCTTGTGCCTGTGCAGTTCCAGAACTGATTGCCTACAAATTCTACCAGATGAATTCTGATCCTTTAATGATAAAACCTCTTCTTTTAATAGTCACTGCCTACCAAACACATGTCAGTCTGGGCATCCCCTTCATGCTAGTAACACCTGTTCCAGACTCTGTGATAGACAAGCTTCCTTCCTTCAAGAATACACTGCTATATTTTCATAAATTAGAAGAGAATTTAACTAAAAGAAACAGAACAGTGTGTTAAAAAAAAAAAAGAAAAAAAAAAAGAAGAAAAAATATATTTAAACAAACGCACAAAAGAGGGCGCTAGCCAGCGGGACAAAGGGGAGGTTACCTACTTCCGGGAGGTTATCAGCCGTAGTTTCGTTTTCTCCGCATAGGCAGATAGTAGTTTGCACAGGACAGGAATGTCAGACCCCTGCCGGAGTCTGCACTAGTTGGGTCACGGTAAGTATGTTATTTAAACGTAATTTTAGATAGAAAATTTCCTTTAAACAAACACTCAAACGTATCAGTTCTTTCTCATTCATATAAAATGTTTGAACCTTCTCCTCCCCCACACATGTCATTGGCCCTCTCCCTCTCCCTCCCTCCTTCAACCACCCAACCTGTAGGCCTCATTTCTCCTCCATCTCCATCAATTCCCTTTTATACTCCATCCGCTCACATCACAGCATGAAAACCAGAAACTAGGAAACGGTTGTATAAAAGAACAGAGGTTTGTTAAAATGAAAGAACAGTGAGGCTAGCAGAGTAAAGGATTATTAAATGATAAAGAGTGGTAACTCTCTCTGTTAACAATGGAGAAAGAGTGACCACCCTTTTTTCTTGTTTGTTTTTTGTTTGTTTGTTTTTGAGGTACTGATTCATTTAATCTCCAAACAGGCAGAATGGTCAACAATGTTTTCACCACCTAAGAGTTACCTCTGTTTATGGTTGTTCAAAGGGATTTGATGACGTTGTGTTGATTTATGGTTGTTCAAAGGGATTTGATGACGTTGTGTTGATTTATTGTTGTTCAAAGGGATTTGATGACGTTGTGTTGATTTATGGTTGTTCAAAGGGATTTGATGACGTTGTGTTGACACAGGCTGAGTGGGGAAGGGGTGCAGGTCACTGACAAGTGTGGCCCGGTGGTGTACGGACAGCACGCCCTCCTGTGCCGGACCTCAGGGCTCAGAGAACTGGTGAGTCAGTCAGACAGGTGGTGATGGTCAGTGAGTCAGAACCTTATTTCAGCAGGTGATTACACACACACACGCACGCGCACGTGCGCATGCACACAGGTACACACACGCAAAAGCTTTAGGTCACCATGAGAGCAGGGCACAAAAGGCTTTGTAACTTGGATAATTAATTTTTTGTTTTGTTTTTTTGTTTATTGGATGATGAATAATGATGATGGTGATACGGCTGTGGAGGTCCTTTTAGGTTCTGGACAAAATGACAAGGCTGTTCTCTGCACTTCCTTTCAAGTCATGTCCCAGTGTCAACCAGGCCAAAGAGATACAAACACCTGCAGTGTTCATGAGATTTTTGCAGTGCTCCCAAAGACAGATCCGTGGCATGGGTGATTTTGCCTGTGTGGCCCCAGTCTCCCCACTTGAGCCCATAAAACACTCAGCTCTGCGTAGAAGTCAGCAACTAGCAGAAAAAAAAAATCCACATCTGTTGAGGCTGTACCCCATTTTCTCCTAGTCCTCGATCCATGATATGAATCACTCTGCTATGGCGCCTGGTGTTACTTCTTTTCTAGTTGAAATGTTTGTAGTTAGGGATGATGCTGATGATAACTGATGATTGTTTTTATGGTCCATTCAGATCTGTCATTATTTAAGAGGCTGTATTCTTTCATGACTGTGCCTTTGCATCATTCAGAGTACTGCAGACAGGTGTATTGATCAGTCACAATACAATACACAATACACAAACTTTATTGTCTATACTTTGGTACAGAGATTTTCTTTTTGGCAGCAGCACATGTCCAACATAAGAAGAAAACAACAAACAAATAAACTGAATAAAATGAATAGAAAATAAAAAGATAAATTAAAAATTAAATGGCACCAAATGGAAATAGCTATATACAAATATCCAGATTACTGAAATTTATGTGCCTCTCCATTTCAGTCAGCCAAAGCGCATTGCACATCTACCCCCCCCCCCCCCACACACACACACACACACCCCACGCACACACACCATGCGCGCGCACACACACACATACACTCTCTCTCATCCCCTCTCTCTCTCTGTCTCTCTCTTCACAAGAAATGCAACTACAAAGATCATCGTTCATTTAAAAATGAGTCGGAGTCAGTGATCAAGTGATTTGATTGCAGGTGTGCTGGTTTTGCTTTGGGCTGATCAGTTGTACATGCTGTGGAGCTTGGCTTTGGGTTGTGAACTATAACTTTGGCTCACGCACAGATCATGGCACTTCAGCATGTAATTTCTGTTCAGTTTAGAAAAGAGGAATAAATGAATGATTAACATTCATCATTTTTGGTGGCAGTTTGATAGCTAGACAGCTAATTGTAGGAAATACATTAGCTGGTTGTTGCATACTAGACAGCCAATTGTAGGTAATAGAGCAGCAGGTTGTTGCATAAAGAGCCTTCAGTTTGCCTCTTTTGTTTCCAGTAGAGATTTAGAAAATGAAGACTGATTGCTGCAGAGTGTGTTATAGTTTTTTTTTAAATATAAATTTGTGATTTATGGTGATTGAATTTTGTATCCTTTCAGAAAACGGTGCCACTGAACACTACGTCAGCAAAAATTCTTCAGTTCTCCCTTGGTGAGTTCAGATGTTGTTATTCTATGCTTTTATTCTTGCTCAAAACTTATTCATTATTGTTCTAACCTGACCCGTTTATTGACCTTTTTGTCATTCACTGCTTTGAAGTGAAAGTTTGAACAAACAAGTCGGTCTGTTTGTGATGTCACATTTCAGTATATTTTGCTTGTTATAAGGATTATTTAGCTTTGATTCTATAGAATTGAAATCTCCTTAAGGAGATGAATCACACTGACACTCCCAATTGTCTTCACTCAGAATCATTTGCATTTTGAAAGGTACTAATTCACAGATGTCTTATCTAAGTTAGTCTTGGAAATTGATTCCCTATAGCGCCCCCACCCCCCACCCACCACCCCCACTCCTCCACAACTAAATTTTTAGACACATGATATTTTTTGTAGTGCATTCAAGAACTTGTTTTAAAATTGATGTAAAAAAACACAAAACAAACAACAACAACAAAAACAACATAGCTGGGGTGTGGTTAAAACACACTGTTGTTTTTCTCCAGGTTGAAACAAAATTATACTTTTGGAAAGAATGTTCTGTATAAGCCAAGAAGCTAGCTTGTTGTTGGCTAAGCAGTGAAGTCAGTGAAGCAGACTCTGTGTGTGTGTGTGTGTGTGCGTGCGTGCTTGCATGCGTGTGTGCATGTGACTGAAACGTGTCTGAACGACACGGGAAACGAACGTTGAGCGCCAAAAGGCAGCTCTTAGTTGGCTCTACCCAGGAAGGTAGTCTGTTGTGCAAAAGACTTTGTGCATGTATAGCACTAAGAGCTTGGTTTCTAGCATGGTAGAAGTATCCGTATCAGGCAGTCAATCAATGTTGCAGCCATGGGATCCTGTGGACTCAGCAGTCAGCAGGATGGAGACATTGTGGTGTCCTTCGGCTTGAACGGTTGTTCCCAGTGGGTCGAGATCAACAGGATCAGGTATTTGTATTTGTATTTGTTTTGTTTTTTTATCACAACAGATTTCTCTGTGTGAAATTCGGGCTGCTCTCTCCCCAGGGAGAGCGCGTCGCTACACTACAGCGCCACCCATTTTTTTTGTATTTTTCCCTGCATGCAGTTTTATTTGTTTTTCCTATCAAAGTGAATTTTTCAACAGAATTTTGCCAGGAACAACCCTTTTGTTGCCATGGGTTCTTTTACGTGTGCTAAGTGCATGCTGCGCATGGGACCTCGGTTTATCGTCTCATCTGAATGACTAGCGTCCAGACCACCACTCAGGGTCTAGTGGAGGGGGAGAAAATATCGGCGGCTGAGCCGTGATTCGAACCAGTGCGCTCAGATTCCCTCGCTTCCTAGGCGGATGCTTTACCTCTAGGCCATCAGATCTTTTGTCTGAATTGTTACGATAGTGGTGGACTGATTTTGCCTACAGTGCAGCACCACTCTTTTGTTTTTCTTTTTTTTTTTTTCTTTCTGCAAGTGTAGTCGCTGGGCATGAAGGACTTCAGAATCTAATTTTTTAATATTTCATGATGATTGATGTTAACATTCACAACACCAGGTTAATGATGTCACGATGACTGATGTTAGCAATCATGACACCAGATTGTTGATGTCATGATGATTGATGTTAATATTTACAACACCAGATTGTTGATGTCATGACTGATGTCAATATTTACAACACCAGATTGTTGATGTCATGATGATTTATGTTAACATTTACAACACCAGATTGCTACTGTCATGATGGTTATTGATGTTAACATTTACAACACCAGATTGCTATTGTCATGATGTTTATTGATGTTAACATTCACAACACCGGATTGTTGATGTCATGATGACTGATGTTAACATTCACAACACCAGATTGTTGATGTCCTCATGATTATTGATGTCAACATTCACGACACCAGATTGTTGATGTCATGATGATTATTGATGTTAACATTCACAACACCAGATTGTTGATGTCATGATGATTGATGTTAACATTCACAACACCAGATTGTTGATGTCTTGATGATTGGTGTTAACAATCAGAATAGCACTGATGCTGTAAAGATGGTGATCCATGATGGTGATAGTTCTTACTGACACAGAAGACTTCTTCTTCTGCGTTCACTTGTATGCACACGAGTAGGCCTCTACGTGTATAACCGTTTTTACCCCGCCATGTAGGCAGACATACTCCGTTTTCGGAGGTGTGCATGCTGGGTATGTTCTTGTTTCCATAACCCACCGAACGCTGACATGAATTACAGGATCTTTAACGTGCGTATTTGATCTTCTGCTTGCATATACACACGAAGGGGGTTCAGGCACTGGCAGGTCTGCACATATGTTGA
Organism: Babylonia areolata; assembly: GCF_041734735.1. Lineage (NCBI taxonomy): Eukaryota > Metazoa > Mollusca > Gastropoda > Neogastropoda > Buccinidae > Babylonia > Babylonia areolata. The sequence continues at coordinate 16,100,696 of NC_134900.1, read as the reverse complement.
CCTGGGAAATCGTAAAAATCTCCACCCTTTACCCACCAGGCGCCGTCACCGTGATTCGAACCCGGGACCCTCAGATTGACAGTCCAACGCTTTAACCACTCGGCTATTGCGCCCGTCAACGCAGAAGACAACTTCATTTGTTTATGCACAGAAGAACACATGGGGGGGACACACATGCTCTTTTATGCTTGATTAAATCATTGAATAACTGTCATGTTTGACATGACTCGCTCTTTCCTTTCAGATTGACTGACGATACGAGGACAGAAATCCATCTGATCAACCTTCCCTTCGAGGCCCAAGGAGAGGGCATCTGCTTCCGCTGGTCTCAGCTTCCGGCAGTTGAAACGTCATCGTTTGATATCAGCGGACAGTTCGGAACGCCTGGGCCTGGTTCAGAATACAGTACTTCTCCCGGCTCGTTCTCTTCGGAACCTTCATCATCAACGTACCCTCCCACATCGACGCTGCCAGACGAAGCAGTCACGGTAGAAACGACAACGGAGGACCCCATGTTTGGTTATGAAATGCCCAACGACCAGCCGTTTACCGCCAGGAGAAGGGGCTCCGGACAGTTTCAGGGACAGAGCTACAGCTACAGCCGAAGTTACAGCGGTATGAAAAGCTCCAGCTCCAGTAAAAGTTCCGGCGGACATTTTAAAAGCAGTTCCAGTTCCAGACTTGCTGGAGGGCAGTCTGGCGGCAGTTCCAGACTTGCTGGAGGACAATCCAGCAGCAGTTTCAGACGTGTTGGAGGACAATCCAGCAGCAGTTTCAGACGTGTTGGAGGACAATCCAGCAGCAGTTTCAGACGTGTTGGAGGACAATCCAGCATTGGAGGACAATCCAGCATTGGAGGACAATCCAGCATTGGAGGACAGTCCAGCAGCAGTTCCAGACATGTTGGAGGACAATCCAGCAGCAGTTCCAGACATGTTGGAGGACAGTCAGGCGGCGTGGGAAGCATCAGACATGTTGAGGGTGAGGACGAGGGGAGGATGGACGTGACGTTTGAGGGGTGCTGGGCGCTGGACAACGTGCTGATCGTCAACATGGCTGACCTTCCCTCGTCCATGGAGGAACAGTTTGACCCCATCGACCCCAGTCAGTGGCTCTTCTTTCCCGGGGCCCACGTTCAGGTCAGAGTGTTTGCAGTTTGTGTTTGTTGCATTTCATCACCAGGAAAAAATTGTTTGTTTTTTTTTGTTTGTTTTTTTGTTTTGTTGTTTTTCTCTGATTGTTTGTATTTGTTTGTATTTGTATTTCTTTTTATCACATCAGATTTCTCTGTGTGAAATTCGGGCTGCTCTCCCCAGGGAGAGCGCGTCGCTACACTACAGCGTCACCCATGTTTTTTTTTGTTTTTTTTCCTGCGTGTAGTTTTATTTGTTTTTCCTATCGAAGTGGATTTTTCTACAGAATTTTGCCAGGAACAACCCTTTTGTTGCCGTGGGTTCTTTTACGTGCGCTAAATGCATGCTGCACATGGGACCTCGGTTTATCGTCTCATCCGAATGACTAGCGTCCAGACCGCCACTCAAGGTCTAGTGGAGGGGGAGAAAATATTGGCGGCTGAACCGTGATTCGAACCAGCGCACTCAGATTCTCTCGCTTCCAAGGCGGACGCGTTACCTCTAGGCCATCACTCCACTTGTGCTGCAAAATTCAAGAATAGGCAATAAAAAACAACAAAAAACAACTACAAACAGATGCACAAGTGTACAGACACACACACATGCACTAGCAATCACACACACACACACACACACACACACACACAAACACATGCACACGCACACACACACACACACACACACACAGAACAAACACACATATTCACGCATGCACACACACACACACTCAAGCACCTGCACATCCATACACAGACAAGCACTTGCAAACACACATAAATGCGTTCACACTTACTCACTTAAAGACACGACACTCACAAATGTGTACACATGCACATGATTGACACATAACACTTTACCTGCCTGTCTTTGACTCTCTCGTTCTTTTTCTATGATTTTGCCATTTTTTAACCTCTATTCAGCAGTGTTGTTATTTTTTATACAATGAGAGTCTTCACAACTAGAATCGGAATATTTGTACCAAATCGTTGTAGTGTATTTATTTTTATTTTGTTAACTGTTTTTGTTTTCTGTTTTTTTAACTATTCATACATGTTGGTAGTGTCGACCTAAATAGATAGCAATATTTGGTATTTTTCATCAAGTAGATTACGATGATTTTCATTGTAAGCGCAATACTTAACTATTATCTCACGCTGGGCAAAGGACCCCAATTGGGACCACATTGTTTACTACCATTTCAGATGAAGGACCCTGATAGGGACCTTAAGTAGTTTTGAGTTTTTGGAGTGGCACATAATTGACTCACTTGTGTAAACAAAATGAGTCTATGTTTTAACCCTGTGTTCGGTTGTCTGTCTGTGTGTGTGTGTCCGTGTGTCTGTGTGTCCGTGGTAAACTTTAACATTGACATTTTCTCTGCAAATACTTTGTCAGTTGACACCAAATTTGGCATAAAAATAGGAAAAATTCAGTTCTTTCCAGTCATATTGTTTGAAACAATATTGCACCTCTGGGATGGGCACAAAAAAATAAAAAAGAAGCCTAATTATATGCAAACTGCATTTACTGTTGTATTTATATTTTTTGTATTCTCTAAACTTGGCACTTTGACCTCTTAATCTGACACAACAACACGAGGAGTCATTATTATCATTTTTTGTTCAAACAGGAACTTCTTTTGCTAAGCATGGAATTTTTATTTATTTTGCAAACGTTTTGGTGCAGATAGTAAAGAAGGGAAATTACTCTGTAATTAATGCTAGGGGACTTAATTTATCACAAGTGAGTCTTGAAGGCCTTGCCTCTCTTGTTTGCATAATAATGTTATACGCTAAGAATATCTTAACTAGCCTTTCTCCTCTCCACTACAACCAGTAGATGCAGTGTGTGTTGCTGTGCTCATGAAGCAGTAGAGTTATTTTCATGGTGACTGGTTTCACGTGAACATTGTGTGTCAACCATGGCGTCTGACCCAGTTTCATCTTCGTCACAAGGCAGACAACAGAATTAGATGAAGGGGTCCTAGGCCCTGTCGTGGCTATATAACGTTCTGTTTCAGACTCTGTGCTTTTCTGGATTTGTTTACAAGCCATCAGTGTGTGCAGATTTCAAACAAAAAATATGGATACTTTCATCATCTCACTGTATGACTGCATAAGAAGGGAGGAAGTTTTATATTTTGTCCCCAACTAACTCGTCGTGTTACTGATGAGTTTGGAAGTTTTCAGTTCTAACTTTTTTTCTCTCTCTTTTTTTGTTTTTTTGTTTGCGATTTTATTTCTTACCTATACAAATGGGTCGTCTGTGTGGAAAGTCAGGGGAGCTAACTGGCAGTACAGAGTTAACAAGCCTTCAAATAACTAAATTTAAAGAGAGAGAGAGAGAGAGGATGTAAAAATAATTATCTGTGATTAATGCAAAATACTTATTCAAAGATTTTGAAGATTCTTCTTGTAAAATATATTTATAATATCTATTTGAATTTATCAAGTTGATCTTTTTCTGTCCTCCAGCACGAATGTAAGTCGGAGGGCAACGCCTTCGTGTTCGACGACAGAAACCAGACCATGACCTTCGCAACAACCCGAGATTTGAACCTGGAAAGTCTGAGTGCTGTGGGAGAGGCGGTGATGTTTGAACAGTTCGAATCTGGTATGCCTCAGAGGTGTGTACAAAAAAAAAAGAAAAAAAAAGAAGGTGATAAATAAGTGATCTGATGAAAGTGATGAGACTAAAAGAGTTATGTTTGTGAATTACTTCATAGCAAGTTAGTGAAAACTTGATCAGTTGGGTAACGGAATCTGAACGTGCATGTATATGCACTCATGCATGCTCGTAATTAAATCATATGTTCGCACATATGTATGCGCACATGTACATTAGCGTTTCTTTTCCTTTCTCAGTTTGAGTATTTTTGCATTAAAAAAATTCTCTGTTGGATGATTTCTGCTCTTGTTCTACCTCTCAGTTGGATAAATTTTACATTTGTGTGGGGTTTTGTTTTTTTTCTCATTTAAAAAAAAATTCTACATGTTCTGTTTCTCAGTTGTATGAATTACACATGAACATTTTGTTGTTTTCATTTCTCATTGTACCAATTCCACAATAGGTTTATTTCCACATGTGTTTTATTTCTCAGTCGGAGAAATTCTTCATTTCTCATTTAGATGAATTTTTCTTCATTTCTCAGTTGGATAAATTCTACATATGATTTATTCATTAGCTGGACAATTCCACATGTTTTATTCCTCATTTGGATAAATTCTTCATTTGTTTGTTGCTCAGTTGGATAAATTCCACATATGTTTTATTCCTCAGTTGGATAAATTCTTCATTTGTTAGTTGGAGAAATTCCACAATTATTTTTCAGTTGTATGAATTCCACATATGTTTTATCCCTCAGTTGGATAAATTTCACATATGTTTTATTCTTCAGTTGGATAAATTCTTCATTTTTTAGTTGGAGAAATTCCACATTTATTTCTCAGTTGGATAAATTCTACTTTATGTTGTATTTCTCGGTTGTATAAATTCCACATGTTTTATTCCTCATTTGGATACATTCCACATGTGTTTTATTTCTCAGTTGTATAAATTCCACACTTGTTATTCCTCAGTTAGATAAATTCCACATATGTTTTATTTTCCCAGTTGTATAAATTCCACATATGTTTTATTCCTCATTTAGATAAATTCCACATATGTGCTATTTCTCAGTTGGAGTGTGTCAGGGGGAGACACAGGGGGTCACTGTGGTGTAGTGTCCAGCGGCAGTTCTCTCGTTCTGGATGGCTCCGGGAAACGCCAGGTGTGCACACAGCTCCTGGACGCAGAGTCTGTGGGAACCGTACGCTTCGTCTTTGGCATGGGTGGGTGCTGAATGCATCTGATGGTGTATTGAATGCATCTGATGGTGTATTGAATGCATCTGATGGTGTATTGAATGCATCTGATGGTGTATTGAATGCATCTGATGGTGTACTGAATGCATCTGATGGTGTATTGAATGCATCTGATGGTGTACTGAATGCATCTGATGGTGTATTGAATGCATCTGATGGTGTGTCCAGTGCATCTGATGGTGTATTGAATTCATCTGATGGTGTATCCAATGTATCTGATGGTGTATCCAATGCATCTGATGGTGTATTGAATTCATCTGATGGTGTATCCAATGCATCTGATGGTGTATTGAATTCATCTGATGGTGTATCCAATGCATCTGATGGTGTATTGAATTCATCTGATGGTGTATCCAATGCATCTGATGGTGTATTGAATTCATCTGATGGTGTATCCAATGTATCTGATGGTATATCCAATGTATCCAATGTATCTGATGGTGTATCCAGTGTATCTGATGGTGTATTGAATTCATCTGATGGTGTATCCAATGCATCTGATGGTGTATTGAATTCATCTGATGGTGTATCATATGCATCTGATGGTGTATTGAATGTATCTGATGGTGTATTGAATTCATCTGATGGTGTGTCCAGTGCATCTGATGGTGTATCGAATGCATCTGATGGTGTATCCAGTGTATCTGATGGTGTATCCAATGTATCTGATGGTGTATTGAATTCATCTGATGGTGTATCCAGTGTATCTGATGGTGTATTGAATTCATCTGATGGTGTATCCAGTCTATCTGATAGTGTATTGAATTCATCTGATGGTGTATCAAATGCATCTGATGGTGTATTGAATGCATCTGATGGTGTATCAAATGCATCTGATGGTGTATTGAATGCATCTGATGGTGTATCAAATGCATCTGATGGTGTATTGAATGCATCTGATGGTGTATCCAATGCATCTGATGGTGTATCCAATGTATCTGATGGTATATCCAATGTATCCAATGTATCTGATGGTGTATCCAGTGTATCTGATGGTGTATTGAATTCATCTGATGGTGTATCCAATGCATCTGATGGTGTATTGAATTCATCTGATGGTGTATCCAATGCATCTGATGGTGTATTGAATTCATCTGATGGTGTATCCAATCTATCTGATAGTGTATTGAATTCATCTGATGGTGTATCCAATGCATCTGATGGTGTATTGAATTCATCTGATGGTGTATCCAATGCATCTGATGGTGTATTGAATTCATCTGATGGTGTATCATATGCATCTGATGGTGTATTGAATGTATCTGATGGTGTATTGAATGTATCTGATGGTGTATTGAATGCATCTGAGGTGGCTGGATGGTTAAAACTCTGGATTGTCACGGGAGTTTCCTGACTTCAGTCACTGGTTTCGGCACCTGGTGTGATAAGGGTGAAGACTGTTCCGATTTTGTAGGTCATCATGTGTGCAGACCTGCAAGCGTATGAGCCACTTTCATATGTATGCATCTGCAGAAGATCAGTATACATGTTAAAGATCTTGTGGTCTGTGTCGGTGGTCAGTTGTTTATATAGAAACAAAAACATACCCAGCAAATCACACACCTAAAAATGGAGTATGGCTGCCGACATCAGTACATGTAAAATTTGAATGTCAGAATCTAAAATGTTTTTTCCCAGACTTCACCAAAAGTTCTTTTGAATGTGTTGTTAACAATTCCACTATGTTATTTGTTATTGCAGAAGGTTTGCTGCATAGTCCTATAGGACATTTGTTATAGATGTTAAGTTGTTTGATGTTGGCGTTTATAACGTTTCCATTTTCCTAGCGTTGTCTCTCTCTATTCACCCTCCAAACATACACACACTTTCACCCCTCCCCCACCCACAACCCCTACTCCCACGTTTTTTGTTGTTGTTTTTTCCCGTCTAATGTCACTTCAAGTGGAAAGACGTTAAACTGAAGACAACAACATCAGTACATGACTGGATAAAAAAAAAAAATGGCCATACAGGTAACTGCCTGCTGGAACATATGAGTGAATATGGAAGTTGAAGCCCATGAATAGAATGCATGAAGGAAGAAGCGGGTATGTCAGTAAAATCTCAATTTCAGTTTTTCAGTTTCTGTTTCAAGATCGAGGTGTCAGAGTGTGTGGACTGATCCATGAATGCTACACCACAACTTCAACTGCTTAAAAAAAAAAAAAAAGAATTAAAAAAGAAAGAAAGAAAAAGAGAAGGGCAGATACTCAGTTGAAAATAAGCCATGATTATATGCGGGAGTCACTCATTTATGGACAGAATTTTTTTTTTTTTTAAATATTGAAATATTAACAAGTGTATAAACTTTAGAAACATTGATTGATTATTTTCTTGCTTGCTGAGCATGTCAGTGAATTGAGTGTTCCACAAATTTGTTTACTTATGTGGTGGTACGTATTTAGCAGCTGAATTTTGATTCTTTTTTTTTTTTTTTTTTCCTCTCCACCTGTTTTCAGGTGTTGGTCCGTGCAGCAGCACAGGTGTGGAGAAAGCAGCGGTGATATTTTACCTGGAAGACGAAAATGATCAAAGCACAGTGTTGACAACGCTGCAGCCAGACAATTACAGAGTAAGACTTTTTGGTGTTTTTTTTTTAACCTTACTTTATAGGTAGTTTCAGACAGTCATTTCAGATATGTAGTCAGAGTTGTTTTTTTAGGGTTTTTTATCATTATTTTATGGTCAGTTCAGTCAACTATTTCAGATACAGTGTACAGATTTTTTTTTGGTTTTATTAGCCTTACTTTATAGCTTGTTTCAGTCATTTATTTAAGACACATTAAGACTTTCAGTTTTATTAACGTTACTTTACAGCTCATTTTGGTCAGCTATTTCAGACATGGAGTGAATTTTTTTTTTTACTTTATTAACTTAAGTCTATAGCTTGTTTCAGTCAGATGACTCAGAGATGTTAACTGTACATTATCACACAGCATTCATTTGAAGAAAATAGTCACGTAGAGACCCAGGCTTATAACACACAAGCCACAGAGCTGGAGGAATCTGTTGGACAGTTTGTTCTATGCGGAACCCCAGTGACTCTTCACAGAGTTAAGGTAAAAAAAAAAAAAAATAAGAAGTTGTGTAGATGATTCATGATGTATATATACATTCATACGTAGTCATGTTGTCAGCCTCATGTTCTCTGCAATGCTTACTGATGCCTTCACAGATGGCGATGTTGGAATCGGCCTAAAGTACCGAACAGATGGTAAGTTGTTTAACCTCAGAAGGCTTCAAGCAAAAACGAAGGTCATGACAGACATCATCAGAGACTTTTTGTTTGCTGATGATTGTGCCCTCAACGCTGGATCTGAAGCTGACATGCAACTCAGCGTTGACAAGTTTGCCACTGCCAGCAGGAACTTCGGCCTTACCATCAGCACTAGGAAAACTGAAGTTCTCCATCAGCCAGCCCCAGGGAAACCCTACGTTGAGCCCAACATCACAGTCAACGGTCAGAGACTCAGTGCGGTGGAGCGGTTCACATACCTTGGCAGCACACTGTCACGAAATGCGACCATCGACAATGAAGTGAACGTCAGGATTGCAAGAGCAAGCGCAACTTTTGGTAGGCTCAGTGCAAATGTCTGGAACAGAAGAGGCATTAGTCTTGAGACCAAGCTAAAGGTCTACAGAGCAGTAGTTCTCCCCACACTACTGTACGCCTGCGAAACTTGGACAGTGTACCAACGACATGCCAAGAAGCTGAACCACTTCCACACAACATGCCTCAGGAAGCTACTGAACATCAGGTGGCAAGACAAGACCCCAGACACAGAGGTGCTCGCAAAAGCCACCCTTCCCAGCATCTTCACCATCCTGATGCAGTCCCAGCTTCGCTGGGCTGGACACGTGGCGCGCATGCCAGACCATCGGCTGCCCAAAAGGCTCTTCTATGGCGAGCTGCAACAAGGGAAGAGATCACACGGAGGTCAGAAGAAGCGCTTCAGAGATACTCTGAAAGTCTCTCTGAAAGCGTTTGATATCAACCCTGACTCCTGGGAGGAATCTGCAGTGGACCGTGACAACCGGCGTGCTGCTGTGCACAAAGGCGCCAAGTTGTGCGAGGCCAACAGGACTGCTGCAGCTGTTCAGAAGAGGCAGGCCAGAAAGTCACGGGCAAACAAGCTCCCTGACAATGGTATGCCTGTCTTTGTCTGCCCCAACTGTCAGCGAACATTTCGTGCGCAGATTGGACTATTCAGCCATCTGCGCATTCACAGATAGATTCATGAGCATCCTCCCCCCCACCCCACCATCACCCTCCCCCCATCCCCCAGCTGGATGACAACGATGGTCATCATCGATCTCGATGGACACACACATTGTTGTCAGACGATGAACACTTGAAAATTACTTGAAATATTTTTCTTTTCGTTGGTCAAGCAGTTAAAGAGAGATGTGGTTTGTTTTGATTTTTTTTTTTTTTACAAGAGAGGTCATCAGTAATACAGTGAATGTGCCAGCTGAATATTGATACTTATATAATATCTGTCCTTCATCAGAGAGTAAGCTCTAAGCATTTTACAAACTCAGCCATCAGCACAACACACTGCCTACCTGGGTAGAGCAGACTGAGAGCTGCCTTTAGGTGCTCATCATTCATTTCCTGTGTCATTCAGTCAGACATCAGTCACACATGTGCACACACACACACACACACACACACAGACACACCCACACACACACACACACACATACACACCCGCACACACACACACACACACACACACACACACACACACACACACACTCACACACACATGTACCATGTACAGATTCAATCCCAGATTGTCTTGCTACCTAGGCAGACACATTACCACGAGGCCACCACTCCACTTCAACATTTTTTGACTGACTTGTGTCAACAAAGTGAGTCTATGTTATGACCCGCTGTTTGGTTGTCTGTATGTGTGTGTGTGCGTGTGTGTGTGTGTGTGTCTGTGGTTAACTTAAACATTGCCATTTTCTCTGGAATTACTTTGTCTGCCAATACCAAATTTAGCCTGAACATAGTAGGAAAAAAAAATCTTCACAGTCATACCAATAATAGGTTGTAAGTTTCCTGAATTAAGCCTTTTTTCTGGATCATTGATGGTTTATTTGTCTGTGAATACCAAATTTGGCTTAAACATAGTAGGAAAAAAAATCGTCACAGTCATACTGATAATAGGTTGTAAGTCTCCTGAATTAATAATGATAATAATGATTATGATGTATTGTACTTATGTGGTGCAAACTCCCCATAGATGGGCTCTAAGTGCCTCACATAAACAGTACACACACACACACACACACACACACACACACGCACACACATATATATATGTGTGTGTGTGTGTGTGTATAAGTGCATTATACAACACAAGAACACGTGAAGAGACCCAGAAGTGGAAAACAAGACCAGTATCCACCAGTACAACACTACATATTTCCGGATCATTAACGGTTTATTTGAACCTATTTCCCCACCTTCCCCACAACCACCACCACCACCAGCACCCCCAGCTGATCAGCATGCCGGTGAAGTACGAGGGGCGGGCGGAGAGAGTGCGGCTGTGCTGGCTGCAGAAGTGGAATCAGGGCCCCTCACAGGACGTCTGGGTCCTGGACGACGTCTTCGCCCTTCCCACAATGCCCGGGCCCCGCACCTTGGACGCCGATCGCGTCCTGCAGGCGTCTGTCAATGTCCACTGTGATCGTTCGTCCGATGAGGAGTCGAGGTTGGTTGTGATTAAAAAAATTTTTTTTTTTTATTTCTTGTAATTTGGGGAGATTTTGGAATGTTTTAATTTATTTTTTTCCATTCCTGTAATTTTAGGAGAGATTATGTTTTGAATTTAGATCTGTGCTGATTATTTGGTTGAAAAGGGAAGTAATGTCAAGAGAAACTTTTGTTCATTTATTCTAGCACGTTGACTTGGATGCCCACATGTTATTGTGAGGTGACAGGTGGTTGACAGTTACCCCTTGCCATGTTATTGTCATGTTATGATGTGAGGTGACAGACACCCCTAGCCATGTTATTGTCATGTTATTATGTGAGGTGACCAGACACCCCTAGCCATGTTATTATCATGTTATTATGTGAGGTGACCAGACACCCCTAGCCATGTTATTGTCATGTTATTATGATGTGATGGTCACCATTAGCTATGTTATTGCCACGCTGTATTGTGAGGTGAGGGGTGGTTGAGGGTGGGTGTTGAACTGTGTGCAGTGTGACGCTGGAGTACAGCTCTGACCACGGACGCACCTGGCACCCGCTGTACACACCCTGTCTGCCGCACACCTGTCCTGGTCGTCACCAGTCGCTGACGTCCACCTGGTCCTCTGACCAGAGTCATGGGTGAGCTCTGTGTGTATGTGTGTGTGGGGGGGAAGAGGAGGGGAGTGGGGGGAGGTGTGTCGTGTGTGTGTGTGTGTGTGTTTGAGTGTGTGTGTGTGTGCATGCCTCATCTTGGTCCTCCCATCAGTCATGGGTGGGCAGTGGATTTTTTTTTTTATATTATTTTTTATATTATTTTCTATTTATTTATTTATGTGTGTGTGTGTGTGTGTGTGTGTGTCTGAAGTGTGTGTGCCTCATAATTTAGGACATTTGCCAGTCACTGACATTGTCTTAGGTCCTCCCATCAGTCATGGGTGCTGGGCAGTGGATTGTTTTTGGTTTTTTGTTTTTTGACTCACTTGTGTAAACAAAGTGAGTCTATGTTTTAACCCGGTGTTCGGTTGTGTGTGTGTGTGTGTGTGTGTCCATGTGTCTGTGTGTCCGTGGTAAACTTTAACATTGACATTTTCTCTGCAAATACTTTGTCAGTTGACACCAAATTTGGCATAAAAATAGGAAAAATTCAGTTCTTTCCAGTCATCTTGTTTAAAACAATATTGCACCTCTGGGATGGGCACAAAAAAAAAAAGAAGCCTAATTATATGCAAACTGCATTTACTGTTATATCTATATTTTTTTGTATTCTCTAAACTTGGCACTCTGACCTCTTATTCTGACACAACAACAAGAGGAGTCATTATTTTCATTTTTTGTTCAAACAGGAACTTCTTTTGCTAAGCATGGAATTTTTATTTATTTTGCAAACGTTTTGGTGCAGATAGTAAAAAAAGGGAAATTACTCTGTAATTAATGCTAGGGGACTTAATTTATCACAAATGAGTCTTGAAGGCCTTGCCTCTCTTGTTTGTTTTCATTTGTTCGTGTGGTGTGTGTGTGTGTGTGTGTGTGTGTGCATGTGCATCAGAATTTGGGACATCTGCCAGTCACTGACATCATCATCTTGGTCATCCCATCAGTCATGGGTGGGCAGTGTTTTTTTGTTTTTGCCCCATTATTTTGGACGCTTTGTTAACTATGATCCATCGATGATGAATGATGATGGGGCTGATGCTGCTGCTGCTGCTGTGGTCCAGTGAGGTTTGGGTCTACTTGACTTCCACTTTGTTCATGGCCTGTGACTCCCACGTTCACTTGTATACACGAGTGGGCTTTTACGTGTATTACCATTTTTACCCCCACCATTTGTATTTGTATTTGTATTTCTTTTTATCACAACAGATTTCTCTGTGTGAAATTCGGGCTGCTCTGCTCAGGGAGAGCACGTCGCTACACTACAGCGCCACCCATTTTTTTAAATTTTTTCCTGCGTGCGGTTTTATTTGCTTTTCCTATCGAAGTGGATTTTTCTACAGAATTTTGCCAGGAACAATCCTTTTGTTGCTGTGGGTTCTTTTACGTGCGCTAAGTGCATGCTGCACACGGGACCTCGGTTTATCGTCTCATCCGAATGACTAGCGTCCAGACCACCACTCAAGGTCTAGTGGAGGGGGAGAAAATATCGGCGGCTGAGCCATGATTCGAACCTGCGCGCTCAGATTCTCTCGTTTCCTAGGTGGACGGGTTACCTCTAGGCCATCACTCCGCCATGTAGGCAGTCACACCGTTTTCAGTAGGTTCAAAGGTGCAAAATCATTTTTAATCCGAGAAACCCTATTTGGGTACATGGAGACACAAGGGGGAAAAACAGGCCCACATCCTCGAGACGTGCAATCAGCACGAAGAAGAAGAGAGAGAAAACTACTTGACAAGGCTATACTCTGATTATATATTATGTATGGGAGTATGTAAACTGTGATGTGGGTGATGTGACTATGATTGGTGTGTGTGTGTGTGTGTGTACAGGTGGCAGAGGGTCACCCTGCCTCTGCCCTACTACGCCCTTACACCCCACACCAGGTTCAGGTTTCTGCAGACAGAGGGCACAGGTGTGGAGTGGGCGTTGGATGATGGTGAGATTTTTTTTTTTTTTTTCCTTATCTGTTGGTGTTTGTGGGGATGGGTGTGTTTGTGTGTGTGTGTATGGGTTGGTGGTGGTGGGGTGGGGGTTGGGTTGCTTGTGTGTGTGTGTGTGTGTGTGTGTGTGTGTTGTATTTGTCACTGTGTCTGTATGTTTGTGCGTGTCTGTGTTTGTGTATGTTTATCTGTGTTGTGTGTATGGTTGCTGGTCAGGCATCTGCTTGGCAGATGTGGTGTAGCGTATATGGATTTGACCGAACGCAGTGATGCCTCCTTGAGCTACTGATACTGATACTGTGTGTGTGGTGTGGTGTGTTTGTGTGTTTGGTGTTTTTCTTTTTGGGGGATGGTGGTGGTGGTGTGCATGCATGCACACATGACACACTGCCAATGCAAGACCAGTTGATTTCATTCCTGTCATTGTATATTGTTGTATATTGCTGCATTCGTTATAAAGATATAGGACATAACAGACTTTAAATAAATCATCCCCCCAAAAGAAGTGTAATTATAATTCTGCATTACTTTGTCTTCTGTATATGGTGTTGATATGTGTTGCTATTGGTTGCATTGTGTTCATTGATTGATTGACAGTTAGGGATACTTGCATAGCACTAATCCTAGGTCAGAGACCAAGCTCCAAGCACTTCACATACAGAGTCATTTGCACAACAGGCTGCCTACCTGGGTAAAGCTGGCTGATAGCTGTCATCGGGTGCTCATCATTCATTTCCTGTGTCAGCGGACTTTACTGCAAAATTTTGCCAGGGAACTCTTGTTGCCGTGGGTTCTTTTATCTGCATAAAGTGCAGGCTATGCACGAGACCTCGGGTTTATTTTGTCTCATCTGAATGATTAGTGTCCAGACCAACTCTCTTGTTGCCAAGGGTTCTTTTACCTGCACTATGTGCAGGTAATTGTCTCATCCGAATGACTTGTGTTCAGACCACCACTCAGGGTCTGGTGGAGGGGGAGGAAATAGTGTTAAGTGGGGGGATTGGACCCCATACGCTCAGATCCTCTCGCTTTCTTCTTCTTCTTCTTCTGCATTCGTGGGCTGCAACTCCCACGTTCACTCGTATGCACATGAGTGGGCTTTTACGTATATGACCATTTTTACCCCACCATGTAGGCAGCCATACTCCGCTTTCGGGGGTGTGCATGCTGGGAATGTTCTTGTTTCCATAACCCACCGAACGCTGACATGGATTACAGGATCTTTAACGTGCGTATTTGATCTTCTGCTTGCATATACACACGAAGGGGGTTCAGGCACTAGCAGGTCTGCACATATGTTGACCTGGGAGATCGTAAAAATCTCCACCCTTTACCCACCAGGCGCCGTCACCGTGATTCGAACCCGGGACCCTCAGATTGAAAGTCCAACGCTTTAACCACTCGGCTATTGCACCCGTCCCTCTCGCTTTCAAGGTGGATGCGTTATCTTTAGGCTCTCACTCCATATTCATCCTGTCTTTTTTTTCATCTTTTTCCTGCTGTTTTCCTCCCACACAGTACACATTGGTGGTTGCCCGGAGAAATGTAACGGACATGGACGCTGCACAGAAGAGGGATGCAGGTGAGAAAGACGTTTTGTGATTCTGTTGATAGCAATAATGATGATGATACTGTCAATGGCGGCGCATCAGTTCCATCCGGAAATATCTGTCCATTGATGCAACATCTACACTTGTCATTTCTCTTATTCTGTCTTGCCTTGACTACTGTAACTCTCTATTGTCTGGTTTGCCTGCTTCATCCATTCAGTCCCTTCAGTCCATACAAAACTATGCTGCCCGACACTCTATCTCGCTCACTACAATCGGCGTCAGATCCACTCTGTTTACGCATGCCCAGATTCAAACACTCAACTGTTGGCTGCCGTTCTTTCTCTGTCTCTGGACCTTTCACTTCATCAAGTCTCCACACTCAGCTCTTTCAAGTCTGGCCTTAAAACCCACCTCTTGACAAGATAGCCTCCCTTCCCTGCCTCTTCCTTGTCTTCAGTTTCTCCAGTTTTAGTGTTATGCATGCATGTGAATGACTGGTACGAAAGCGCTTTGATTTGTCTCTGCACAAGATTCAGCGCTATATAAATACCATTATTAGTAGTAGTAGTAGTAGTATATTGATGTATTGTCATTATTGATCATGCAGATTGATACACACACCTCTTAGGCAGGGAAGTTATGGCGTTTACAATCAAAAGAAAATATGCATACATAAACATGTACCTTCTAGGCAGGGAGCTCATTGCATTTATTATAAAAAAAGAAAAAGAAAAAAAAAGGTTATGCATACATAGACATACATGGGTGAAAATGAATGAACCATGAAAACATAGCAAAGCAAAGGTAGATGGCATATACTTTTGCATCTGTCTGAGAGGTTGTCAATCAGTGATCATGTAATTATGTATCATTAAAGGTTAAGGGAAGGGTTTTGATGATGAATTGTTTATTGATTTTTACAAATAGTTTAAAATTTTCGTATAATTTCAAAAGAGCAGTTGTGACTTTGATTACTTTTTTTTTTTAGATTTGTATTGTATTGTATTGTATTACTATTTGTCACAACAAATTTCTCTGTGTGAAAGTCAGGTCGCTCTCCTCGTGTAGAGCGGATTACCACAGTGTAGTGCTGTCCTTATTTTTTTCAACATATTTTTTGTCTCCAAGTGTAGGTATTTGTTTTACTATGAAAGTGGAGTTTTCTTTTTCTTTTGAATATTTTATTTATTTATTTATCTATTTATTTCTACAGAATTTCGTATTGTTCTGTCTGCAGCTGTGACTTTGACTACTCGGGGTCGACGTGCCGGGATCCCGTTGTCCCTCACGCCACAACTCTGACGGAGAACTTTGAGGACCCTGCTCTCCTTGGCGGCACTCCACTGCTGCAAATCCACGGAGGGTCTCTGAGCTACGTCTGCGATGTGCTGGCGAGCGGCAAGGCTCTGGTCTTCAACAAGGACGGCCTGCGTCAGATCACCACAACTGAGTTCAACACCACTGAAGCAAGGTGAGTGAAGTGGTTGGTTGTCTTGATAATAATAATAATAATAATGGATACTTATATAGCACACTATCCAGAAATCTGCTCTAGGTGCTTTACAAAAACGCTTTGTTAACATAAAATATTACATCTATGTTACATACACGCACCAAAATATGACTACACACACACACACACACACACACACACACACACACACACACACACACACACACTGCGTACATACATTTTAACAATACATGTGTATCTAACAGCTACCCTAACACATACGCACACATAGGCAGGCACAAACTTACATAAATGCACGCCGTAAATGAACCGTAAATAACATGGGGATTGATTGGTTCATTGATATCGACGCTTATATAGTTTGACGGGCGCAATAGCTGGGTGGTTAAAGCGTTGGGACTTTCAATCTGAGTGTTCCAGGTTTGAATCTCGGTAATGGTGCCTGGTGGGTAAAGGGTGGAGATTTTTTCAGTCTCCCAGGTCAACAGATATGCAGACCTGCTTGTGCCTGAACCCCCCTTCATGTGTATACGCAAGCAGAAGATCAAATACGCACATTAAAGATCCTGTCATCCATGTCAGCGTTTGGTGGGTTATGGAAACAAGAACATACCCAACATGCATACCCCCGAAAACAGAGTATGGCTGCCTACTTGGTGGGGTAAAAATGGTCATAGACGTCAAAGCCCACTCTTGTACATACAAGTGAACGTTTGAGTCGCAACCCATGAACGAAGAAGAAGAAGAAGTATATGATGCCAGTCCTCATTCAGAGACCAAGCTGTAAGTGCTTCACAGAGTCGTTTGCACAACAGGCTGTTACCTGGGTAGAGCCAACTGACAGCTGCCTTTTGGTACTTATCATTCGTTTCTTTTACCATTCAGTCAGGCTTCAGTCACCAACACACACACACACACACACACACACACACACACACACACACACACCACAACACAACATACAACACAACACACACATATATTTGAGTGGATTTTACTATGGGGATGCTGTTTCAGAATGTTTAGAGTGGTGATTAGATTAAGTGGGATGTCTACATTTTATTATGATATAGTTCTGCAGATAGTTTCAGATTTTTTTTTATGGATAACAAAATAAAAGAGATTCTTATATTCTGTTTTGAAGGTTTGAAAACTAAAATAATCTGCTTTGCCATATTTTGAGTATTGCAGCGAAAAAATTATCTTTGATAAATTCTCTTGATGCTTAGTTTGCATGCATGCACACAGACACGCACCTGTGCACACACACGTGCACACACACACACATGCACACATGCATGCATGAACACACAAAGCTTGCTCACATGTTTCTGCTTTAGTTTGCAGATCTTGAGATTTATTTTCAATCCAAAAAAAAAATATATATAACCAGTCTGTCATTTTGTATTGTACAAAAGCAAGGGGAAATGGTTGTTAAATTTACAAAGCTTGCCTAACACTGGTTGTTATCCAACTTTTACATTTACACATTCTGAACCAGTAGTCATCACCAATGACTTATGGTGTATGAGTTCTCAAAACTTCCAGATGATATTCCAGTAATGAATTCAAGACTTTACAGTAAAATTCCAGTAGCATTGAAGCTTCAAAGTAGAACCTCATTAGTTTCAGTTTTCAAGGAGGTGTCAAAAGATGCAGACTGATCCATAAGCTCTGCACCACATCAGCTGGGAAAAAAAAAAAAAGAATCCTGTTAATGTTTCTGCAGTCAGTAAACTCACACCATCATGTTTCTTCACAAGTTCTGTTTCTTACTTATTTTACTTAATTTTATTTTCCCTCAAGGCCTGACTAAGCATGTTGGGTTACGCAGCTGGTCAGGCATCTGCTTAGCGGATGTGGTGTAGCGTATATGGATTTGTCCGAAAGCAGTGTCACTTCCTTGAGTAACTGAAGTGAACTCTGTTTCTTGCAGCTTCCTGCAGTTCTCCATTCGAGTGGGCAGCCACTCTGCCAAATCAGCTTGCCCCCCCTCATTGAATGGTGATGACGTCGTGATTCTGGAGTATTCATGTGACGGTGGCGTCATGTGGAACTTCATGAAGGACTTCTCTCAAGACTACTACAGGATTCCCAGGTAGGTTATGGGAACCGTTGTCTTGTGGACATGTGATAATGATAGATGTACAAACAGAACTTTGTGTGCAGTTTATGTGTACTTGTATATACGCACATGATTTTCTGTGTGTTGATCATCAGATTTGTGTGTAACTTCCCTGTAGCATTGAGTTAGCTCTGTCCACATACTGTCCTCATATTTTTGTTCCTGTTGGCTGTGATATGAATGCTGACATTGAACGTGAGTGTTAGCCACTCTGTATGTCTATGTAAACAGTACAGTGTCAGTTGTTTGCTTTGGTGGCTACTGTACTACATAGTACTGTGCTGCTTTGCGCTGTACTTTATACTGTGCTGTTGTATTTTCATGTACCTGTCTTTTCCTGTTTGTTCATACTGTTGGTCTCTGGGTCTGCTCTTTGTTTGCCCTCTGCCTTTTCTGTTCTCATTTTTGGCTCATCTGTCTGTCTTGCCTTTATGTTTATCAGTTTTTGCCTCATGCTGTCTAATTTTTTTTTTTTTTTTTATCAATTATACTTGTAAAAGCACCTGTGTTCAGGTCAGAGACCAAAGTCTTAGCACCTTCCTGACATGGATTTATTTGCACAACAGGCTGCTTACCTGGACAGAGCTGATTGAGAACTGGGAACTGTGATTGGGTAGTCATCATTTGTTTCCCTTGTCATTCAGTCAGGCTTCAGTCATGCACACGCACACACATGTATATTTTTCTCCCTTTTTTTCTCTCTCTCTTTATTTCTACTCAATGTGGTTTTTTTCCCCCTCTCTTATTGTCTTAAACTACAAACCGTATCATCAATCATTTCATCTTGCCCACTGTTCCTGTGTGTACATCACAGATCAGACTCAGTCACCTTACCGGAGGGGGCCAAAGGGGAGTTCTGCCAGTTCCGGTGGCGGCAGGTCGGAGGTCAGGGGTCGACGCGGGCGGTGTGGGCGATAGACGACGTGGTGCTGACCCCCCAGCTGACCAACACGCTCATGATGGACATGGCCACACAGTCGGACATGAGTGACCGCGTGACCGCCAACAACGGAGAGCTGCTGCACAACTTCTGTGGGGCACCACGCAGCATTGTGTACGTTGTGCTCAGTTTCAGTTTTATCTAGGAGGCATTGTGTTCTTACAAACCCATATAAGCTACACCATATCTGCTAGTCGGATGCCTGACCAGCAGCTTAGCTCCAACGCGCTTAGTCAGGCCTTGAGTGCATGCCTATATATCTGTGTCACAAGGCAGACAACAGAATTAGTTGAAGGGGCCCTATTGTGGCTATGTAACGTTCTGAATTTAATCTGTTTCAAACTCTTTGTGCTGTCCTGGATTCGTTTACGAGTCATCAGTGTGGGCAAATTTCAAAACAAAAAATATGGATACTGTCATCATCTCACTGTATGACAGCAAAAGAAGGGAGGAAGTTTTACATTTTGTCCCCAACTAACTCATCGTGTTACTGATCAGTTTGGGGGTTTTCAGTTCCTAAATTCTAACATTTTTTTTTTGTGGGGGGGGGACAAATTTATTTCTTACCTATACATTAAACGGGTCGTCTGTGGGGAAATTCAGGGGAGCTAACTGGCAGTACTGAGTGAGTTAACCTTGACATTTTTGAAACAGATTCAACGGCAAGGAGGAGAACGAGGAGCCCCGCTACCTGATGACGGAGGCTCTGCAGGTGAGCCCGGGGTACATGGTGCAGTTTGACCTGGTCATGGGCTGTGGGGCGCCCTTCACCACCAACCTCAACAACCAGGTGAGGGGGCAGCGGCTTGTCCTGTGTTGTTGTCTTTCGTTTTGTGTCAGTATGGCAGTAGTTTGTCGTGTTTCTTTGGTTTTGTATCAGTATGGCAGTAGTTTGTCGTGTTTCTTTGGTTTTATATCAGTATGGCAGTAGTTTGTCGTGTTTCTTTGGTTTTGTATCAGTATGGCAGTAGTTTGTCATGTTTCTTTGGTTTTATATCAGTATGGCAGTAGTTTGTCATGTTTCTTTGGTTTTATATCAGTATGGCAGTAGTTTGTTGTGTTTCTTTGGTTTTGTATTAGTATGGCAGTAGTTTGTCATGTTTCTTTGGTTTTATATCAGTATGGCAGTAGTTTGTTGTGTTTCTTTGGTTTTGTATTAGTATGGCAGTAGTTTGTCATGTTTCTTTGGTTTTGTATTAGTATGGCAGTAGTTTGTTGTGTTTCTTTGGTTTTGTATCAGTATGGCAGTAGTTTGTCGTGTTTCTTTGGTTTTATATCAGTATGGCAGTAGTTTGTCATGTTTCTTTGGTTTTATATTAGTATGGCAGTAGTTTGTCATGTTTCTTTGGTTTTGTATTAGTATGGCAGTAATTTGTCGTGTTTCTTTGGTTTTATATTGGTATGGCAGTAGTTTGTCGTGTTTCTTTGGTTTTATATCAGTATGGCAGTAGTTTGTCGTGTTTCTTTGGTTTTATATTAGTATGGCAGTAGTTTGTCGTGTTTCTTTGGTTTTATATCAGTATGGCAGTAGTTTGTCGTGTTTCTTTGGTTTTATATTAGTATGGCAGTAGTTTGTCATGTTTCTTTTGTTTTGTATCAGTATGGCAGTAGTTTGTCGTGTTTCTTTTGCTTTGTATCAGTATGGCAGTAGTAGTTTGTCATGTTTCTTTGTTTTGTATCAGTATGGCAGTAGTTTGTCATGTTTCTTTCATTTTGTATCAGTATGGCAGTAGTTTGTCATGTTTCTTTCCTTTTGTATCAGTATGGCAGTAGTTTGTCATGTTTCTTTCGTTTTGTATCAGTATGGCAGTAGTTTGTCATGTTTCTTTGGTTTTATATCAGTATGGCAGTAGTTTGTCATGTTTCTTTGGTTTTGTATCAGTATGGCAGTAGTTTGTCATGTTTCTTTGGTTTTGTATCAGTATGGCAGTAGTTTGTCATGTTTCTTTGGTTTTATATCAGTATGGCAGTAGTTTGTCATGTTTCTTTGGTTTTGTATTAGTATGGCAGTAGTTTGTCATGTTTCTTTGGTTTTGTATCAGTATGGCAGTAGTTTGTCATGTTTCTTTCGTTTTGTATCAGTATGGCAGTAGTTTGTCGTGTTTCTTTGGTTTTGTATTAGTATGGCAGTAGTTTGTTGTGTTTCTTTGGTTTTGTATTAGTATGGCAGTAGTTTGTCGTGTTTCTTTGGTTTTATATCAGTATGGCAGTAGTTTGTCGTGTTTCTTTGGTTTTGTATTAGTATGGCAGTAGTTTGTCGTGTTTCTTTGGTTTTGTATTAGTATGGCAGTAGTTTGTCATGTTTCTTTGGTTTTGTATTAGTATGGCAGTAGTTTGTCATGTTTCTTTGGTTTTGTATTAGTATGGCAGTAGTTTGTCATGTTTCTTTGGTTTTATATCAGTATGGCAGTAGTTTGTTGTGTTTCTTTCGTTTTGTATTAGTATGGCAGTAGTTTGTCGTGTTTCTTTCGTTTTGTATTAGTATGGCAGTAGTTTGTCATGTTTCTTTGGTTTTATATTAGTGTGGCAGTAGTTTGTTGTGTTTCTTTGGTTTTGTATTACTATAGCAGTAGTTTGTCTTGTTTCTTTCGTTTTGTATTAATTTAGCAGTAGTTTGCCTTGTTTCTTTCGTTTTATATTAGTATAACATAGTACAGTACAGTACAGTACAGTACAGTACACTACAGTAGTGTGGTGTGGTATGGTATAGTATAGTATAGTATAATATAATATAATATAATATAATATAATATAATATAGTAAGTAAGGAGTTAAGGGCTGAAACACTAGATTGAGAGGGGCTTCTTCTCTGAAGACTTTTTACTGTCCAGCTCTCCCTAGAATTTCTTATCACTAGTATAGTATAGTATAAAATAGTATAGTATAGTAGGGAGTTAAGGGCCGAAACACTTGACTGAGGGGGGCTTCTTCTCTGAAGACCTTGGTATTGTATGGTTATAGTGTAGTGTAGTGTAGTGTATCTTATTTTACTTTTTTTTTTTTTTTTTTTTGGTGCATTACCTCTATGTCTTGAGGTGTGGAGTCCCTTCACACTACCAACCTTAACATACAGGTGTGGGGGCTATATTTATTTTCTCTTGTTTTATGCATTTTATTTTATTTATTTTGATGCACTGTTGTCCATGTATTTTAGTGGCATTACCTCCATGTCAGGGGTTTTGGAGTACCCTTCACACTACTGACCTCAACTGTCAGGTGAAGGGGCAATGGTTTGTTGTGTTTGGCTTTGTTTTCTTTCACTTTCTTTTTCTGTTTTGTCTTATTTTAATTTATTTCATTTATTTTCCATGTATTCTAGTGGCTTTAACTGACTCCGGACGATGGAACGCTATAGTGTTCCTGACGTAAGGTAGCGTTCCGGACAACGGAACAGTATAGTGGTTTCGACAATTAAAAATTTGTCCACGTTTTCCGCATAGGGTAGCATAAAAATTGAAGCTACACTGTGCATTGCGAACGTGTCAAGGGTCGAATGGAAAGTTTCTTTCTGAGGTTTCCGTGACTATACACTTGCTGGCCAGCCGTTGACCTTGGTACCCCACGTAACAAGCTAATCTGCATACGTATCGAAAATGGCATCGCAGGCAATACAAGTCGAAATTTTTGGACCAAACTAGATCATGACAGCGGCTTTTTACTGCTGCTGAAGTGATTGAAATGCTTCAAACTGAAGGTTTCAACATCGACGAGGATGATGAAGACGTTGAATAAATTATCTGCAGTGAAGAATGCTACCAGCAAGAAGTTACTAACAGTGACTCAGCTTCTGAGTGCTATGAAGAGAGGGAGGGAGATGGGCATACACACGAAGTGAGGAGAGGGGTCAGTGGGTCAAGTACAGGGAGTTTCATTCAGTTACTTTGTGTTTTGTATTTTTTGTGATTGTTTTCCTAACCATAACAAATGGGTCATCTGCAGGGGAAAGCAAGGGAGAAAACTATTCGTCCGGAGTGAGTTAACTCCATGCCGTGGGTTGTTGAGTCCCCTTCACAGTGCCAGCTTTAACGTCCAGGTGTGGGGGGAATATTTAGTTTGAGTTTTGTTATTTTGTTGTTTAATTTTATTTTATTGACTCACTTGTGTAAACAAAGTGAGTCTATGTTTTAACCCGGTGTTCGGTTGTCTGTGTGTCATCTTGTTTAAAACAATATTGCACCTCTGGGATGGGCACAAAAAAATAAAAAAAAGAAGCCTAATTATATGCAAACTGCATTTACTGTTATATTTATATTTTTTGTATTCTCTAAACTTGGCACTTTGACCTCTTATTCTGACACAACAACAAGAGGAGTCAGTATTATCATTTTTTGTTCAAACAGGAACTTCTTTTGCTAAGCATGGAATTTTGATTTATTTTGCAAACGTTTTGGTGCAGATAGTAAAGAAGGGAAATTACTCTGTAATTAATGCTAGGGGACTTAATTTATCACTAGTGAGTCTTGAAGGCCTTGCCTCTCTTGTTATTTATTGATTTATTTTGCTGCACGATTTGTCCATCATGTTAGTGGTATTACATGTCAGAAGATGTGAGGTCCTCTTCATTCCAGCAGTCTCAGAAATCAGGTAATGTTTTACTGTTTAAAAAAAACCGAATCATGATTTTTTTTTTTTTTTTTTTTTACTGCACTTTTTTACACATGCAAACTGACAACAACCTAAAACTACTGATCTGTCTTGTTGACTTATCTGCTCTGTTATTGACTGATTACCTGTGGCCGTATCAAAACAAAATTGATTTTGCCTTCAGGCAACTTATCTTTGACATGGTAGGGACAGGCGGGCACAGTTTAACATGAAGGTTAAGTTATCTTCGTATTCAAGACGTGTGTGGTGAGCTCAGGCATCTAACCCATCATCTATAATTAAAAGTTCCAGTGATTCCCTTATGCACATGCTCTCAGTTTTACTTACCGCACTACAGCTCAGAGCATTGTCGATAGAGTTCACAAAACACATGCTGTCCGCAAAGCACGCCTGTTTTCCGTCAACAAAAACAAGGCTACATAGAGATCCGCCATATTTACCCAGATATCGCTTACCCTTTGGCAGTTTGCCTTGCCTTAGGCAGATTACCTGCAGGTACACATTTACCCGCAGGCACGATGTTCTCTTGAATACGGCCCCTGGTGGGTAAACCCTGTGCAGGTGTTACTGCTCTGTTATTGACTCATCACCTGGAGGGTGTGCTCCATGCAGGTGTTACTGCAGTACTCGGTGAACCACGGCATTACCTGGTCGATGGTGGAGGAGCCTTGTCTGCCCCCTGACGTGTGCCAGCAGTACCAGGCCGGCACTGTGTACGATGCCTCCCAGTTCCCCGAGTGGAAGACGGTCACTGTCCTCCTGTCGCCTGACACCTGGTGAGTACTGCAGAGGGAGAAGAGTCGTCATGGTTACAGCGAGTTCAGAACAGTGCCGCACTGCTGTTTCTGAGAAAACGTTAGCGTGAACACGTTACACCACTTCTGAAAGAGCTTCGTTGGTTATCACTTAAGTTCTGCTCAGTAAGTGTCAGTCAGTCAGGGCCTTGCCCAAAACCGTTTTTGTGGGATACCTCTCCTCACATACAAGCGTTTGTGTTCTGTCATGTTACCACAAGGCCACAGCTCTAACTATAGTTTTTAGTTGCAAGAATGTTTGTCTCTTCTGCAGGTCGGCGCACACCCGTTTCCGCTGGGTTCAGATGGAGTGGGGTAGCCGTGACGACTGGGCGGTGAGGCGTGTGTACGTGGGACACCAGTGTCCCAACATGTGCAGCGGACATGGACAGTGTAATGAGGGGGTGTGCAAGTGAGTGGGGGACACTTGGTGTAAGGATACTGGGGGTATGGGCGGGGGGGTTGTGTGTGTTTGTGTGTGTGTTGTGTGTGTTTGTGTGTGGTGTGTGTGTATGTGTGTGTGTAACTTGGTGGGAAATGTTTTTTTTATGTAAGGATACTGTGAGGGATGGTGTGTGTATGATAGTTTATTTCTGTTGCACTTATCATTAAAATACATTGATGCTAAAGACGTATCACATGAGTAAAAGAAAAAATAACAAAAAGAAACATTTGAGAGAGAAAGTGTGCGTGTGTGTGTGTGTGTGTATTCGTATGTAGATCATTTTTGTGTAGAAACTGCATCTGGTTTTAGACTGTGTGTACGAGCATGTGTGTATGTTTGCTGGTACACTTTGGTGACTTTGGAGTCTGTATTTCTGTTTGTGTGTGTGTGTGTGTGTATGTGTGTGTGTGTATGTGAGAGTGAGACAGGGAGAGAGAGGGAGAGAGAGAAATTACATGCTTGTGTATACATGCATGCAGCCATGTGTGTGTATATTTGATTGTGCATGGAAAAAAAATGTGTGCACCTATTTAATTTCTGTGTTTTATCTACATTATCACTATTTCACCAGACAGTAAATATCTGACATACATAAAAGGAAAAGACATCTGAAAGATGTTAATATCGATCTTTGCATCTGGCTCACACATTATGACTCGTTTAATTCAGATGCGAACCAGGATTCGTGGGGGACATGTGTGAACCAGAACACGAAATGGATGCAGACCTTCATGCAGACTTTGGCATTCGCTACGACCCAGACTCCCACTTTTTGTCCTTGCTGGGCGGCGAAGTGGTGCATGCTGGGGAGGGCTGCGGTGTGATTCTGTCGGGGGAGTCCATTTATTTCTACAAGGTAAACGGGCATGTTGAATTCAAGCATGAACATGTAAAATCTTACTGGGTGATTCTGTTGGGAGCATCCATTTATTTCTAAGGTAAACGGGCGTGCTGTATCAGAGCATGTACATGTAATATGATATTGTCTGTTGCATTTCAGCTAGATGGTTCTTTTGAAACATCTTTTTTTAGTTCATTTTTTGTTCAAGGTATATTGAGTTTTAGCATCCACGCATATAGGAATCTATTGTGTTTTAGCTTTACTCAAAATAGTTAGTTTTTCATGGTAGAGGCCTAATCTATAAACTGAAGCATGGAAGTTTTTTTTACTGATTCTGTTGTTCACAAGTAAGAACAAGTTTGTGATTGTATTATGCTTGGCATTTTATGGTTGCTGCTAGCTTTCAGTCTTTCTACAGAACTCTTACAGGTGAGATGCATGTTAACCAGTCTCTCTGACCAGAGCCAGGTGTATTTTGGAAAAAGTTTGAAAAGAATGCTTGTTCATCTCCTCCCCCTCCCTAACTTTGGTACAGAAACATAGATGACATGGTCACAGGTTGAGCAGTGATTTAGCAGGAAATATGCCTGTTGAGGAAGTCTTCTTCTTCTTCTTCTTCTTCTGCATTCACTCGTATGCACACGAGTGGGCTTCTACGTGTTTGACCATTTTTACCCCGCCATGTAGGCAGCCATACTCCGTTTTCGGGGGTGTGCATGCTGGGTATGTTCTTGTTTCCATAACCCACCGAACGCTGACATGGATTACAGGATCTTTAACGTGCGTATTTGATCTTCTGCTTGCATATACACACAAAGGGGGTTCAGGCACTAGCAGGTCTGCACATATGTTGACCTGGGAGATCGTAAAAATCTCCATCCTTTACCCACCAGGCGCCGTCACCGTGATTCGAACCCGGGACCCTCAGATTGACAGTCCAACGCTTTAACCACTCGGCTATTGCGCCCGTCGAGGAAGTGAAATGATCCAGGCTGCTGCTTTCTGCCTTGAGGAGGTGGGAGGTTTGTTAAGACGCACATCTCCCAGTGTAGTGTCTGCGAGGGTCTGGGTTTGAATCCCAGTCATGCCCTTTCTCCCAAGTTTGGCTGGAAAATCAAACTGAGCCGAGCATCAAGTCATTCGGATGAGACGATAAACCGAGGTCTTGTGTGCAGCACGCACTTGGTGTACTAAGAAAGAACCCATGGTTACATAAGTGTCGTCCTCAGACAAAACCCTTCAGAATAAATCCACTCTGGTGTGTACACATTTATATGAGTGGAGTGGAGTGATGGCCTAGAGGTAACGCGTCCGCCTAGGAAGCGAGAGAGAATCTGAGCACGCTGTTTTGAATCACGGCTCAGCCGCCGATATTTTTCCCACTCCACTAGACCTTGAGTGGTGGTCTGGACGCTAGTCATTCGGATGAGATGATAAACCGAGGTCCCGTGTGCAGCATGCACTTAGCGCACGTAAAAGAACCCACGGCAACAAAAGGGTTGTTCCTGGCAAAATTCTGTAGAAAAATCCACTTCGATAGGAAAAACAAATAAAACTGAACGCAGGAAAAAATAAATTTAAAAAAAAGGGTGGCGCTGTAGTATAGCGACGCGCTGTCCCTGGGGAGAGCAGCCCGAATTTCACACAGAGAAATCTGTTGTGATATAAAGAAATACAAATACAAATACAAAAAATATACAAGCACTCAAGTCCTGGCTATGCGTGTTGGGTAATGCTGCTGGTCAGGCTTCTGCCTAGTAGATGTGGTGCATGGATATGGAGTGTTGGCCTAGACTCGAGGTAACACGTCCGCCTAGGAAACGAGAGAATCTGAGCGCACTGGTTCAAATCCCATAGTCACCAGTATTTTCTCCCCCTCCACTAGACCTTGGATGCTAGTCATTCAGATGAATCGAGGACCGGTGTGCAACATGCACTTTGTACACATAAAAGAACCTATGGCAACAAAAGGGTTGTCCCTGGTAAAATTCTGTAGAAAAATCCACTTCGATAGGAAAACAAATAAAATTGCAGGCAGAAAAATATTTTTAAAAAACAACAGGTTGGTGCTCTCAGTGCAGCGATGCATTCTCCCTGGGGAGAGCAGCCTGAATTTCACACAGAGAAACCTGTTGTGACAAAAAAGAGTAAAACAATAATACAAAACATGGATTCATCTGAACGCTGTGACGCCTCCTTGAGAAACGGAGGAAGGTGGCACAGTGGGTAAGACGCTCATCTGCCAATACAGAGAGTCCGTGAGGGTGCGGGTTCAAATCCTGCTCTCGCCCTTTCTCCCAAGTTTGACTGGGAAATCGAACTGAGCATCTGGTCTTTTGATAAACCGAGGTCCTGTGTTCAGCACCCCATGCACTTGGTGTACTGAAAAAGAACCCATGGCAGCGAAAGTGTAGACCTCCTGCAGAATTATGTAAAAAGAAAGAAATCCACTCTGATAGGTACACAAATACATAAGCATGCATTCAAGGCCTGACTAAGCATGTTTGGGTTATGCTGCTGGTCAGGCATCTGCCTAGGGGATGTGGTGTAGCGTATATATGGATTTGTCCGAACGCAGTGACGCCTCCTTGAGAAACTGAAACTGAGAAACGGAAACTGTAACCTATCCCTACCTGTCTCGTGCAGGACGGAGTGAGAGAGCTTCAGACAAAGGACATGAACATCCAGCGTGATGACTACCTGCAGTTTTACCTGCGAATCGCTGGGGGGGAGGACGAGGCATGCCGGGGAGGTGAGCGGCGCAGCGAGTCTGTGCTGCTGCAGTACTCCACTGATGGCGGCATCACCTGGAACCTGCTGCAGGAGCTGCATCACCTGGAATTCCAGCAGCCCAGGTGAGCCTCTCGTGGAATCACTACACAGGTGTTGGAAGAGTTTCTTTGTAGGGAGGGTGTGTGTGTGTGTTTTCTTGTTTCTGCCGTGAAGGATGAAAGGTCATTTTGGATGACTGATGACTTGCGCGATGAGTTTGTTTAAAGTGAAGAGGAGTTGCGCAACGTCGACCTCACTCTCTCGTCCGGGTCCACCAATTTCCAGTGGCAAGACTAAGTCGAGACGACTGGAGGATGAGCACGGATGCAGTGGATGACCCAAGATATCCTTTCGGTGTCTCATCTTGCTCTCTGCACTCCACAGTGCGTTGCTGTAACCGCCTTCCTCTCCGTTGAACCGATAGGTTTCTTCTGCAGATTCTGCCGGATCCAGACTTCGCATGCATGGGTAGACACACCCCGGGGGCCAACTGCGTGTGGCATGCACACAGCACGGTGGAGCTAGATGGCCGTCGGTGGCTCTCCTGAGCCAACGCCTTTTTATGGATCTCCATAAGGGTGTCTAGCCACCCGCTTCACCAGTCCCGGAAGGGAGCAGAGGGAGTGCCGGTTTAGTCGCCGGCAACCCGACCCTGAACAGGTTGTACTGGATTACAGGTTACCAGTAGCACATCTAATGACCTGACCTGACACATGTTTCTGCCGTATGGATGAGTTTAATGACGTATTGGTATTTCGCCCTTACTGTCAAGTTGTTTGTGGCTGTGGTCTTCTCCGTGAGGGGTGGTGTGGTTGAGGCGTTGGTCCTGTGGGGGCGCAGTCCTGAATGTCTTGGGGTTTATTTGTTTTGTTTTTTCTTTTCTTTAAGTATGATTAGAGTGACTATCACACCATAAGTGTGTTGGAAAAAACAACAACAAAAAACAGCAGCAACAAAGAAGGATTGGAAAACAAACAAATCAAATCAAATTATGGTGCTTAGAGTCTCGCCGACCACTAAGGCCATCTCGAGGCTATCGCCACGTTAATACCTACTACAAGTGAAAAACAAACAGACAAACTAACAAACAAAACAAAATATGAATGAAGGTTCTCCAAAAAGTCAGCAATAATGGCACTACAGCCACAATAGCCATCATGAATGTAACTTTGGGGATAAAAAACAACAAAAAAAACACCAAAAAAATCTGTTTTGTGGCATATTATGTGGATTTCCAGACTAGCATTTTGGCTTTTTTTTTCTTTTGATTTTTTTGTTTGTTTGTTGTTGGTCTATTTACTTTGTTTCAGTTCTAAGACATGCACTTTGGTTAAGCAGCCCCTGAAATCCAGACACAAATATTTCAGTGGTACAGAAATCACTCGCTTCCACCCACCACAACAGATGAAGCGTCTTGCGCTCTATCGTCCGCTGCTCATGAAATCAGTGTGGTGTGTCGTGTGACCTCAGTGGTCAGTGTCACACCGCTTTGTCACAATCAAGCTAAAATCCAAACAAACCTGGTCTCCATGGAACATGTTTAGACTGATGAAATTCAACATTATGTTGACTGGAAATAGGCAGTGTATCTCCATTTGTTTTGTTGGGTTTTTTTTTAGTTTTTTATTTATTTATTTTTTTTACTGTTTTAGTTATGGTTCAGACAGCTATCTGCTTTTGGTTATGAATAGGATGTCTGTCCATGTAACTGTGCCTGTGGACCCTTGACTTTTTTGTGTGGTCTTTTGGTGTTGTTTTTTGCTGACCCATCGCCTGCACTGTTAACAGTTGCATTACTCCCATGCCACTCAGTCATGTTGCCTCGTACATAATCACACCCACGTTCGTTTGTAGCAGTCCCAACATTGGCAGTCCACAGGAAAATGTTGATGCGTGGTGTGGGTCATAGTGTCTGATGTTGTACGTATATGTCTGTGGAATCTTTTCTGTAGTGTCTGTCATATGTGTTTGGGTCATAGCGTCTGTCATATGTGTTTGGGTCATAGCGTCTGTCATATGTGTTTGGGTCATAGCGTCTGTCATATGTGTTTAGGTCATAGCGTCTGTCATACGTGTAGCGTCTGTCATATGTGTTTGGGTCATAGTGTCTGTCATATGTGTAGCGTCTGTCATATGTGTTTGGGTCATAGTGTCTGTCATATGTGTAGCGTCTGTCATATGTGTTTGGGTCATAGCGTCTGTCACATGTGTAGCGTCTGTCATATGTGTTTGGGTCATAGCGTCTGTCACATGTGTAGCGTCTGTCATATGTGTTTGGGTCATAGTGTCTGTCATATGTGTTTGGGTCATAGTGTCTGTCATATGTGTTTGGGTCATAGCGTCTGTCATATGTGTAGCGTCTGTCATATGTGTTTGGGTCATAGTGTCTGTCATATGTGTAGCGTCTGTCATATGTGTTTGGGTCATAGTGTCTGTCATATGTGTTTGGGTCATAGCGTCTGTCATATGTGTAGCGTCTGTCATATGTGTTTGGGTCATAGTGTCTGTCATATGTGTTTGGGTCATAGCGTCTGTCATATGTGTTTGGGTCATAGCGTCTGTCATATGTGTTTGGGTCATAGCGTCTGTCATATGTGTTTGGGTCATAGTGTCTGTCATATGTGTTTGGGTCATAGCGTCTGTCATATGTTTTCTTCAGTTTAATGTCTGTTTACTATAAGCGTCTGTCATAAGTGTTTGGGTCATAGTGTCTGTCATATGTGTTTGGGTCATAGTGTCTGCCATATGCTTTTGGGTCATAGTGTCTGATTTTGTACGTATGTCTGTTGAATGTTTTCTGTCATGTTTATCCTGTATTAATGATGACTGAACATGATGATGATGACTGATGATGATGACTGGATGATGATGATGATGATGATGATGACAGGTTCGTTCACCTGGACCTACCCCCAGAGGCCAAGACAGAGGCCACAAGGTTCCGTTGGTGGCAGCCCCAACACAACGGCCATGGCCATGACCAGTGGGCTGTTGATGAGGTGCTGATTGGACGATACGAACGCCTCAGAACACTGCAAGACGACTTTGACGTAAGGGAGAGGAGGAGTTTTGTTGACGTAGACATTTTGTTACAGTATGAGCTTTCACAGTAGAACGTTATCAGTTAACTCATTCTACATCAGGTACGATGTACCATGGTTACTTCATGATATGAGAATGATGTGATATAGTATAAGTAATCTCATACCAACACACTATTCTAATTTTGTTTATTCTTGCTTGGTACAGTGGGTGTTCTAAACTGAGCCATTTAAGGATTCTGGAAGCATGAAAATGAAGCTTTGTTTGACCCATTAAATCAACATTTCTCCATCGATTTTCGCCGTTTTAGTGAACAACCCAACTCTTTACTGTAGTGGTCTCATGTAGTGCTGGTCCAGGGGAGTTGTATCGGGCATGTAGCTGTGGGATAGAATGAGTTAAAAGGTGGGATAGGAGGGAGGAGTTGAATGGTGATTTGGGGGGAAACGGGGTTTGACATAAGGATGGCATTTTGACTAAAGGTGCTTTGTGAAGTTATGATTTAAAAAAAAAAGATTTCTTGGGATTTTGTTCTCGTTTTTACTTTTCGAAAATCATGAATTGAAAAAAAAGTGACTGCATGCGAGGAGTGAACGAAGTGTTAAGAGAGAAGGATAGTAGTGTGCTCCCTTGTGGACAGGGACACCAACATGGTTTACACCACAGAATGATAGAAGAATGCTACATTGTTTGATCCTAGGGTGTATTCCCCCAGGTCTCTGAACCTCACCCCACCTCACACCTGGAGCCAGTTGCATTGCTTGGTTCTAACTTTTTGACAGTTACACGTGACTAAATGCCTATGTTGACCGAACTACGCCATTGGTCAGTTCCATACTACACACAGTTAGTAGCGGGTTACGACCATACTAGGCTCCTCCGTTGGAGCAATGCAACTGGATCCTGGACTCTAATCTTTCAGTGTTTTTTTTTCCAATTTCCAATAGCTGTTGACAGAAGTTATCGATAGTTAGCGTTGGAAGATTGTGTTGCAGTCAGTGACAGAACCTCTAGAATCGGGTCAGTTTGTGTTGGATGTTGTCTCGTTCACCATTTATCAGATGGATTCCCCCGTCTCCTCGACAAAGGTGGCAGTACGTCGCAGGTCCTCCAGTCCTCCGTAGAGCTTCCGGGCTGCTGGGATTGGGTTGGGCCAGGTTTTCTATCAGAGCGCTTGGTGGAGCGGGCAGGACTGCAGCAGATGTTCTGTTGTCTGGCTGCCTGTTCTGCGGGGGCACTGCTCTGTGTCGCCGATATGGAGTTCCGTGTATAGGTGGTGTTTAAGGCGGTTGTGGCCTGTCCTGAGCCTGAAAGTGTCGGATGATTGTGTTGCAGTCAGTGACAGAACTTTTGGGTCAGTTAGCGTTGGATGATGTGTTACAGTCAGTGACAGAACTTCTGGGTCAGTTAGTGTCGGATGATTGTGTTGTGCAGTCGGAGACAGAACCTCTGGAATCGGGTCACGATGATCGTGTTTCAGTCGGTGACAGAACCTCTGGAACTGGGTCATGATGATTGTGTTGCAGTCAGGGTCAGTACCTCTAGAATCAGGTCACGATGATTGTGTTGCAGTCTGTGACAGAACCTCTGTAATCAGGTCAGTGAGCATCAGATGGTTGTGTTGCAGTCGGTGACAGAACCTCTGTAATCGGGTCAGTGAGCATCAGATGGTTGTGTTGCAGTCGGTGACAGAACCACTGTAATCGGGTCAGTGAGCATCAGATGGTTGTGTTGCAGTCGGTGACAGAACCTCTGTAATCGGGTCAGTGAGCATCAGATGGTTGTGTTGCAGACGGTGACAGAACCCCTGGAATCGGGTCAGTGGCGCACGGTGACGGAGGGCGTGGTCGGCAAGTACTGCCAGTCCCACAGCCCCTCCGTCATCCTGGGGAACCAGATCAGTGACAAGTACATCATCACCAAGGACCTTCAGCTTTCACCTGGTGACGTCATTCAGTTCAAGGTAAGAAATGGGGAAGACCCGAGTGTTTGGTGTGATGGAAATATTTTGATTGGGTTCCTTGATAGGTGTGTGAGGGGTGGGGTGGGGTGGAGAGTGTTTGTTTGTGAGGGGAGGGAGGGGGTTGTGTGTGTGTGTGTGTGTGAGGAGGGTGAGGTGAGAAAGAGTGAGTTGTGAGTCATGTTACGTCATTTTAAATATTATTTTTTACTGAGTTTGTATCTTCGATATTCTTTACACTCCTGAACCTCATGCCACATCAGACCCATAGGTAAGCGCCATATGAATGCTCATTATATATTTTTTTTTTTTAATTTTTTTATTACTACTGTAGAAAGAGGGCACTTCAGAGGCATGCTGAAGGGAGGTAATACATGAAGGAAGTTCACCAGCTGCACCGACTTTTGATTTTTTTTGTTGTTGTTGTAACCATTGAAGAAAAAAAAAAAACCCACCCAGCTTTTTATTTGTCCACATGAGCTGGACAGTAGTTTGCACAGTACAAAGGAATCAGACCCCTGCAGGAGGAATCAGCAACACTGGGTCACGGTAAGTGTTTTGGATTCAGACATAAGTGGAGTGATGGCCTAGAGGTGACGCGTCCGCCTAGGAAGCGAGAGCATCTGAGCATGCTGGTTCGAATCATGGCATCAGCCACCGATATTTTCTCCCCCTCCAGTAGACCTTGAGTGGTGGTCTGGACGCTAGTCATTTGGATGAGAACCGAGGTCCCGTGTGCAGTATGCACTTAGCGCACGTATAAGAACCCACTGCAACAAAAGGTTGTTCCTGGCAAAATTCTGTAGAAAAATCCACTTCAATAGGGAAAACAATTAAACTGCATAAAAATAAACACCATAAAAATGGGTGGTGCTGTAGTGTAGCGATGCGCTCTCCCTGGGGAGAGCAGCCCTAATTTCACACAGAGAAATCTGTTGTGATAAAAACAAATACAAATACAAAATAATTTTAGGAAACGAATGCCTTTTTTGGACTGGATAAAACGCGTATCACATGTGAATCTTGAAAGGCCTTGCCTCTCGTTTATCATCGTGACGGCAGATCAACGTGGGGTGTGGGAAGCAGTTCCGTTGGGACCACCCCGTGACCCTGCAGTACAGCCATGACCACGGCCAGACGTGGCACCTGGTGGAGGAGCCCTGCTACCAGCTGCAGGACTGCGAGAAGCACCACACCGAGGGCACCATCTACTACACCGGCACCCACGGCGTCTGGACCCTCGTGGTCATCCCTGTGGACCAACGTATCGCCATGCAGTGAGTGTTGTGTTGCGTTGTAATGTGGTGTGTTGTATTGTATTGGGCACCATCTACTTCACCAGCACCTTTGGGGTCTGGACCCTCGTGGTCATCCCTGTGAACCAGCGTATCGCCATGCAGTGTGTTGTGTTGTGTTGTGATGTGGTGTGTTGTGTTGTATTGTATTGTATAGGGCACCATCTACTTCACCAGCACCCTTGGTCATCCCTGTGGACCAGCGTATGGCCATGCAGTGATTATTGTGTTGTATTTGTTGGAGGAAGGTGGCAGAGTGGTTGAGACGCTCATCTACCAATGCAGACAGTCCGTGAGGGTCTGGGTTCGAATCCTGCTCTTGTCCTTTCCCCCAAGTTTGAACGGAAAATCAAACTGAGCGTCTAATCATTCAGATGAGATGATAAACCGAGGTCTGGGTTTGGTTCCCAGCCTCGCCCTTTCTCCTCAAGTTTGGCTGGAAAATCAAACTGAGCTGAGCTCCTAGTCATTCAGAGGAGACGATAAACCGAGGCACCGTGTGCAGCACGCACTTGGCGCAATGAAAAAGAGAACCTACGGCAACAAGAGTGTTGTCCTCTGGCAAAATTCTGCAGGAGAAATCCACTCTGACATATACACAAACAGGAGTCATAATGGCTGCCGTCAAAAGAGGGCGCTAACCAGCAGCATAGAGGGGAGGTTACCTACTTCCGGGAGGTTATCGGCCATAGTTTCGTTTTCTCTGCATAGGCGGATAGTAGTTTGCACAGGCAGGAATGTCAGACCCCTGCCGCAGTCTGCACTAGTTGGGTCACGGTAAGTATGTTATTTAAACGTAATTTTAGATAGAAAATTTCCTATTCATGCACTCAAGGCCTGACTAAGCATGTTGGGTTACGCTGCTGGTCAGGCATCTGCCTTGCAAATGTGGTGTAGCATA
This sequence comes from Babylonia areolata, assembly GCF_041734735.1. Lineage (NCBI taxonomy): Eukaryota > Metazoa > Mollusca > Gastropoda > Neogastropoda > Buccinidae > Babylonia > Babylonia areolata. Next base: position 16,064,642 of record NC_134900.1, on the reverse strand, counting down.
TATGGATTTGCCTGAACGCAGTGACGCCTCATTGAGAAACTGCATTGTATTGCATTGTATTACTCTTTATCACAACAGATTTCTGTGTGGAATTTGTGTTACTCTACCCAGGAAGAACGTTTTGCTACAGTGCATTGCTACTCTCTTTAGTTTCTTCTCTAATAATAATAATAATAATGAATATTTGGATGCCCTATCTCCGTAGAGCCTAGAGCGTTAACAAAATTTTTGTAATACAGTTACACAAACATACATTAATGCAGATACACTTCATAACATTCATTTGCTTATACACATAACAAAATAAACAGGTCACACACACGCACACGCACGCGCACACGCACACCAGGCATTCATACCGATACAGCCCTGTTCCTCTCACCACCCACCAACAATTGCAGACGGACACACAGGGTGGGAAAACTAATCATATCAACCGTGGAAAAGGTGAGTTTTGAGAGGTAATTTGAATGAGGACAAAGACTGAGTGTGTCAGACTGAATAAGGGAGTTTGTTCCAGATGACAGGTCCAATGAAAGAGAAAGCATGTTCCCCATGGAGTTTCTTTCGCATGTTTTCTCTGCAGGTGTATTTGTTTTTCTCTCAAAGCGGCGCAGTTGGACTTGTTGAATGCTTCATGTTTTTTTTGTTTTGTTTTTTTTGTCTGAAGTTTTGATAAAAGAATGGAAGGCATTGCTGTTGTCTTATCGTTGTGACATTGTACAGTTTTTATTGTGTCTTGGTCACCCTGCACTGGCATTTTCTTGTGACTGGGACTAAAAATAATAATCAGAACCATAGTACTTTTAACCCTTTCATCGCTGCCATCTATTTCAGAACGCAACATGTTCTGCATTTCTTTTTAAAGGCTTATTATGACTTCATCTTTTCGAAAGCAGTTCTCTTGCTATGTTTAAACACCCAGAGGAAAAATTATTATAGTTAAAAAAAAAAGTAAACTTTATTCTCATTCTTCCATGTTTTTAGCAGTTTTACAACTGAATTTGATGGATCGATGGCTAAACTGAATGTGATATTGGCACTGTAATATTATTGTGACACTGGCATTGTTGGGGTTAAACAGGAAAAAATAAAAAGTCTTATTTGTTGCTTCCAGTCCAGCAATTCTGAGATGGTGGCAGCCAGGCGGAATGGCGTACAGCTTTTCATTGGACGATGTGTACGTGGGCCCACCTTGCCCTGACAACTGTCATCGCCGAGGGGTGTGCAAAAACGGGCAGTGCGAGTGTGACGAGGCTGAAGACGACAGCAGCTTTGCACAAGGTGAACGGTGGCAGTGCTTCTTGTGATCAGTGATGAAGTTACAAGATACAAGAATGCTGTGTTATCTCTAAAGGAGAAAATTGTCGTACATGTTTGCTGATAAAACAGTGACATATAATTTTTTTTTAAAGTATTTCATACACAGTACGACACGGTTTCATTATTCAATAACTCATAAATAAGTATTCTGTTTATCTATATTGCCAAATTCCCCATTAAAAGGAAATAATAGCAATATTGATATTACAAACTATTGACGAGGTGTAGGAGGTGGTGGAGATCTGGAGTTGACCGTAGGGAGTGGAGGAAGTGGAGGAGGTGGCGGCATTGTTGAGAGAGCCAGAAGTAGAGGGCCCAGAGTGTCCGCAAATCGATTGCGATTGCGCCTTAATTTTAGCCGGATTGCCCAGTCGAGCCATATAATTATGTGACCTGGTTGAAGACATAATTTGACAAAAAACAAGAATGCCAGAGAATCAACAGACAGACAGAAAATACAAAAAAAACCCAGCCGTATGAAGAGCACAGGAACAGGAGTCATGATGGCTGCCGGAAAAAGAGGGCGCTAGTCAGGGTGGCAAATGGGAGGTTACCTACTTCTGGGAGGTTATCGGCCGTAGCTACTTTCGTTTTCTCCGCATAGGCGGATAGTAGTTTGCACAGGACAGGAATGTCAGACCCCTGCCGGAGTCTGCACTAGTGGGTCACGGTAACTATGTTAGATAAACGTAATTTTAGGAAGAAAATTTCCTATCATAATCCCATGACCCTTTCCATCTGTTCCAGACCCGCTCTGCCAGCCGCAGTCGGACCAGCCCAACCCCCTGGGCATGCTGGACAGGTTCGACAACCGCAACATGCCCACCGACTACTGGCGCCGCGTGCTGGGCGGCTACCTGGGCACCAGCTGCGGCATCATCGACTTCGGCAACTCCCTCTACTTTGACGGGACAGGGACCAGGGAGGCCGTCACCGTGCCCCTAGACACCACGGAGAGGAGGTGAGGGGGTAGTTTTTGGGGTGTGGGGGGGGTGAGGGGCTGTCACTATGCCTCTCGACAGGTTAGAGGGGACAGGGGTAGAGGAAGGTGGGAGGGATTTTGTTTGGTTTGGGAGGGTTTGGGGGGATTTTTCTTCGGAGAAGAGGTAGAGGAGGGTTTGGTTGGGGCCACTGTCTTGTTGTCTCCCCTTCTGTGTGCCCCTCTCCTTGCTGTCATCCACTGTTTTATCGTTGTTTTTTTCAGTCTGCTTGTCTTGCTTCACTTTCTGTGTCTGTCTCTCTCTCTCTCTCTGTGTCTCTGTCTCTCTCCTCCCCCTCCTCTCTCTATTGCTGTCAGTGGTGTTTTCTGGGATCAGTGCTTTGGAACGGAACAAATTATTGTAATCAAGAATTAAAACAAAACAAAACCTTTTTTTTTTTAATTGAACAATTCATTGAAATTTAGGATTTTATCAAACAAAACCTTTCCTTTTTTTAACCGAACGGTTGATTTAAATCAAGGAGTTAAAAAAACAAAACAAAACCTTTTTTGTTAATGGAACAATTCATTCAAATCAAGGATTAAAAAAAATCCCAAACAAACAACAAAACCGAACCTTTTTTTTTTTTTCTGTGCAGGATGCTGGAGTTTGTCATCAGAGTGGGCAGCAGGGAGTACACAGCCACTTGCCAGCTGCCGGAACATCGCAATGAGGGCGTCATCATCGACTACTCCACCGACAATGAGGTCACCTGGAACCTCCTCAAGGTGGTGGAACCTGAGCTGCAAGGGGAGACCACTCAGACCGTCACCTTGGAGTTACCCCCCGAAGCCAAAACCAACGCCACCATTTTCCGCTGGTGGCAGCCTCTTGGGCTTGGAGGTTTGTGTGTGGGGGTGGTGGGGTGGGTGTTTTATGTGTGTGTGTAGGTGTGTGTGTGTGTGTTTGTGTGTGTGTGTAAGTAAAAAATCTTATTTTAAGATGGTAAACTGAATAGGCAACAAACATTTTGTTTACATCAGTCTGTGCGCAAAAAAAAAAAGCTAGAAAAAAGGTGTGATAAAAAGTGCGTAAAGCAATTCTGTGATGTAGAAATATACTGTTGAGTTTTTGTTTCACACTCATGCGTTTACAAATACATGTGTTCATGTGTTCAGAATCACTCCATTTTGCGCACACAAATTCTCTCATATAAAACAAATACATTGGGAACAAAAACCTGTGTGAAATATTCCACAAACAATTAATGAATCAATAGATTGGATATTGACTGTTATTATCGTTCAGCTTTTAGACAGTGAATGAAATGCAAGTGTATGTGTGTGTGGTCTATCTGTGTATGTGTGTGTGTGTATGGTGTGACATACCCACCCACCCACACACACACACACACACACACACACACACACACACACACACACACACACCAATACACACACACACTCACACACACACGCACACTCACACACACACACACACACACACGAAACCAAGAACACACCCAACAAAGTCACAGCCATCCCCTAAACACATTTCTACACACACACACACACACACACACACACACACACACACACAGAAACTAAGAACACACCCAACAAAGTCACAACCATCCCCTAAACACATTTTTACACACACACACACACAAAACTAAGAACACACCCAACAAAGTCACAGCCATCCCCTAAACACATTTCTACACACACACACACACACACACACACACACGAAACTAAGAACACACCCAACAAAGTCACAGCCATCTCCTAAACACATTCCTACACACACACACACACAACACGAAACTAAGAACACACCCAACAAAGTCACAACCATCCCCTAAACACATTTCCTAAACCAGGCATGCCCAGAGCTGGCTGGGCCATCGACAGCGTCCTGGTGGGAGTGAACGACACAAGTGCCTTCGGTTTCCAAGACGACTTCAGCGGCTCGAGCCCCAACCCCTTCACGTGGTTCCTGGCAGACACCGCCGTGCCCAGGATCACCTGTAACTCCAAGGGACACGCTTTGGAGTTCTCCACCAATGGAGGTCAGTGTGGTCGATGGGGTCGGAGTGTGGGGGAATGTTCTGGGGTTCGTTACGTTCTTGGTTATTGTCCAGGCATTAAGGAGTTTGTTCTGTTCGTTGTGGTGTGTAAGTATGGAGTTTATCTGGGGTGGTTTTGGAGCGTTGTTTGAATGTGTTGAGAAGTTTAGTAGTCGGTTTTGTTATGCTTTAGTTATTCATGTTAGTTATTCTTCAATACAACAAACATCTTTTGTCTTCTTCTCCATTTTTACTTGTCCTCCTCCTTATGCATGCATAATTATATATGCACACAAACACATTCACAGTACATAATTATCAATTCTTGCATGAACACATGCTCACAGGTACATACAGACAAATCGACATTCACACACACACTGCCTATTTGAGCGTCATTATAGGCCATGTAAGAATCGGTCAGGGACCTGACTCCCGATCCAGTGTTCACCAGTGATCAGTGTTCCAGGCCCCATTTCACCATGATATTTTGTGCCCGGGAAAGACTTTTTACCGCCATTTTCCTCACTCCTCCCAGGTGTGCAATGGGAACCTGAGTTTGGTTGGGGAAGGGGAGAATGGCAGATGGAAAATACTGGGCCTCTGCCTTCCTGTTCCAAACCTTAGACACAGTGAACTGTGAACTCACAGCCCCGATGGGCATAAAAGGCAGTAGGATCTTTAACCTTTCAACCTCTAATGCCTGCTTCTGTCTCCCTCATTTGACTCTTCTTGTGTCTGTTGCTGTTGCTCCCCTCTGTTAGGATGAAGGTGGCAGAATGGCTAAGACGCTTATCTGCCAACACAGTGTCCGTGAGGGTCTGGGTTCGATTCCTGCTCTAGCCCTTTCTCCCGAGTTTGACTGGAAAATCAAACTGAGCGTCTGATCATTTGGATGAGACGATAAACCAAGGTTGCAATGTGCAGCACACACATTGCGCACTGAAAAAGAACCCATGGCAACAAAAGTGTTGTCCTCTGGCACAGTTCTGTAGAAGACATCCACTCTGATTTGTACACAGATATATATTCATGCACTTAAGGCCTAAGTGGGTTGGATTATGCTGCTGGTTAAGCTTCTGCCAAACAGATGTGGTGTAGTGTATATGGATTTGTCTGAACGCAGTGGCACCTTCAGAAACAAACTGAAACTGACCGTTCCATGCCCCTCCCCCCCTCCTTTCTCCCCAGGCATGAGGTACACGGATATATGCATGCACTCAAGGCCCAAGCGCGTTGGATTATGCTGCTTGACAGGCACCTGCCTAGCAGATGTGCTGTAGCGTGTATGGATCTGTCTGAACACTGTGACGAGAAACAAACTGAAACTGAAACTGACCGTTCCATCCCCCTCCCTCTTCCTTCCCCCCCTGCCTCCCTGGCATGAGGTACATGGATACATGCATGCACTCAAGGCCTAAGTGCATTGGATTTTTAAAAAAAAAAAGAAGAAGAAAACGGAAAAATTGTGTTGGATTATACTGCTAGTTAGGCACCTTCCTAGCAGATTTGGTGTAGTGTTTATGGATTTGTCTGAATGCAGTAACGCCTTCTTGAAAAATTGAGAAACTGACCATTCCATCTCCTCCCCTCCCCCCCTCACTCCCCCAACATTCTTTCCCCCGAGGCATGAGGTACATGGATATACACAAGCACTCAAGGCCTAAGCGTGTTGGACTATGCTGCTAGTTCGGCACCTGCATAGCAGATTTGGTGTAACGTATATGGATTGTGACGCCTTTTTGAGTGAAAATGACCATTCCGTCTCCCCTCCTTTTCCCCCCCAGGCATGAGGTACGCGGAGACGTGGGACTACCACATCACCCCCTCCACCTTCCTGCAGTTCGACATCGCCATGGGTTGTGGCTCGCTGCACGGCACGCTGTTCTCCGTCATGCTGGAGTACTCGGTGAACATGGGCAAGACGTGGCACCCCGTGGTGTCCGAGTGCAAGCCCCCCAGCTTCCACTGCACGGGCTACCACTTCAGTAGCAACTACCTGTCCGACCAGCACTTCAACTGGACGCGCATCACCGTCTACCTCCCTCCGGGCGCCGTGTGAGTGTGGAGGTCTTTTTGTTGTTGATCCATTGTCATGCAGTTCTGGCCCTTTGTCTTGTTTAATTGCAGCATCACTGTTTTTGGTTGGAGAGGAATATCTTGATGCTGCGGCCTTTTGTTAAATCCAGCTCTGTGTCTGGATCAGAACTCAGAAGTAAAAGCATGCAACGCACTTTTCTCATGCGCAGTGATGAATGCAGTAAACGTGTGAATGTATGCTGTATTTTATAGTTTGTGCTTCTGCTTCAAGCATCCATTAAACATTGCATTCATATAAATGCTGTTGAAATACCCACACTATGAACATCAGCATTCAGAAATGTTACTTCTTTTTGTTTTTCTTTCTCTGTTTGATTAAACTGTGTGTGTATGTGTTTGTGTGTGTTTGCATGTGTGTGTATGTGTGTGTGTGTGCATGCATGTGTATGTGTGTGTGTGTGTGCGCACACATGTGCATGCATTTGTGTGTGTGCGTGTGTGTGTGTGTATTTGTGTGTGTGTGTGCTTGTGTGGGTGCATGTGTGTATGTCTGTGTGTGCGTCTGAATGTCTGTGTGTGATGCATGCATGCAAGTGCATGTGTGCGTGCGTGTGTGCATGCATGTGTACATGTGTGCGTGCGTGTGTGCATGCATGTGTACATGTGTGCGTGTGTGTGTGGCTTTGCAGATCCCCAACAACACGGTTCCGGTGGCTACAGCAGACGTCCCACCCTCGCGGCACTGTGTGGGCCCTGGACAACGTGTACCTGGGCGACGGCTGTCCCTGGCTGTGCTCCGGCCATGGCTACTGTCAGAACCACACCTGTGTGTAGGTACAGCCACACCTTGTCTCACCTGAAGGTTGCTTACCTGTCCTGGTCTCAACCATTGTCGTCTTTTTTTTTTTTCAGTGGTTAGATGAAGGTTATCTTTCTGTTCAACCTTTTTTCTTTTTTTTTTATTTGATTAGATGAAACTCATTGCCATAGAGATCAAGTGGAAATACGTCATGAATAACAGTCAGCTGTTTCAGGATCTTCTTGTGATGGGGTGGTAAGGTGGTGTTAGAGAAGGTGAAGACAGGTAGAGAAGGTGTTAGCAGAAGAGAGCTGCAGCCAGGCAAGGTAAACTCGGGAAGGTGGTGCGCTGGTTTTCTTCTTTTCTTCTTTCAGTCTTCCAGACCAGGAGAGTTCTCTGTTTGTCTGGCACTCGCTCACTCCTTCTATTCTGTTCCGCCGAACCGCAAAGCCAGCACTGCGAAGCGACTCACGAAACCGGCCCTCCACGAGCCTTGAGGGGCCAAGCTTGTGTTTATTTGACCAAATTTAGCGGCTTCTGACTTTCAGCTCGGGGAACTAACATAGACATATTATATGTCACACAAAACTACAAGAGACAAGCATTTTCTTAAGCTAAACCATTTTCTACAATAATAATATAGTTAAAAACTGTAAACAAAGAGTCACTGAATGAACGAGCTTTTAATGAGTTCATGTATCATTTCTGTACATTACAACAATTAATACGTCATGATATGTAATATAATTGTAACAGTTAAGTAACTGAAAATCCTGAATTTCCAACTACATAAAAATCATCTATAGAATCTGCTTCTAGAGTAAAGATTTTTTATGTCAAAATTCAAGAGAAAACTCAACGGACAGCTCCCGTGTCGGCACCGTTTGGCGGTGCTTTTGGCACTTGTGATCGACAATGAAATACTTCGTTTAAACCAACTACAACACAACTATACATGTATGATATGAATCAGATTGATAACAGAAATGCAAACATCTGCAAGACACGCTATAAAAATGTCTAGGTATTGTAAAAACATATTTTGCTCAAATCGGCACTGACAAATTCCAGTGGCTTGAAGAAGAGATAGTTTTGTAGCGCTGAAATGCTGTCAGACATTTCGTACCATCACATGCCTATAACTTAGGTGTACACGAAAAGCAGTACACGAGAAGAAAGCTTAATCATTTACATTTTAATGCACAATCTAACTTCCACGGCAACTATATCGATTTGTAGAAAACGAAGGTATTTTGTATGTTTCAACTGAGTGGATTTCAAAGACTGCGCGAAAATTCGTTCACATAAATATTAATTTAAAAGAGTTATAGGCTTTCTGGCCAAATGATATCATTACAGTTGAGAAGTATGATCTTTCTGAAATCCAATAACATAAAAACTATAATTTCATCAATAAGGAAGTGTTTATAATTTAAGGGAGATTATGTAAAGGGAGATAACTTGTGACCGATTTACAAACTTCCTTAGTAACCTTCGGCGAGTCACAAAAGTCGTCTGCTAAGCTGGCCTAACGAAGATCGTAGCCAACCCGGCTACATCCTTTTCATTGATAAGAAGAGAGAAAATAGAATTATTTCTTGTAAAGAAATGGAAAAAATAAAAGAAAATAGAATGTCCTGGTTTCTATTCTACATGGTTTGGTTTTGTTTTCCTGTTCCATCATGACTTTGTTTTTCCTGTTCCTTCATGACTTTGTTTTTTCTGTTCCATCATGGTTTTGTCTTTCTGTTCCCTGTTGACTTTGTTTTTCTGTTTCACATAAATTTGTTTTTCTTTTCTATCATGGTTTTGTTTTTCTGTTCTACATAGTTTTGATTTTTCAATCCATCATGATTTTGTTTTTCTGTTGACTTTGTTTTTCTATTCCATCATGATTTTGTATTCCTGTTCTGTCATGATTTTCTTTGTTCTGTTCCACATGACTGTGTTTTTCTCTTCCATGATTTTGTTTTTGTTTCACGTGACTGTTTTTTCTGTTCCATCATGGTTTTGTTTTTCTGTTTCTGTTTTTCTGTTCCACATGATTTTTTGTGTGTGTTCCATCGTGATTTGATTTTCTGTTCCATGATGATCTTGTTTTCTGTTCCACATTGTTTTGTTTTTCTGTCCTATCATGATTTTGTTGACTCACTTGTGTAAACAAAGTGAGTCTATGTTTTAACCGGGTGTTTGGTTGTCTGTTTGTGTCTGTGTGTCCGTGGTAAACTTTAACATTGACATTTTCTCTGCAAATACTTTGTCAGTTGACACCAAATTAGGCATAAAAATAGGAAAAATTCAGTTCTTTCCAGTCATCTTGTTTAAAACAATATTGCACCTCTGGGATGGGCACAAAAAAAAGAAAAAAAAAGAAGCCTAATTGTATGCAAACTGCATTTACTGTTATATTTATTTATTTTTTGTATTCTCTAAACTTGGCACTTTGATCTAATATTCTAACACAACAACAAAAGCAGTCATTATTATCATTTTTTGTTCAAACTGGAACTTTTTTTGCTAAGCATGGAAGTTTTATTTATTTTGCAAACGTTTTGGTGCAGGTAGTAAAAAAGGGAAATTACTCTGTAATTAATGCTAGGGGTCTTAATTCGAATCTGGTTAGGACTTTTTTTTTTTTTTTTTTTTTTTTTTTAAACGCAAAGCTTTATAATAACAAATACAGAACACATTTTAACGATTAGATTTTTTTTTTAAAGTGTATCACAAGTGAGTCTTGAAGGCCTTGCCTCTCTTGTTTTTTCATGATTTGGTTTTTCTGTTCCTTCATAATCCGCCATGATCATGATTTTGTTTTTCTGTTCCATCATGATTTTGTTTTTCTGTTCTGTCATGATTTGGTTTTCTGTCATGATTTGGTTTTTCTGTTCCTTCATAATCCGTCATGATTTTGTTTTGTTTTTCTGTTCCATCATGATTTGGTTTTTCTGTTCTGTCATGAAAAAAAACAAAAACAAAAAGAAATCAGTGCACAGTCAGGGTTCTGGTGCAGACTACACTACACCTGAAACGGTCGTTGACTGTGTGGCAGGTGTGACCCAGGCTTCTCTGAGCCGTTCTGTGTACCGGAAACACCTCTACCCATGGAGCTGCACGATAACTTCAACAACGATGAGCCCGACCGCACCAAGTGGCGAGAGATCTATGGCGGAGACACCTCCGACATGTGTGGACATCTTGTCAGTGGCAATGCTTTGGTGTTTCACAAGGTGAGGAGCTTGTCCATTTTCTTTTCCTGTTAAAAAAAAAAAAAAAATTCACTTTAACTCATTCTACTCCAGGTAACTCATGCCATGATTACTTCCCCTGTGGACCAGTTATGAGTATTCTCGTACCAACACACTATTCTAATTTTTTTTCATTCTTGCATGGTACAGTTGGCATTCTAAACTGAACCATTTACAGATTCCGGAAGCATGAAAATGAAGCTTTGTTTGACTGATTAAATCAACAATTCTCCATTGATTTTCGACCACCCTGTTGACGGGCGCAATAGCCGAATGGTTAAAGCGTTGGTCTTTCAATCTGAGGGTCCCGGGTTCGAATCACGGTGACGGCGCCTGGTTGGAAAAGGGTGGAGATTTTTACGATCTCCCAGGTCAACATACGTGCAGACCTGCTAGTGCCTGAACCCCCTTCGTGTGTATATGCAAGCAGAACATCAAATACGCACGTTAAAGATCCTGTAATCCGTGTCAGCGTTCGGTGGGTTATGGAAACAAGAACATACCCAGCATGCACACCCCCGAAAACGGGAGTATGGCTGCCTACATGGCGGGGTGAAAACGGTCATACACGTAAAAGCCCTCTTGTGTGCATACGAGTGAACGCAGAAGAAGAAGACCACCCTGGGTTTTTTTTTTGGTTTTTTTTTTTGCTGTTGTCTCATGTAGCGCTAGTCCAGGGGAGTTACAGCAGGTATGTAGCTGTGGGGAGGAATGAGTTAAATGATAGTAAATTTTTGTTGTTTTTAAGTTCAGGAATTACATTGTTCAGCACAGTTGAGCATGGTCTTGCATGGAAAGGTGCTTTATAGATTAACTTATTATTATTGTTATCATTATCATTATTATTATTTACCCAGAAGAAGCTCTGTACTGTACAGGATTTATAATGCATTGTAATTTTATCTGTAACATGTATGTAATTTTGTTTGACTATGATGAATGGTTGAACTGATGACGGTGTTAGTGGACACTTTTTTTTTTCTCACAGAACTACACACTTCTCACTCATAACAGAGAGAGTGGCATGTTGAAGTATGCTAAAACATACTTTTATGCTGCCCATGATCAAAGTATTATAAAAATGAAAAGAACATTAAGTTCTTACTGTATGTGATCTATGACTGCTGGAAACAGCAACAAAAACAGTTAGAAAGAAAAAAGGAAAAAAAAGATTGTCTCATTTGGACTGAGCAGCAGTGCAGGGTCTTCTCTGGTGTGTGGCCTCTTGGCGGCCAATCTTTGATAGTTGTAAGGACTGTGACAGAATGAGCCCTGGTGTGGCTGTGTGGGGGGCATTCAGGAGGAGGGCTTTGAGGGTAATGCCACTGAAATGCCTCTGTGACGGGCGCAATAGCCGAGTGGTTTAAGCATTGGACTTTCAATCTGAGGGTCTCGGGTTCGAATCGCGGTAGCGGCGCCTGGTGGGTAAAGGGTGGAGATTTTTCTGATCTCCCAGGTCAACATACATGCAGACCTGCTAGTGCCTGAACCCCCTTTGTGTGTATACATGCGCAGAAGATCAAACACGCAAGTTAAAAATCCTGTAACCTATGTCAATGTTCGGTGGGTTATGGAGACAAGAAAATACCCAGCATGCATGAACCACAACAGAGTCATCAGCAAGTTGATGTTGGTCGTGTAACGGAAAGAAGAAAAAGAAATGGCAGCGGAGATGAGGCAGAAAAACATATTACTTGTATTGTTTTGTATTATTTTTTGTCACAACAGTTTTCTACATGAAATTCAGACTGCTCTTCCCTGGGGAGTGCACTTTGCCACTGTGCAGTGCCAACCCTGTTAATTTTATTTCCCCTTTTTTTTCTGTCTGCAGGTGTGTTTGTTTTACTATCACGGTGAATTTTCCAACAGAATTATGCCAAGGACAACTCTTTTAGTTGCCGTGGGTTCTTTTACAAAGTGCACGATATTCACAGGGCTTCGGTTTTTCATCTCATCTGGCCATTTTCCACTTTTCAGCCCCATCCTTTAGACTATCACTATAAACTGATCTGTTCCTAACCCTGTGATTGCCAAGAAAAAAACAGTAGAAAGCGGTGTTTCAAATCATAAATCAGTATTATCAACAATCAACCGGGAACTGATAAAATATCCTGGAGATATACCACTCTAGTCAAGTCAAGATTTTATTTTTATGATGGTAAATTGAAGAATCAACAATTGCTTTTTAACATCCATCCATCAATAAAAAAAAAAATTTTTAATGAAAAAAAAAAGGGGGGGGGGGGTTGTGTGGGGGGGAGAGTGTGTGTGTGTGTGAATTTTCAGCCCTCCAGTTATTTCCCTTATTTTGATGACATATCAGTGACGTCAGGATATGTGTACGTAATAGGTACAGTGGCACTCAAGGGGTTAAAATAAATGTATTTTCATCATCAGTGATGTCACATTGTACGTATGTGATGTATACTATGGCACTTAAGGCCAGACACTACAGTAAAGTTCATATCAGAGGTGTTTGTTGCCTTAATTTAAAATGTATTACACTTTGAAAGTATATTTACTGGGAAGTTCAAAACTATTCTTTTTTTGGTGTTTGGACCTCCGGTTGCCATGGAAACAGTCCAATATGGCTGCCAAACAAAACATTTTAAAAGCCTAAGGCTTTTTTTCAATTGCACTTAGCCAAAATCTGTTTTCTGATCTAATTTAGGAATGTTAATATCTATAAAAGTACGGATAGCTTTTTGATGTAATGACAAATTTATATTTTTGAGAATTTTTTTTGGTCAACGCAGTTATATTGCACCGATTGTTCTAAATAAAATTCAAATAAAACATAACTATACATTTTCTTTCAAAAAAGCAATGCGTACTTTTAAGCACCATACTTTAAAGAAGCACCATGCCAAATTTTAAGGCTCTGTGTTTATTTTTGTGAAAGTTTTAGCCATTTGAAATGTGCGTAGAGTGCGAAAAACAGAAAACCCAGAAAACGGAGAAATAAGAACAGAAACTTTACTGGCTGAGTGTTGTTTAGCACAAGTGGTAAAAGAGTACAACTTACTCACCCAGCATGTCAATCCACAGCACAGCAACCACCAGGTAAGAGAAGAAGTTGAAATTGAAGTGTTTTGTGGCCAATAATAATCCAGTTCACAGCTCACATGATGACAAATTCACAAAGAACGTGAAATGGTTTACACAGATTGGCAGACACATTCCAGTGGTCTGGCTTTCCCATACTCCTGATATGAGAGCAGTTTTGGAGAGCACAGTGGAAGGGGGTACTTACAAGCTAGTGTCCTCCTGCTTGGTAGGCATCTGGATCCCTGGCCTCCTCTCGGTTGTTGAGACGTCGTAGGGTGGCGTACCATACAGTGATGTGAATCCTCTCTTTTGCCATGTTCCATCATATGAAACACTGATATTGATGACTGGATTTTCACCTTTATCCAGTGCCCCCTGCAGGTCTTCATCGGTCTCTGCATACGCCTGCTGGATTGTAGCTGCTGTGCGTTCTAAGAGTGTTGACCCTGATTCAATTTCAGCAGCTGAAAAATGCATAATGTTTGTGAGATATTTGTGCTGTGCTCACAACTATATCATTTACATAGTTTACTTTCCTTCCTCAAGTGATGAGTCTAAATATCACACACATACACATATACACATACATAAATATATAATATTGCAATGAAACACACACACACACACACACTGTGCATAATTTACACACATAACTGATATACATGCATTCACCCATTCATGAACACACACACACACACACACACACACACACACACCACACACACACAAACAAAAACACACACACACACCACACACACACACAAACAAACACACACACACACACACACACACACACACACACACACACACACACACACACACATGGATCATAGTCAAGACTGAACAAGCAAAACTTTGCCTGAGTGACTGATTCAGTGGTTGACAGTGTAATGTTTCACTAGTGGTTATCAGTGCAGGGATGTGTGCACACTTGTGTGTATTTGTACTGCACAGTTAAAGATAAAGATTTTTTTAACCATCAAAAAAACCTCACAAACATACCTGTTACTTTCTTGTCATGGGCCTGGAAAGTTTTCAAATGCATGCCTGGTATTCCCATGACAGTGCTGAAGGTTTGAAGAGCAGTGTAGCTGCCTCCCAGTTCATGGCTCAGCATGGTCATCCTGTTGTTTACTTCAAAACCTGTATTCTTTTTGTCATTGAATCCAGTTCGTGGGGATGAGAATTCGCACTTTTCATAACCACAGCCATCGCAGCACATGGCAAGCTTTGCTGCAAAACCAGCTTTCTCCCTCTCTCGGACACTGACTGACAGTCCCGTTTCTCCGCACTCTGGGCAACTCAGGTCACTCATCAGTCTGGTCAGCTGGAAAACGTGTAGCAAAGTCCAGTTCTGGTCTTCCACCTCACCATTATATGCGACAGGGTTCATGATTTCGATCTTTCTTCTCGACGCACTTTTATCAGAGTCTGATGTCGAAGGTTTCTTCGAAGCCACGCTTTCAGTCGCTGCCGCATCACATTTGGCCCATTTTGCTTTTGCAGCAGCTATCAAGTGCAATCGTCTCTTTCCTTGCTTATGCCGAGGCATGATGAATCCAGGAGATGTCTTAGCTGGCAAAATAATCAACAATTGACGAGAAAAAACACTTTCATGTCAGCATGTTGTTGTTATTGGACGGCCATTTTGGCTTCTCGACGGAGGGAGCCGAGCGTGCCCGAAGGCTGGCTGAGCCCAGCGGAATGAAATCTGATTGGCTGAAATTTCCACTGGTGTCAGTCTCATCAATGAAACTGCACAGTCATAGTACTCTATGCCCTTATTTGGGTAAACTCGGGAAAGTTCGCGCGATACAGTGTGTGTGGAAAATCGTTCGCAGTGTTTTATAGTCCGTTTCAACAACTAAAAGAACCGGGTCTGTGCATTCACAAGATGACGCTGTTTCTGTTGATATGCGATATGATAGGCTTCGGGAAATGAAAGTATACGTTGCTAAGGTGTAAAATCAACACTTTTGGACGATGTTTGAAAAATTCAGACAAAATCAACATCAGGAAGCAACTTTCATTTGCAAATATAACACCTTTTGCGACCGATTTAGTACAAAATATGAAAATGACTATAAAGATTAGATGTTGAAGAAGCAAATTATGCGAAAAAAACGAAAATCATAAAAAATCATGATTTGGTCAAAATTTCACTACCGTGTCTGGCCTTAAGGGTCTAAAAGAAATGTATTTATTTTCATGCGGATATCATCCCCTGTCAGGACCATGTGCGTCTGGCGGTGACACAAGACATCGACACAAGCATGCTGACCACTGTGGAGTTTTACTTCAAGTACGGCTGTGAGGACGAGGTCGTCGATTTTGATGGAGAAATCATCTCGCTGGACAACGGGGGCAGGGGCGGGGGAAAGGTGGTGAAGAAGAAGGCGACATCTTGGCCGAGGCACCACAGCGTTCTCCTGCAGTACTCCACCAATGGGGGCATCTCCTGGACTCTGCTGAAGGAGATACACTACCCTGACACTGAGGGAGTCAGGTAAATATAGTGCGAGTCTCTGTGTGTGTGTGTGTCTGAGTAAACTATGTGCTGGCATGTTTTATTGTGAGTCAGTGTGTGAGACAGTGTGTGTGTGTGTGTGTGTTTACTGGGATCTCCTGGACTCTGCTGAAGGAGATATACTTCCCTGACACTGAGAGAGTCAGGTAAATATAGTGCGAGTCTGTGTGTGTGTGTGTGTGTGTGTGTGTGTGAGTAAACTATGTGCTGGCATGTTTTATTGTGAGTCAGTGTGTGAGACAGTGTGTGTGTGTGTGTGTGTGTTACTGGGATCTCCTGGACTCTGCTGAAGGAGATACACTGCCCTGACACTGAGAGAGTCAGTTAAATGTAGTGCGAGTCTGTGTGTGAGTCAGTGTATGTGTGTCTGCGAGTAAACTAAACTATGTGTTGGTTGTGTTTTATTGTGGTTTCCTGATGTAAGTCACTGTATGTCTGGGCAATATCCAGGATTTTTTCCCCTTGAGACAGAATGAGTAGTGTTTTTTACAACACGGTGTGGGCATTCACTCCACCAGTCACAATGAAGAGCAGAGGGGAAGAAATATGGATATAGCTATGTGTCTGTACCACAGGCCATTTCTCTGTTCAACAGCAGCACAGAAGGAGAATCGGCTGAATGAACACAAGTGTGTGTGTATGAGTGTGTGTGTGTGTGTGTGAGAGAGAGAGTGTGTGTGTGAGTGTGTGTGTGTGTGAGAGTGTGTGTGTGCGAGTGTGTGTGTGTGTGTGTGTGAGTGTGTGTGTGTGTGTGTGTGTGAGTGTGTGTGTGTGAGAGAGTGTGTGTGTGAGTGTGTGTGTGTGAGTGTGTGTGAGTGTGTGTGTGTGTGAGTGTGTGTGTGTGTGTTTAAAGATAGACAGGAATCATATTTAGAAATCATGGTTTTCCTTTAAATTTTTGTGCTGTTCATATCATTCTGTGTGTGTGTGTCTGAGCTTGTATCATAACATTTATCAAGATTCCTGACATGTTTGGGCAGGCACCAATTTCCTCTGTGACAGATTGATAAAGTGATAATGTATTGTATTGTGTTGTTTCTTACTCTGTGGCAGGTTTTTCTCTGTGGCTCTTCCCATGATGGCTTTGACCAATGCGACACGGTTCCGCTTTTGGCAGCCCAAGAATGGAGGTATATCTTCTCTTTTTTCTGGTCCTTGTTCTGGTGTCCCAGAATTTGGGACATTTTATTTTTCTGTATTTCAGTGATGTTGAATAATGATAGAGATTATGAAAATGCTGCTATGGGAGAGCCTGTTTAGGATGAGGACTACTTGACAAGGCTGTAATTTATCCGAATGTTAGCCAGGTTTGAGAGATAGAGACACCTGCAGTGTTGGGTCAGGAAATTTGAGCAGCTTTCCTGAAGGCGCATCCGTGAAGTGGATGAATCTCGACTGTATGGTCCAAGCATTCCCATTTGAGTCCACAGCGTGCTCATCCCTGGGTGAAAAGCCTTTCACAGGCCAAAACCCTCCCCACCTGTAATGCAGATTGAACACTCTCCTTCCAGTCGTCAGTACATGATACTAACCACTTTGCCGTGGTGGCTGGTTTCTTGTAAGATTACAGCTTTGTCCCAGAGGGTTTGTCTGATGGATTCTTCATTCTCCAGGAAAGGTTTGTCACCAGCATCAGATTGTTTGAGTGTTGCTGAACCAGCCTTAACAGAGATTTCCTTTGTTTCACATTCAAAGTGACACATGCAGAACTAAGGGTCTGAAACATATTTTTTTGTTTAATAATCAAAATGACACATGCAGAACTGAGGGTCTGAAACAGAGGGGTTTTTTTTGTTTAATAATCAGAATGACACATGCAGAACTGAGGGTGTGAAACAGATTTTTTTGTTTAATAATCAAAATGACACATGCAGAACTGAGGGTCTGAAACAGAGGGGTTTTTTTGTTTAATAATCAAAATGACACATGCAGAACTGAGGGTCTGAAACAGATTTTTTTGTTTAATAATCAGAATGACACATGCAGAACTGAGGGTCTGAAACAGAGATTTTTTTGTTTAATAATCAGAATGACACATGCAGAACTGAGGGTCTGAAACAGAGATTTTTTTGTTTAATAATCAGAATGACACATACAGAACTGAGGTAATAATCAGAATGACACATACAGAACTGAGGGTCTGAAACAGATTTTTTTGTTTAATAATCAGAATGACACATACAGAACTGAGGTAATAATCAGAATGACACACGCAGAACTGAGGGTCTGAAACAGAGGGGTTTTTTTGTTTAATAATCAGAATGACACATGCAGAACTGAGGGTCTGAAACAGAGATTTTTTTTGTTTAATAATCAGAATGACACATGCAGAACTGAGGGTCTGAAACAGAGATTTTTTTTGTTTAATAATCAGAATGACACATGCAGAACGGAGTTCTGAAAACAGAGTTGTTTTTTCTCTTTCTTTAATATTTAAAGCGACACTTGCAGAACCAAGGTGCTAAGATGAGACACTTGACTTCCTCTGTTTAAGGCCAGACACGGTAGTGAAAATTTGACCAAAATCATGATTTTTTTGTGATTTTCGTTTTTTCGCATAATTTGCTTCTTCAACATCTAATCTTTATAGTCCGTTTCACCTGGGTACTATATTCACTTAAATAAAGCTTTAAACAGCATCAACATGTGTGATTTCTTGTGAGTACAAGCACATCTCTTTCTTTTCCTGTTTTCTCAGTTTTGTGTTTTTTCCTCGTAATACCATTTTTCAAAATGCTAATGCTCAAAAACTTTAAAAGGTAGCATGTTCAAACTTAGTACTTTCTTTCTTTATGTATTCATCTTTATTATAGTGCAGTGGTTTATATAGTACTAGTAAAAGAATGAATATACACTCATTTGAAAAAAATGATGTCAAGGAATTTATACTCATTTCAACCAAAAAAAAAAAAAGTATCTATTCAAATTCCAAAATACCACTGCACTATAATAAAGAACAAATACAAATAAATCAAATAAATCAAATAAAACAAACAGAAATAACATATCTATAAAGGTACCGAAGTTATAAGCTTTTAATTTTTTTTGTTTCCATGGAAACCGTCACAACAAATTGCACAAAATGACCTTTTTAGACATGTTTAGTCCAATATCTTTGCATACCGTGTCACAGAAAGCCATAAACTTCAAGTTTATTTCATACGTTTTTGTACTACCGTGTCTGGCCTTAACATTCAGAGTGACACATGCAGAACTGCTGTGCTTGGTTCAGACTGATTCAGTTTCAAGAAGGTGTCAAAAACTGGGGACCGAACCGTTCACTCTACACCACACTTTCTGTTTAGAAATGAAATAAAATCATTTAACTCGTTCAACCCTGGAGAGTTTACAGCTTCGGCAGACTCTCACGCCACACTGATGCAGAAAAAACACAGAAAATATACTGTTACATGTATATGTATGATATATATTAAGTGGAGTGATGGCCTAGAGGTAACGTGTCCGCCTAGGAAGCGAGAGAATCTGAGCGCGCTGGTTCGAATCACGGCTCAGCCGCCGATATCTTCTGCCCATCCATTAGACCTTGTGTGGTGGTCTGGACGCTAGTCATTCGGATGAGATGATAAACCGAGGTCCCGTGTGCAGCATGCACTTAGCGCACGTAAAAGAACCCATGGCAACAAAATGGTTGTTCCTGGCAAAATTCTGTAGAAAAATCCACTGTGATATGAAAAACAAATAAAACTGCAAGCAGGGAAAAAAAAAAGGGTGGCGCTGTAGTGTAGCGACGCGCTCTCCCTGGGGAGAGCAGCCCGAATTTCACACAGAGAAATCTGTTGTGATAAAAAGAAAAACAAATACAAATACATATGTGTTACTGTAGAATTTAGTTCTCTTCCCTTGTGGTTTTTGAGGAGGAAGGTGGCAGAATGGTTAAGATGCTCGTCTTCCAGTACAGAGAGTCTGTGAGGGTCTGGGTTTGAATCCTGCTCTCGCCCTTTCTCCTGAGTTTGACTGGACATTCAAACTGAGCGAAAAGTCATTCGGATGAGACGATAAATTTGTGTGAGCAGCACGCGCTTGGCGCACTGAAAAAGAACCCATGGCAAAGAGAGTGCTGTCCCTCTGGCCAAATTCTGTAGAAGAAATCCACTCTTGACTAAGCGCGTTGGGTTATGCTGCTGGTCTGGCATCTGCCTAACAGATGTGGTGTGGCGCATATGGATTTTTTTGCGGATGCATTGATGCCACCTTGAGAAACTGAAATTGAAAATGTGGCTTATGCATTTTGAAGTAACACGAAGATAAGTTTAACGAGGCAAACATTGACGCCAGAGCATGCTCGGGCGCAGGGCTGAATGCGTTAAAGAGTTGAACCAGTGTCACGACTGTGTGATGTCAGGAGAGATGAAGGCAGCCTGGGCCATCGACAACCTGTTCATCGGCACCATGTCCATGAACCCGGCCACCATGATGGACGACTTTGAGGCGGAGCTGCTTCCCTCCCCTTGGCTCTTCATCAACAACGGCCACATCGACGAGTACTGCACGTTCAAGAGAAGGTGGGGGGGCGGGGGTTGAAGAATTGTTTGACACGGCACGTTTGTGTTTTGGTGTGTTTGTGTCTTTGTGTTTTGGTGTGTTTGTGTCTTTGTCATTGTGTTTTGGTGTGTTTGTGTCTTTGTCATTGTGTTTTGGTGTGTTTGTGTCTTTGTGTTTTGGTGTGTTTGTGTCTTTGTGTTTTGGTCATTGTGTTTTGGTGTGTTTGTGTCTTTGTGTTTTGGTCATTGTGTTTTGGTGTGTTTGTGTCTTTGTGTTTTGGTGTGTTTGTGTCTTTGTGTTTTGGTGTGTTTGTGTCTGTGTTTTGGTGTGTTTGTGTCTTTGTCATTGTGTTTTGGTGTGTTTGTGTCTTTGTGTTTTGGTGTGTTTGTGTCTTTGTGTTTTGGTGTGTTTGTGTTTTGGTGTGTTTGTGTCTTTGTGTTTTGGTGTGTTTGTGTCTGTGTTTTGGTGTGTTTGTGTCTTTGTCATTGTGTTTTGGTGTGTTTGTGTCTTTGTGTTTTGGTGTGTTTGTGTCTGTGTTTTGGTGTGTTTGTGTCTTTGTCATTGTGTTTGGTGTGTTTGTGCATTGTGTTTGGTGTGTTTGTGTCTTTGTCATTGTGTTTTGGTGTATTTGTGTCTTTGTGTCTGTGTTTTGGTGTGTTTGTGTCTTTGTCATTGTGTTTTGGTGTGTTTGTGTCTTTGTCATTGTGTTTTGGTGTGTTTGTGTCTTTGTGTTTTGGTGTGTTTGTGTCTGTGTTTTGGTGTGTTTGTGTCTTTGTCATTGTGTTTTGGTGTGTTTGTGTCTTTGTCATTGTGTTTTGGTGTGTTTGTGTCTTTGTCATTGTGTTTTGGTGTGTTTGTGTCTTTGTGTGTTTTGTTTTGGTACGTTTGTGTCTTTGTGTTTCGGTCATTGTGTTTTGGTGTGTTTGTGTCTTTGTCATTGTGTTTTGGTGTGTTTGTGTCTGTGTTTTGGTGTGTTTGTGTCTGTGTTTTGATGTGTTTGTGTCTTTGTCATTGTGTTTTGGTCATTGTGTTTTGGTGTGTTTGTGTGTTTGCGTTTTGGTCATTGTGTTTTGGTGTGTTTGTGTCTTTGTGTTTTGGTGTGTTTGTGTCTTTGTTTGTTTTTGTCTTGGTCATTGTGTTTTGGTGTGTTTGTGTCTTTGTCATTGTGTTTTGGTGTGTTTGTGTTTTGGTGTGTTTGTGTCTTTTGTCATTGTGTTTTGGTGTGTTTGTGTCTTTGTCATTGTGTTTTGGTGTGTTTGTGTCTTTTGTCATTGTGTTTTGGTGTGTTTGTGTCTTTGTCATTGTGTTTTGTTTTGGTATGTTTGTGTCTTTGTGTTTCGGTCATTGTGTTTTGGTGTGTTTGTGTCTTTGTGTTTTGGTGTCTTTGTCATTGTGTTTTGGTCATTGTGTTTTGGTGTGTTTGTGTCTTTGTCATTGTGTTTTGGTGTGTTTGTGTCTTTGTGTTTTGGTGTGTTTGTTTCTTTGTGTTTTGGTGTGTTTGAGTCTGTGTTTTGGTGTGTTTGTGTCTTTGTGTTTCGTTCATTGTGTTTTGGTGTGTTTGTGTCTTTGTCATTGTGTTTGGGTGTGTTTGTGTCTTTGTGTTTTGGTGTGTTTGTGTCTGTGTTTTGGTGTGTTTGTGTCTGTGTTTTGGTGTGTTTGTGTCTTTGTCACTGTGTTTTGGTGTGTTTGTGTCTTTGTCATTGTGTTTTGGTGTGTTTGTGTGTTTGCATTTTGGTCATTGTGTTTTGGTGTGTTTGTGTCTTTGTGTTTTGGTGTGTTTGTGTCTTTGTGTTTTGGTGTGTTTGTGTGTTTGTGTCTTTGTCATTGTGTTTTGGTGTTTGTGTCTTGGTGTGTTTGTGTCTTTGTCATTGTGTTTTGGTGTGTTTGTGTCTTGGTGTGTTTGTGTCTTTGTCATTGTGTTTTGGTGTGTTTGTGTCTTTGTCATTGTGTTTTGGTCATTGTGTCTTGGTGTGTTTGTGTCTTTGTCATTGTGTTTTGGTGTGTTTGTGTCTTTGTGTTTCGGTCATTGTCTTTTGGTATGTTTGTGTCTTTGTGTTTTGGTGTGTTTGTGTCGTTGTCATTGTGTTTTGGTGTGCTTTGATTGTTTATTTTGTGAAGTGTCTTTTGTGGCTGTATTGAGAAGATCTGCATTCAAAACGATGAATATTCACCCAAGTTTGGCTTTCATGATGAATATATATATTTGTGTGTAATACCAACCAGTGTTTTATTGTGTCAGTGTTTTATTTTGAGACATGTTTGGTAGTTAGTCAATCAGCGTGATCTATAAATTGATATCTTATAAGTAGTTAGGCATTCATTGTGGTCTTTAAGTTGATGTTGAATATTGGCAGAAGTTTTATATTGTAAATTTAAACCATTGTGAATTGTAATCTGCATTAATAAAAATAATTATTTCTTCTGAGAGTTTTGAGATGAGGAATGCAGCAGGATGATATATATATGCTTTTTATTTCTGTTAAGTTCAGTAATTTTGAAGATAAGACCAAACCGTTATTGCAAGCATGATTTTTTTTTTCTCCAATTTTTTTTCTTGGCATAGAGCAAAGCAAAGTGTGTCAGCAGCAAAAAGATTGATTTGCCCTGTTGAATTGAGTGACCATTGTTTCATTTGTTAGATTAACGACTTCTCTTTTACAAAGTCCATTTTCTGTAACTGTATTTAGATATTTGTTTTCAAATTTCATCCCCCAATTGACCTGGTTTCCCCCAACTCCCTTCCCCCCACACCCCCTTCTTTGATAATACTCAAATGTATATATTAATACTCTGTGTGACGGGGTCGTTAGATAAAATTCCTCCTCCTGGAGTGACCGGTTGTTTTGGCACAGACCCGACACGCAGTCCTCTGGAGCGTCTGCCCTGGTGTTCCGGCGTGGAGCGGTTGGGGAGGTGTCTGTCTCCACTCGGGACCTGGAGATCGGACCCATGTCTGTGCTGCAGTTTGATGTGAGTCTGGATGAAAGGCTGTTTCAGGTTTGGGGGCAGGGGCTGTGGGGATGGGGGGGGGGGGGGGGCGGCAGGGGGGGTGTGGGTGGTGGGTAGGGTGGAGGTGGGTGGGGTGCAGGTGGTGGGTAGGGTGGAGGTGGGTGGGTGGTGGGTAGGGTGGAGGTGGGTGGGGTGCAGGTGGTGGGTAGGGTGGGGTGCGGGTTGTGGGTAGGGTGGAGGTGGGTGGGGTGCAGGTGGTGGGTAGGGTGGAGGTGGGTGGGGTGCAGGTGGTGGGTAGGGTGGAGGTGGGTGGGGTGTGGGTGGTGGGTAGGGTGGGGTGCGGGTGGTGGGTAGGGTGGAGGTGGGTGGTGGGTAGGGTGGAGGTGGGTGGGGTGCAGGTGGTGGGTAGGGTGGAGGTGGGTGGGGTGCAGGTGGTGGGTAGGGTGGAGGTGGGTGGGGTGTGGGTGGTGGGTAGGGTGGAGGTGGGTGGGGTGCAGGTGGTGGGTAGGGTGGAGGTGGGTGGGGTGCAGGTGGTGGGTAGGGTGGAGGTGGGTGGGGGGCAGGGCAGGGCAGGGTGCGGGTGTTGGGATAGGACTAGGGGGTTGGGGGGAGCAGGGGGAAAACAAACGGTGCGGTGATGGTCATGTGCAGGCATATGTCTCAACCAGGAGCTATTGTATTATGTTGTATCGCATTTTTGTTACAACAAATATTTCTGTGTGCGAGTTGGAGTGGAGTGCAGGGGTAGGGGGTGGGGGTGGGGGGTCCAAGAGGGACAAACAGTGTTGTGAAAGTCATGTGCAAGCTTATGTCTCAGCCAGGTGATATTCTGTTGTATTTTATTGCGTAACTTTTTGTCATGGAAGATATCTTTGTGTGAAATTCGAGCTGCTCTCCCCAGGGAGAGCTCATCGCTGCAGTGCTGTGCCACCCACTTACAGATTTTATTTTGTCTATGAATAAATTTGTTTTGCTGTCAAAGTAGGTTGTTTTTTTTGTTTTGGATAGTTTTGCCAAGAGCAACCTCTTTGTTGCTGTAGGTTCTTTTACTTTAAGTGTATACTGCACTTGAGACCTCAGTTTAATGTCTCATCTGATTTACTAGCTCCCAGACCACCATTCAAGGTCTGGTGGATGGAGGTTGTGAAAATCCTGGTCCGTTTATAGGACTTGAACCTGTGGACACTCGCTTCCTAGTTGGGCACATTACCGCTAGGCCACAACTCCACCTGCTGAGTGGTGTGCATGTGTCTCAACTAGGGGAGGTTATTGTGATGCAGACAAGAGACAGTGTTCCGTTACATTACTGTTAGGATTCTGGCTTTCCCTTTAACTGTGACCATAAGTGAGGATGAATTTGAGATTTTAACTTGTGTAATAACGATGATATATAGTACTTATATGGCACAAAACTTCCCTTGTTATGGGTTTTAAGCACCTCTCATGAAACAATACAAAACAATAGTCCATAGAACAGCACATAGCATTACAGGTACCCCAATCACAAGTGAGAGAAATGAGAATAAAGTGCTTTCTCGAGGATCGCAACACCATGCCGAAACAGGGCCTCAAACCTGGATCGCTGTGGAGCACTGGATCGGAAGTTCAAAACCTAACTGGTTTTGCCATGGCGCCTCCTATTATTTCATTATTTATTGTTATCTTATCTATTATGATTTTTTAAAATTTATTTTACTTGTTTATATATCTTTTATCTTCTTTTTTTTTCCCCTCAAGGCATGACTAAGCGCGTGGGGTCACGTTGCTGGTCAGGCATCTGCTTAGCAGATGTGGTGTAGCGTAAATGGATTTGTCCGAATGCTGGCACACCTCCTTGAGGAACTGAACGGGGCTGATCTTTATCGTTACTGTACTTGTGATTATTTTCAGATCAACGTGGGCTGCGGCACGGAGCCGACCGACAAGTACCCTGTGCGACTGGAGTACACGTCAGACGGGGGGAACACGTGGTCGTTCGTCTCGCCCAACTGTGCGGCCAACAATCTGGCGCGCTGTTTCGACACGTCCCTGCCCCCGACACAGTACTACGGGGGCACAACTGCCAACTGGCGGCGGGTCATTGTGCCCCTTGACAACATGCCTATCTGTGGGTAAGTTGTGGGGGTTTTTGGTAGTGTATTGTATTGTATTGTATTACTCTTTTTGTCACAACAGATCTCTCTGTGAGAAATTTGGGCTGCTTTCCCCAGGGAGAGTGCATTGCTACACTGAGACCACCACCCATTGAATTTTTTTTTCCTGCCTGCTGTTTTATTTGTTTTCCTATCGAAGTGGAGTTTTCTGCATAATTTTGCCGGGGACAAGTTGTTTGTTGCCCTGGGTTCTTTTACGTGTGCTAAATGCATGTTGCACACAGGATCTCGATTTATCATCTCATCAGAATGACTAGCATCCAAACCACCACTCAAGGTCTTAGTGGAGGGGAGAATATACTAGCGACTGTGGGATTCTAACCAGTGCCCTCAGATTCTGTCATTTCCTAGGCGAACATATTACCACTAGGCCGAAACTCCACTCTTGGGTTTTGGATTTTTTCAGAAAACCATTTGGGGTACATGAGAATGTTTTATTTGTTTTTATTTTTAAACTCACTACGGACGATGGAATGCTATAATGTTCCTGACGAAGGGTAGCATTCCGGACGATGGAAAGCTATAGCGGTTTCAACAATTTAAAATTTTTCCACATTTTCCGCATGGGGTAGCATAGCAATCGCAGCTAAGCTTGGCACTGTGAAAGTGTCGGGGGTCAATTGGAAAGGTTCTCCATGAGATTTCATAATAACACACTCCACAGTGAGCCAGCGAGTTCAGGACCCCACACGACAAGCTAAACTGCATATGTATCAAAAATGGCATCGCAGGCGATACAAGTGGAAAATTTTTGAGTAAACTAGGTCACGACAGCGGCTTTTACCGCAGCTGAAGTGATTGAAATGCTTCAAACTGAAGGTTTTGACATCGACGAGGATGATGAAGACGTTGAATAAAGTATCTGCAGTGAGGAAAGCTACCAGCAAGGAGTTACTGACAGTGACTCAGCTTCTGAGAGCAGTGAAGAGGAAGGGGGGTGGGCGTTCACACGACGTGAGGAGAAGGGTCAGTGGGTCAAGTACAGTGAGCTTTCATTCAGTTACTTTATGTTTTGTATTTTTTGTGATTTTTTTTTCCTAACCCTAACAAATGGGTCGTCTGCAGGGAAAAGCAAGGGAGAGAAGTATTCGTCCGGAGTGAGTTAAGATGATTGTTTTCGTTACATTGAAAAGAAGACAGTTGTAACATGGTATGATTCATACTAGTCAGAACATTGAAGTGTAAACATGAACAAAGTAAGTTTTATAAGGAAAAGACATTATGTAGGGGGTAATTTAGTATCTGATTGATAATTATGTCTGTAAGTGACTGGTCTCCTCTCTAGTTATTTTGGTGTTCATCTTCTCTGTTCATTTGGAATATTTATTCATCCATGTATCAAGACAGAATGAGAAAGAAATTTTGTATTTACAAGTATATGCATGCAGGCATACATCTCAAATTTAGATTACGATAATCATTTTTTCGTTTTCTGGTGCCTTCAACAATCAGTTATAAATTCTAGACTTTGATATATTAATTTAAAAAATTTCTACTTCCATTTTTTATTTTTTCTCTTTTTCTCTGTGCTCTGTTGTTCTTTCCATTGTTTTATTGTGAATTGTTTTGAGCTTCATAAAAAAAAGATGAAGTGGACATATTATTATGCAGAATTACTGCCAGGTATTATCCATTTTGGTTTCTCTTTTTCTACATAACAATTTATGACAAAAAACATGTATATGTCATGGTCACTTTTTGTTTTTTACTTACCTAAATTGTTTTGAGTTATATTATGTGTAAGTAAATACTTAAGCATACTTAACATTGAACCTGAACTCTGCCCCAATGTATAATAAAACTTCTTTTTTTTCTTTTTCTTTTTTTTGCAAGACTTCCAGCAACATTCTCAAATGTATTTTTACCTCAGTCTCTACACAGAGCTGTGTGAACCTGCATGATACCCACATGTATATATATATATATTTTTTTAGCAAGACTTACAGCAATGTTCTCAAATCTATTTTTACCTCGGTCTTGATTAATTTGCAATATAATACATGCAATGTTAGCCTTGGTGTATTCCAATATGTTTACAATAATGATTAATTACATTTTGATTAAGTGAATATATGCAATAGTTTTTATATGACTGTCTTATATATGTTCTTAATTCCTTTTGATTAAGTCATGTTTTTGTGTTGAGTTATTGTTTACGTTTGATTTGCCGCACCTAATGTAATTTCTCTTAATGAGGTAATGAAGTTATTCACATCTGTCTCCGTACTCAGATCTGTGCGGTTCCGCTGGTACCAGGGGGACATCCCTGCGGACGACTTCGCGCCGGAGTGGGCCATCGATAACGTGTACGTGGGCATGGCCTGCATGGACCACTGCAACGGGAGGGGCACCTGCCTGGGGGGCATGGCCTGTGTGTGTGACGCTGGCTACGGGGGGCCTACCTGCGTGCCCGACCAGCCCCTCCCCACTTACCTGAAGAGGATTTCTACCAGTCGGACACCTATGTGCCTGGGAGGGGCGACCTGCTGCCTGGACCTGTGTTGGACAGTGAGTTCGGATCCTGGCATTTCATATTGCGGGTTTTTTTTGTTTGTTTGTTTGTTTGTTTGGGAGTTGTTGGTTTTTTTGCACGGAAGGTTATATTTTCTCTTGAACACCATCACCATGACATTTCCAACCTACACGCCAAACCAATGTAACATTATGTTGACTTATGACATATTTGGCGTTAAAATGCATACATGTACAATACTATAACACTCTGCAAGGGTTTTTTTTTTTTAACGTTCTAACAAACAATAAAAAAATTTAAAAATCACAAAAAAAACTAAAAAGCAACAAACAAACAAACAAAAACACACAAATATAACCTTAGAATAACATCAGAACACGAACCAGCCGCCGTGGCGAAGTGGTTAGCGTCGCGGACTGACGGCTGGGAGGACGCGGGTTCGAATCCCAGCGGAGGTGGGTTTTTCGGCCCGTGGCCAGCTCCTACCCAGAGTTGAGTGTGCTGTGGGCTTAAATGGGGAGACTGGGACCACACAGTCGAGTGTCATCCACTTAAAGGATGCGTCTTTGGGTGTGTTGCTCTAATTACTTGACCAACACTGCAAGTGTCTGTATCTCTCGGGCCTGGTTAACGCCGGGATATCATTATGACAGGAAGCGTAGAGTACAGCCTTGTCACGCAGTCCCAAACCAAAATGGACCTCCATAGCAACATCGTCATCATCATCGTCATCCTCCTCCTCCTTCATCGTCATCAATATAAACAAAATAGTCTCAAAGTCTGTGGCCTTTCATGCCCTGCTCTCATGGTGACCTCAGTTTCGATACCCCTCCACTTCTGTGCTTGGGGTGAGTCCTGTCAATGTCGTCAGTATCGGCGGATTCGTCGGGGGCTGTTGTTCGAGGGACGTGGTGGCGGTCTCCACTCTGGGGGGGGGGGGGGGGGGGGACGCTCACTCAGTCTGGCTCTGCGACTAAGCCATTATTGTCGTTAGTAGGGGGCTTAGTAGGTGGTGTCCTAAAGTACGTAAAATCAGAACAGGCACCACTGAACACCACCGAAGTGACTCAGCAGCAGTGCAGGGTCTCCTCTGGTGTGTGGCCTCCAGGCGACCTAACATCGATGGTTCCCTGTGGACTGCCGACGCTGGAACTGCGACGGACGAACCCGGGTGTGGCCGTGTATGGGGGAATCTAAATGAGTGGCGTGGGAGTAATGCCACTGAAACGGTGCAGATGATGGGGCAGCAAAAAAAAACAAAAACAAAAAAAAACAACAACATCAGAACACGACACTTCAATTCATAATCCACCATCCACAATGATAGTCAAGTTTCATAGATCACAAGGAACATCAGAATTATACTGGAACAACAGACCCAATGTATGTTTCTACACTTGCAAAAACACCTCTGTTCGTCTTTAATTGCAAAGTACAATGGCAACCGATTATCTACAACTTCTCAATATCTATACAAAAATATAGACATGAACAACACCTGATTTAATGTGTGTTCCATCACTGGATCTAAATAGGGTAGCCTTTTTTTTTCTTTTTTTTTTTTAGATCATGATAATGCATTTCCATTAGATGTATTTGTGGTTTTGTTGTTGTTTTAATTAAGGTAGGCTCTCATGGTCAGACCAGCATGTTGGGTTTATGTGAAGGTCAGGCATTTGCTTCTTTTACTTTTCTTTTGTTTTATTCTCTTTTAACAGAAGATGTGGTGTAGAATATATGGATCATTCTGCACACTTTGACATCTTGAAACTGAACCTGGTGTTGTTTTTTTGTTGTTTTTTTCTTTTGGCTGTTACTGTTGTTGTTGCTGCTCTTCTTCCACTCGACGACCGACATCAGTATGGAAATGAATGAACAAGTAGGCATGGAGATGAAATGATTGATTAACAAATAGTAAAGAGTGGTAACTCTCTCCATTCACAAGGTACACAACTTCAAGTCAGTGCTGCTTACACTACCGATTCAGTTAGCACACAGGTAAATAAAAGGTACATTGGAACAAACCCAGACACTTCCTCAAAAAAGGAAGCGCCGGGCCTGTCCTTATACCGATCATCTGACATGTGCACACAGCAGCAAAGACAGAAGAAATGTGCAAACACAAATAAGCTTTTATTCAAGACTGGCATAGCCTCTTTAATCCCGAACAAGCCACACAGAACACATGGACAATACAGAACAAACACATGGTTGTCTCGGTGGTTTTTCAACTGGAAATGAACAAACAATTAGGCGTGGAGATGAAATGATTAACAAATAGTAAAGAGTGGTAACTCTCCATCAGTATGTTGATGAAAACTGTGGGAGGTTGCTGTTGGGCGCAATTTCAGTTGGGCTGCGAAGGGATGTGCCATGAGCTGTTAGGGGAGAGGGGGCGCAGTCGACTGGTGTGTTCACATCTCCAGCTAGGCCTATCAGGCTACTGTAGCAGTCCCCAGGAATACACCCAACCGGCACAGTCCAAGCTGTTGCCGTTGTTGTTTCATTATCGCTTT
This sequence comes from Babylonia areolata, assembly GCF_041734735.1. Classification (NCBI taxonomy): domain Eukaryota; kingdom Metazoa; phylum Mollusca; class Gastropoda; order Neogastropoda; family Buccinidae; genus Babylonia; species Babylonia areolata. The sequence continues at coordinate 16,034,078 of NC_134900.1, read as the reverse complement.
GAGCAGTGGTGACTGACTTAGAATTCTATGATTTTTGTGTAAAAAAAAAAAAAAAAAAAAAAAATCTTGAGCATTTTTTTTTTTTACTATATTTTACTAATGTAATGTGCCTTGAGCATTTTGCGTGAAAGGTGCAATGGAAATATCATTGTTATACAAACCTCTGAGAAGCAGCAAACGTTTGCCCCACAGCCAGCGGTGATCTGAACGAAGAGCGGTGGGAGGTGTGGGGAGGGGGACAGCGGTCACTGCAGTGTGGAGAGATCTTCACCGGTTCCAGTCTGGTGCAGGCCCAGTCAGGGGAAAGAGAGCTGACCACTGTACCACTGGACCTCACTCGTGTCAGGTGAGCCACACAAAAAAAGAAAAACAAAACAAACAAAAAAAACCTTTGTCATTCACTTTTTTGTTTGTTCGTTTTTGGGGTGGTTTTTATTTGATGGGATGAGTTGATGAACTGGAAATACTGAGGTTTTGTACCTGTGTGTGTGTGTGTGTGTGTAAGAGTGAGTGTGTGTGTGTGTGTGGTTGCAGTAATTAAACATCATCATAAATATCACCATCCACACTATGTAAGAAAATAATATCACTCTCTCCCTTTTGCTTCTTTGGCTCAGTAATCTCTAACCTATGTTATAGATTGCTTGCCAACATGATTTGAGTGCTGATTTTTTAAGTTGATAAATTGCGTTTATGCTTATGGATTCAAATCTTTCACAAAACTTTGCATGTACTGGTCTGGCTTTAAGTTTAACCTGTTCAGTGCCAGAATGTATTGTAGATAAGCACTCCCCTTGCAAGGGAATTTGATGACTCCAAGGTTATCCATATGCCATCTGTGTGCTGCAGTCAGCAGATCATTATCAAGAAGAAAGGGGTCTTCTCCTGATGTATTCTCATTTAGATAGCAGTTGTTTTTTTGTTGTTTTTTGTTACACTACAGACACATTAAGCTACTTAGCCTTTCTGTGTTCATTTAACCAAACTCAGATGAATGAAAAATTGAAACACATGTGGGACGTCAATGGGCATCTGTATGGCACTTGAGAAGCACTTTGTCTGTTACCATCAGCTGATGGCTTTTAGATACAGAATGCACTATCACTTTAAGAACTGGTTTTGAAGGCGTCTTTCAGTGTGACAGATATAAAGAGAAATGGTTAGGCCATGAAATTTTTGAGAAAATTGAGGGATGCATCTTTGGGAGTGTTTCCTGACCAATACTGCAGGTGTCTGCATGCATGCCAGCCTTGTTGATGCCACATTATATCAGAGTGTACAGCTTTGTCAAGTAGTCCCAAACCTAAACGCCAAAGCTCAAAGTCCAAACCTTCTCCCATGACCTTTTTTTTTTACCTGACAGTATGTGAGTGAATGACTGTAACGGACTTAGAAGGGGAGTAAGGATGGGCACAATAGCCGAGTGGTTAAAGCGTTGGACTTTCAGTCTGAGGGTCCCGGGTTCAAATCTCGGTGACGGCGCCTGGTGGGTAAAGGGTAGAGATTTTTCTGATCTTCCAGCTCAGTATTTGTGCAGACCTGCTTGTGCCTGAACCCCCTTCATGTGTATATGCAAGCAAAAGATCAAATACGCATGTTAAAGATCCTGTAATCCATGTCAGTGTTCGGTGGGTTATGGGAACAAGAACATACCCAGCATGCATAACCCTGGAAACGGAGTATGGCTCCCTACATGGCGGGGTTAAAAACGTTCATACACGTAAAAGCCCACTCGTGTGTACATACGAGTGAACGTGGGAGTTGCAGCCCATGAACGAAGGAGAAGAAGATGAGGGAGGAGGAGGAATTTTGTTTAATGTCCCGTCACACATATCGGTGATTGAAGACATTTTGTTAAAGTATTTATGAATACATCTGAGTATTATTGGTTAGAAGGGGTGGGAGATGTGGATGAATGGAGGGTTGGGAGAAACTGGGCAAACGAGGGTAAAAATGTGGGTGAAATTTGGAAGAAACCCCCCCCAAAAAAAACAAAAAAACCCTCTAAATACAGTTACAGGAAATTACTTAAAGGACTTCGTAAAAGAGAAGTCGTTAAACTGACAAGCGAAACCACTGATAATGAATGCAAAAAGTCAAAAACATCAACGTTCTCAGTCACTTGTGAAGACACACTTTCGTGTACAAAAGGCTTCATCAAGCTACAGTGAAAAATTATATGCTCAATTGTCAGGTTACTAAAGCATATGCACTTGACATTAGAACAATACTTAGAAGAAGAAGAAAAGGGTTGTGGATTCCAGGATTGTACAGGTGAAGAAGCGAAAGCTCTCCAATCACATTATTTCCCTGACTTTTTCCACAACACAGCACGGTTCAGTTCTTCGCCAAGCTGGGCTGCGGGCCGGCGGTGGGCATGTCCCCACCTGTCTACCTGCAATACTCCATCGATGGCGGAGTGCACTGGACCAGCATCGAGCAGTTTGACTTCAGCACCGACACCAACCGGCCCACCTACCTGTCCATCCACCTGCCGCCCAGGGCCCGCACCAACGCCACACAGGTGCGCTGGTGGCAGCCGTCCCGGGACGGGGTGTATCCCGAGGACTGGGCCATCGACCAGGTGAGTTAGTCGACAGGTGTTGTGGATGAATGGTTATAAGCGTTGGTTTGGTGTCATATACTGTACCATGTCAAACTGATGCAAACTAGGCCTATTGGTTTGCTCTGCTTGGCCAAATTTCGCGCGGCTAACAGTGAAAAGACGGCCCGTCTTGCCTGGTCCACTCTTAGCCAATCAAACGCCTCTAAAAGCTACAAGCGCTGGGCCCCGATTCAGCACCGCCAGTCATCCAGCCCCTCCAAGTAGGAAACTTGTCCCGGCATGCACATCAGTGGTGTACTCTGGGACTCAACGACTGGATTGTGTCGGTGCTAGAGTTGGTGTGCATGCTGCCTTGGGCAGAGGACCGCCCCCCTCTAAGATCCACTCCTCCTCCTTACGTGCCCAGCTTGGCGGAGCAGGAGAGCGTCTTAGAGACAGAGATATCGCACCTACTCCTCATAGGGGCGATATCTCAACTCTTGGACCAGGGCCCCAGTTATAATGATAGTCATCATGATGATGATAATACAGATAATGACAATAGTAATGATAATAGTAATATTAATGATAATGATGATAACAGTATAACATTTATCATAATGATGATAATACTGATGATACAGCTACTACTAATGATAACAATTACAATAATGATGATAATGACAATGATGATAAAACAATGATAACAATATTATTAGTATTAATGATAATGATGATGATATTAATGATACCAATGATGATAACAATAATGATAATGATAATCTTCATCTTCAACACAATGATAATAATAATAATGACAATGATAAAACTATCAAAACTAATTACAAGGCTAACAATGATAAGACCAATAACAAAAATCAACATGACCAAAAGAAAAGTCAGGACTGACGGACGTGAGCGTGGTTTGTCAGATCTACATCGGCGGCGACATCTACGGGGAGGAGTTGCTGCAGGATGATCCCATGGCTCCCCGGGATTCCACCTGGCTCATGTATCCCGGGGGCATTGTGGAGCCGGTGTGCGACTCACCGGTGGAGGCCCTGCATTTCAATGGTAATAATGATGGTGCATTCCATTGTGTTTTCAAACCTCTAAAAGCGCTTTACAGTAGCACATCACTCAGACAGACAGCACATACATATACAAGTGTACGCGCGCACACGCACGCACGCGCGCGCACACACACACACACACACACACACACACACACACACACACACACACACCCCTCTCAGAGTGCTTTACAGTAACACACCAGTGAGACACACAGCACATAAACACACACACATGTACACAAACCTCTCAAAGCACTTTACAGTAACAGTCATATACACAGCACACACACACACACACACACACACACACACACACACACATGCACATATGGAGTGATGGCCTAGAGGTAACGCATCTGCCTAGGAAGCGCGAGAATCTGATCGCGCTGGTTTGAATCACGGCTCAGCCGGCGATATTTTCTCCCCCTCCACTAGACCTTGAGTGGTAATCTGGACGCTAGTCATTCAGATGAGACGATAAACTGAGGTCCCGTGTGCAGCATGCACTTAGCGCACGTAAAAGAACCCACGGCAACAAAAGGGTTGTTCCTGGCAAAATTCTGTAGAAAAATCCACTTTGATAGGAAAAAACAAACAAAACTGCACGCAGGAAAAAATACAAAAAAAATGGGTGGCGCTGTAGTGTAGCGACGCGCTCTACCTTGGGAGAGCAGCCCGAATTTCACACAGAGAAATCTATTGTGATAAAAAGAAATACAAATACAAATATGCAAACCTATCAGTGCCCTTTACAGTAACACATCAGTTTGACACACAGCATACAAACACACTCATGCGCAAACCTCTCAGAGCACTTTACAATAGCATGCCAGTCTTCTTGGCACACACACATCAGCACACACACAGACACACAAGCTTGTATACATGTACGTAATCTCAAAGCGCTTTGCAGTAACACCAGTCAGACACACAGCACACAAACACACCACAAGCATGCATGCAAACCTTTCAAAAGGTTATACAGTAATACATTAGTCAGACACACAGCACATAAATACACACACATACACACACACACAAACCTCACAAAGCGCTTTACAAAGCATGCCTGTCCAGCACACAGCACATAAACACACACATACGCACGTACGCATGCACAAAGAAATAGATGTTGATCCATTGAATGCAGATTCTGGATGAGTGTATTAATTAAGTAGACTGTTTGAAAAGGAGTGTTTTTAGATTTGTTTTAAGGAGTGTGAGTACAGCACTGTGACAAACTGAAAAAAGGCTTGAATTCCAGGTGTGTATCGCTGAAGAGCTCAAGCTTACAGTGCTTAACGATTGTGTTGTCTGTACATTTCTTATCACTGTTTATTTCTTTGCGTTCAGTTTTCAGCTCCTCTCCCTTACAGTAGTGAATCATCTTGATTCAATACCACTGTGTGAAAAACCAACAAACCCAAGATGATTTTTTAAGAATGAGTAACAGCAACCAAAAAAAAGCACTGTGTGATTTTTTTTTTTTGTTTTTTTTTTTTTGTACTTTTCAGTTTATTGTTGCATATGCATTTTGAAACTAACTGGTTGAGGATTTTTTAAATATTTTTTTTATTATGTAGACTATTGCTTGGAAGAGCTGTTTGTTTAAATGGTGATCTGACAGAGACTATGTGTTACAGATGTGGAAGTGATGCGTTACGCGGTGTCAGCGGATGTCAGTGTCACAGCAGGCACCATACTGCAGTTTGATCTGTCCATGGGTTGCAAAGCTACGGACGAGTGTTATGGTAAGAGTTTTAGCATTTGAATGTGTGTGTGTGCTTGCCTTGGCATATGGTTTTGTGTGTGTGTGTGTGTGTTTGCAAATGCATGATTGCTTATGTGTGCTTGTGATGTGTGTGTATTTATATTCATATGCATTTGTGTGTTGTATGTGTTTGTTTGTGTGCATGTGCATGTGTTTAGTTCATTGGTGTTTGGATGTGTACAAATATTTTGATGTATGTGTCTTCCTTTTATGCGTCACCTATTTACAAATGAGTTTAGATTAAAGTCTCCCTTATCTTAATACAGCAACAGCAGCAGACCAAGAGAGTGAGAAAATGAATGAAAATTACTGCATCAAATAGACCAAAATTGATTGTATTTCTGTTGGTAATGATTGTGGTTTTTGCAGTGAACTAAATTGCAGTTAAGCTTCTCATGTTTTTTTGTTTATTTGTTATGTACTGTTTTGAGGATATCTCATCTGGATTTATGTAGTATTTGTTGTGTTGATTTGTTTATTTTGTTGCTGGGTACATTTTGGTGAGTATATGAAACATTGATGTAATGTGTTTTGTAGAATATTAAGTGTTTTGTGAAGCATCTTGAGCAGTTTTTAAAAAAAATTTTTATTCTGGTGAGTATTTGTAACACTGATGTAATCTGTTTTGTAGAATATGTGTTTTGTAAAGCATCTTGAGCAGTTTTCTTGTGAGTATATGTAACATTGATGTAATGTGTTATGTAGAATATTATGTGTTTTGTGAAGCAGTTTTCTGGATAGAATGCTATATAAGTATCCATTTTTCATCTTTGTCTTTTTCTTCTTCATCCTCTTCGTCTACTTCGTTGTCGTCATCTTCTTCTTTGTCGTCTTCTTCATCATCTTCTTTGTGGTCTTCTTTGTTGTCTTCATCTTCTCCTTCTGCTCCTCCTCCTCCTCTTCCTTCTTAGTACTACTAGTAGTAGTAGTAGTAGTAACAGTAATAAAACCAGCACCAAATACGATTTCAAAGCAGACTGGGTACATTTTGGTGAGTATATGAAACATTGATGTAATGTGTTTTGTAGAATATTATGTGTTTTGTGAAGCATTTTGAGCAGTCTTTTTGTGTTTTTTTTATTCTGGGGAGTATATGTAACACTGATGTAATCTATTTTGTAGAATATGTGTTTTGTAAAGCATCTTGAGCAGTTTTCTTGTGAGTATATGTAACATTGATGTAATGTGTTATGTAGAATATTATGTGTTTTGTGAAGCAGTTTTCTGGATAGAATGCTATATAAGTATCCATTTTTCATCTTTGTCTTTTTCTTCTTCATCCTCTTCGTCTACTTCGTTGTCGTCATCTTCTTCTTTGTCGTCTTCTTCATCATCTTCTTTGTGGTCTTCTTTGTTGTCTTCTTCTTCTTCTTCTGCTCCTCCTCCTCCTCCTCCTCCTCCTTAGTACTAGTAGTAGTAGTGACAGTAATAAAAACCAACACCAAATACGATATCAAAACAGACATGTTGTGCTTCTGCAGAGATCCATCTGGAGTTTTCCCTGGACATGGGTCAGACGTGGAGCCTCCTGGTGCCGGCCTGCCTTCCCTCCAACCTGCAGTGCAGCCACTACTACACCCAGAGCACCTACTCCTCCGACCTCTACTCCGGCTGGAATCGGGTCACGCTCGTCTTACCTGAGAGGGCCAGGTGAGACTGACGATGAAGGGGAACAGATCGGAGTGACATGATTGCCGGTTGTGTATTTATTTCTCTCAGATCTTCTTCTTCTTCTCCTTCTCCTACTACTACTGGCAGGAATAATCGTGTCGTGTTCTTGCATTGATGTTTCCATGCTGAGTGCCGGCACTGAGACTATGATGGAACGGCCCGAGTGTGGCCATGTATCGGGGACTCGGAATGAGTGGCTTGGGAGTTATGTCACTGAAATGGTGCAGATGATGGGATTGCAAAAAAACAAAAACAAAAAAAAAACCTAACAAAAAACCCAACAACCAGTTGTGTTAGATTGGTGTTGAAGGGGAACAGATCTGAGAGAAATAATTACCCGTTGTGTGAGATGGATGTTTGAGGAGAGCATTTCTGATAGAAATAATCACCAGTTGTGTGAGATTGATGATGGATGGGAACAGATCTAAGAGCAATAATTACCTGTTGTGTAAGATTGGCTGTGAATGAGAACAAATCTTAGAGAAATAATTACTAGTTGTGTGAGATTGGTGATGAAGGGGAACATATCTGAGCGACATAGTTACCAGTGGTGTGTATTATCTTGAATGTGAACATCTTGAGTGTAATCAGTACCAGTGGAATTTGATAATATTTTGATCCTGACTTGCTCAAGTTAGATATTTTCAGACAAATCCTAAAAGCTCCAGTTTTCAAAACAACTGGATACCAAAAAGACTATTGCTCTGAGACACATAAATGTAGAACGATTCTCTCATGGACCCACAATATTATGCTCTGGCTATTAGAATGTATTACTTATTTGGCAACTTGGATATAAACATATTTTGCATAGATGGATGGTCATATATGATGATTTATCATGATGATTTCCATGAATGATCATATTTTTCCTATTACCGGTCTACACTTTTCATTATCTTCTTCTTCTTCTTCTTCTTCTTCTTCTGCGTTCGTGGGCTGCAACTCCCACGTTCACTCATATATATGCGAGTGGGCTTTATGTGTATGACCATTTTTAACCCGCCATGTAGGCAGCCATACTCCACTTTTGGGGTGTGATTGCTGGGTATATTCTTGTTTCCATAACCAACCGAATGCTGACATGGATTACAGGATCTTTAACATGCATATTTGATCTTCTGCTTGCGGACACACACGAAGGGGGTTCAGGCGCTGGCAGGTCTGCACATATGTTGACCTGGGAGATCGTAAAAATCTCCACCCTTTACCCACCAGGCGCCATCACCATGATTCGAACCCGGGACCCTCAGATTGCAAGTCCAACGCTTTAACCACTCGGCTATTGCACCCGTCTTTTCATTATTATGTAACTGACCCTTATCCCATATGACTTTTTTTTTCTTTGTGGCATGTTCATCAAACCATGGTATGAGTGGGTTATATATTGCTGGGTTTTTTTTTCTCAGATCCAAGTCTACCCGGTTCCGGTGGCTGCAGCCGTTGGGGTTTGAACAGGACGAGGAGTGGGCCCTGTCTCACCTGTTCATCGGTTCCTCCTGCCCCGGGCTGTGTGGGGGACACGGACACTGCTCACCTGTCGCTTGTGTGTAAGTCTTGGGGCCGCGCTGTTGTGCGGCCAGGTGTTTTCTGTCTTTGATTTCGTGTCTTGTCTTTGAGTGATAGTAGAGGTTTAGTGTGTGTGTGTGTGTGTTTGTTTCTGTGTGTGTGTGTGTGTGTCTTTGTGTGTGTGTGTGTGTGTGTGAGTGCATCTGAGTGTGTGTGTGTGAATAAAAGGGGAATATACAAGGAAAGGATTAATTAGATTAATTAGAGCAGTGAGCATGTGTGTAGTGAATTGGTGTGTGTGTGTGGTGTGTGTGACAGTATGGGTGGATTTGTACTTTTAGGGCTATGTGTGTGTGTGTGTGTGTGTGTCAGTGTGTGTGTAAGCACATGCATGTGCTTGGTTTGTAGGTGTGTGAGTGTGTATGAGCACATGTTTGTGTGCATGTGTGTGTGTGTGTGTGTACATGACTATTTTGCTTCTTTTTTTTTTTAATACTTGTATACTTATTTGCCTTGTATGCAGCTGTTTCTGCACTAACAGGGATATGTTGTTGGAGGGATGACAAGACAAATCTCCACTTTGTCATGCTCTGCAACAAAGCAGGTTCTTGGTTGGTCCATGAATAAGCAGGTTTTTGATTGGTGCATAAATAAGCAAGTTTTTGATTGGTCCGTTTTATTTTCCACCAGCTGTGATGAAGGGTGGGAGGGGTCGGACTGCAGCGTCCCCCTCTCCCCACTCCCCTACCTCCTCACCGAGGACTTCAACGATGGCTATGACAGAGAGAACTGGGTCAAGGTCGTCGGGGGCAAGGTCACCAAACCATGCAGGGTGCTGTCAGCAGGACAAGCATTGCATTTCACTGGGGTGAGTTCAGAGGATACAACATGTGTGTGGTTTTTTTTTTTAAAACAACATAAAGACCTCTGGGAACTGTTTCCTTTCAAAGGAGGCACCGTGGCGTAACCAGTTAGGCATAGGACGTCCCTTAAGGCCTCCCTCACAACCCTTACCCAAACAGCCCCAACGACCCTCCAGTGGGTGCCTGCACATGTAGGCCTCCCAGGCAACGAGCGTGCAGACCACCTCGCTAAGGAAGGAAGCCAGCTCACACAGCCAACTATTCCTGCCACATATGAGGAAACAAAAACTCTCCTCCGCAGCAGATTCCGAAGAGGCTGGGTCACCCTGAACGGAGGCTACCAGGCACACCAAGATCCCATCAGGACACTGGAGAGAAGACACCAGACTACCATCTACCGCCTTCGCACAGGACACTGCGGCCTCCGAGCACACCTGAAGAGGATTGGAGTGGCAGCCACATCCCTATGTGATTGCGGCCAGGCTGACCAGACCCCATCCCATATTCTCCAAGACTGCCCCCTGTATGAGAAGATGCGGCAGCAGTCCTGGCCTGGGGGTGCTGACCTCAACACCAAGCTCTGGGGGATGGCAGCCGATCTTCACCGGACGTCCGAGTTTGTGGCATCCCTCGGACTTCGACCCTGACTGCGTAGCTGTTGAAAGCAAAGAAGAAGAAGAAGAAGAGGAGAGGCATAGGACTTCTGATCCACTGTTCCCCGGTGATCGGGGTTCAAGGTTCTGTTTTCGGCATGGTGCTGTGTCCTTGTGGACAGGCACTTTTCTCGGGAATTTCCTCACTACACCCAGGTGTGAATGGAGTACCTGACTTCGGTTGGGGACAGGTTAAAATGGAGGAAGGGGAAGATTGGGCTCAGCCTTCCCCTGCTGAGCATAAGACACTGTGGATATGAATCCATCGCCCGGATGGCTCTGAAAGGTTGTGGGACTGTTAACCTTTCTTTTAACTCGTTCTACTCTAGGTAAGACTTAACTCATACCATGATTGCTTTCCCTGTGGACCAGGTGCAAGCATTCTCGTACCAACACACTATTCTAATTTCGTTTATTCTTGCATGGTCCAGTTCGCATTCTAAACTGAACCGTTTACGGATTCCGGAAGCATGAAAACGAATCTTTGTTTGACTTATTATATCAACAATTCTCCATCATTGTTAGCCGTTTTAGTGAACCAGCCCACTTTTTACTGCAGTGGTCTCATGTAGTGCTGGTCCAGGGGAGTTGTAGCAGGCATGTAGCTGTGGGATAGAATGAGTTAATCTATTCCTTCAATGCACACTTGTAGCTTTACCTCACTGTGCATTCGACATCATGCTTGTTACCTTTTCATGAAATTTCTTCTCTTTTTTTTTCCCCCCCACACTTAATTGTTGAAAAAGTTATTTGTCCACTTTAAAACTTTATTTTTGAATCTCTGTTAATCATTATAAACATCCACCCAAACCCTGTCGTGCTTGCGATACAGCGTGACACTCGTCTGTCTCCGAAAAACTTTTTCCAGGGGTGCACACGCATGCTGGTGTCGAGGGATTTGAACCTGACCAACTCGATGCTGGTTCAGTTCTACTTCATGTTTGGCTGCAACACGGTGCCGGTCAGGCGTGACCAGGGCGTTCTGCTCGACTACTCCCCAGACAGCGGCATCACCTGGGAACCCCTGGCTGAAATGTACTACAATTTGTACAGAACACCCACGTAAGTGATTTGTTTGATTGGTACATCTGTACTAGTCTTTACGGAACACCCATGTAAGTGATTTGTTTGACGAGTACATCTGTAGTAGTCTGTACAGAACACCCATGTAAGTGATATGTTTGACGGGTACATCTGTACTACAGTATGTACAGAACACACCCATATGGTAAGAACACCCATGTGATATGTTTGATAGGTACATATGTACTACAATCTGTACGGAACACAAACATAAGTGATAGAACATTCACATAGGTGATAGGTTCAGAAGGTACACCTGTTCTACAATCTGTACAGAACACAAACATAAATAACAGAACACCAATGTGATAGGTTTGATGGGTACATCTGTACTACAGTCTGTACAGATCACCCTGTAAGTGATAGGTTTGTCAGCTGTTGTACAGAACACCCACATAAATGATAGGTTAAGGGGGGGAAAAAATCCACTTGTAACAAATATAGATTGTAAGTCATCCAGATGAAACTGCATTTCCAGATTGTAATCATTTCATTTTGTAAAATTATAGCATGTAAGTCTTCCAGATTAAACCGTATTTCCAGATTATGAACATTTTATTTGTGTGTGTGTGTGTATGACAGGTTTATCAGCGTCAAACTGCCCCCAGGCGCTAAGAAACAGAACACACGTTTCCGCTGGTGGCAGCCTCAGAACGGAGGGCGACAGATGGGCGACTGGATCATCGACGGCATCCGCGTCAACGGGGAGGAAGTCAACCCCCATCAGCTGACCCTGAACTTCTCGTCAGGGTTTGACTATCGCGACATGGTGTCTGCCGATAACATGAAGGCAAGGTTTCCATGACGTACGCTTTTTGTTATTTTCAGGCTTTTTGTTTTTCTCTCTCTCTGTCTCTTGGTCTCTCTCTCTCTCTGTTTTGAAAAAAAATTTTAGTGTGTGTGTGTTTGTAAAATCAAGAGACCTTGGTGAGCTTGTAACCATATTGTGACTGTCTTCTTGGGATACCTCTGTGTTGTTTTTTTTTTAATTCATTTATCTATTTTTGGTCCTTTTTGGGGGGTTGGGGGCGGGGGGTCCTGAAACCAAGCCATTTTCCTTTTCCCCCTGAATGCTCTTTCAGTTATGTTGAGGACTACTTTGGCAAGGAAGCAGTGGCAGTCTTTCTGTAAGAAATCATACTTCTTTGTTGATTGATCGATGGATTGATTGATTTAGTCATTGACTTATTTTTTTACATATACTTCTCTCTCAAACAGGTGGAGGGCTACTTCGGCAGGGATGGGGCGGCGGTCTTTTAGTGAGAAATTATGCATCTGTTTGGATTGATTGAGTTATGAATTTTTCCACCTGCTCCTCTACTGAACAGGTAGAGGATGTCTGCAAAAATGAAGCAGTGGCAGTCTTTCAGTAAGAAATTACGCTTCTTTATTGATTGACTGAAGTTTTTATCGACTTCTTTATCAAACAGGTAGATGACTGCTATGGCAAGGAAACCATGGCAGTCTTTCTGTGGAAATTGTGCTTCTTTATTGACTGATTTATTTATCTGTTTAATTTTCCATCTATTTACTTTGATCTCTGTCGAACAGGAAGGCGACAACTGCGACAGAGAAGCAGTGGGAGTGTTTCTGTAAGAAATTGTGCTTCTTTCTTGATTAATTGATTGATTGATTGACTGACTGATTGAATGACTGATTGATTGATTAAATAATTGACTGAATGACTGATGTTTCCACCTGCTCCTCCACCAAACAGGTGGAGGACTACTGCGGCCGGGAGGGGGTGGCGGTGGGCACGACGGAGGAAGGAGAGGCCTCGCAGCTGGTGTCGCGGGAGGTGTACGTGGCAGACGGCCACCAGCTGCAGTTCCTCATCAACGTGGGCTGCGGGGAGGCCCAGAACCGAACCCTGCCCCCAGTGCACCTGCAGTACTCCACGGACCACGGCTTGACCTGGAAGTACTTCTACCCGGCCTGCCGAGACGCCAGCGGGCACTGCGCCCAGTACCCGGAGATGCCCAGCCTGCTGTACGGCCACGCCTGGCCTGTGTGGGAGAGGGTTGTGGTGCCCCTGAACGGCCTGCCCACCTCCAAGTGAGTGCTTGTGTTGCTGAGTTGTGGGCTAGGGAGAGGGTGGTTCAGAGTTGTGGTTCGGGGAATGAGTGGTTCTGAGTTGTGGTTAGCAAGTAGGTGGTTCTGATGTGTGGTTGTGAGTTGTGGTTAGGGAGTAAGTGGTTTTGGGTTGTGGTTAGGGAGTAAGTGGTTCTGAGTTTGTGGTTAGGGAGTAAGTGGTTTTGGGTTGTGGTTAGGGAGTAAAGGGGTTCTGAGTTTGTGGTTAGGGAGTAAGTGGTGTTGTGTTGTGGTTAGGGAGTAAGTGGTGTTGTGTTGTGGTTAGGGAGTAAGTGGTTCTGAGTTTGTGGTTAGGGAGTAAGTGGTTCTGAGTTGTGGTTAGGGAGTAAGTGGTGTTGTGTTGTGGTTAGGGAGTAAGTGGTTTTGGGTTGTGGTTAGGGAGTAAGTGGTTTTGGGTTGTGGTTAGGGAGTAAGTGGTTTTGTGTTGTGGTTAGGGAGTAAGTGGTTTTGGGTTGTGGTTAGGGAGTAAGTGGTTTTGGGTTGTGGTTAGGGAGTAAGTGGTTCTGAGTTTGTGGTTAGGGAGTAAGTGGTGTTGTGTTGTGGTTAGGGAGTAAGTGGTTCTGAGTTTGTGGTTAGGGAGTAAGTGGTGTTGTGTTGTGGTTAGCATTCAAGTGGTTTTGAGCTGTGATTAGCAAGTAAGTGGTTGTGATTTGTGGTAAGTGAGTCCGTGGTTTTGAGTTGTGGTTAAGTGGTTGTGAGTTGTGGGTAGCGAGTAAGTGGTTTTGAATTGTGGTCATGGATTCTGGCTATTAAGTAAGTAGCTCCGAGTTGTGGTTAGCGAGTAGGTAGTTTTGAGCTGTGGGTAGCGAGTTAGTGTTTTTGAGTCGTAGGTAGCAAGTAAGTGGTTTTGAGTTGTGGTCAGGGATTGTGGTTAGTAAGTAAGTGATTTTTAGTTGTGATTAGCGAGTGATGGCATGTTTTGTCCATGAACGCCATAAAAATCATATTCCTGATTATGATAATTTGTTGGGATATTCTGACTGTAAGAACCATATTAAATCATCCTCGTATCATCATCTTCTTCTTCTGCGTTCGTGGGCTGCAACTCCCACGTTCGCTCGCATGTACACGAGTGGGCTTTTACGTGCATGACCGTTTTTACCCCACCATGTAGGCAGTCATACTCCGCTTTCGGGGGTGTGCATGCTGGGTATGTTCTTGCTTCCATAACCCACCGAACGCTGACATGGATTACAGGATCTTTAACGTGCGTATTTGATCTTCTGCATGCATATACACACGAAGGGGGTTCAGGCACTAGCAGGTCTGCACATATGTTGACCTGGGAGATCGTAAAAATCTCCACCCTTTACCCACCAGGCGCCGTCACCGTGATTCGAACCCAGGTCCCTCAATTGAAAGTCCAACGCTTTAACCACTCGGCTATTGCACCCGTCGATCCTCGTATCAATTTGGGACATGCTGATTGTGAGAACAAATACATATCATCCTCATGATGATAACGACATTTGACAGGATGCGCTGACGCTGACCCCTCCCTTCTTTCAGCGGGACCCGGTTTCGGTGGCGACAGGAGCCAGGGGAGGGAATGCAGGGAGACGACCCTGAACCCCATCAGTGGGCTCTGGCGGACGTGTACGTCGGGGAGGCCTGTGAAAACTTCTGCAGCGGGCATGGGTACTGTCGCCACCCCGTGTGCATCTGTGACAATGGGTACACTGGTCCTGACTGCAGCCAGCTGGACGATACTGCCAGGCCTGTGAGTGGGCCTGAGTGGTCGTCTGCAGTGTGTGTGTGTGTGTGTGGGGGGGGGGGGGGGGTTGTCATCTACTACAGAGTTATTTCCTTGCTCACAACTTAGCCCAGAAACTTAAACGGTTATGACTTGAAGGCATTGTAGAAAAAGTAGTTTTTTTCCTTGGCCGCTACTTGACACAGAAATCTAAACGAATGTGTCTTGAAGGCATTATACAAAGAAAAGCCTGAGTGGTCGTGTTGTGTGCGTGTGTGTGTGTGTGTCGGTTGTCGTCCACTACAGAGTTGTTTCCTGAGGTCACAACGTGGTCCAGACACCTAAATGGTTATGACTTAAAAGCATTGTACAAAGAATACTTGTTTCCCTTGGACACTACTTGGTACAGAAACCTGAACAAATATGTCCTGAAGGCATTATACAAAGAATAGTTGTTTCCCTTTGCCACTACCAGGCATAGAAACCTCAACAATTATGGTTGGTAGGCATTATACAAAGAATAGTTGTTTCCCTTGGTCACTACTTGGCACAGAAACCTGAACAATTATGGCTGGAAGGCATTATACAAAGAATAGTTGTTTTTCTTGGTCACTACTTGGCACAGAAACCTGAACAATTATGGTTGGAAGGCATTATACAAAGAATAGTTGTTTTTCTTGGTCAC
>NC_134900.1:15908438-16013438 GCF_041734735.1 Babylonia areolata | reverse complement strand
ACCCCCATACACACATACAAACACACACACACACGCACACACACACACACACACACACACACACACACACCACACACACACACACACACACACACACACACACACACACACACACACACACACACACACACACACACACACACACACACACACTCACACACATACACACACACACACACACACACAAACACACACACACACCCACACACACACACACACACTCACACACACACACACATGCTCAGAAAGAGAGAGGGAGAGAAACCAGGACGATTATGACCAGAAGGTACTGCCTCAGCATGTTTGTAGAAATGCAGAATTGTTCACAAAGTGCCGCATTCGAGTGGAGGTAGTTTGGGACCACCTGGAATGATCGATGGTGAGAGAGCCCGTGGGACTGCCAAGGTTTGTTGTTTTTTTTTAACTTGGTGGAGCGGTGGCTCAGTGGTAACACACCCGACTAGGAAGTGAGTGTCCACAGGTTCGATTCCCACAGGATTTTTACTCCCCCTTCCACTTGACTGAGTGGTGCTTAGTCATTGGGATCACATGGTTAACAGAGGTCCTGTGTGCAGCATGCACTTAGGGTATGTAAAAAAAAACAAAAAAACTTTGGCAACAGGAAGGCTTGTCCTTGGCAAAATTCTGTTAAAAAACAAAAAAAAAAAAAAATGCAAACAAAATCACACCAATATACTTGCAGGCAGAAAAAAAAAAGATAAAGTGTGGCTTTTAGTTATATGGGGATATGCTCACCCCAGAGAGAGCAGCCTAAATTTCACACAGGAAAATTATTTGAGACCAAAATAATAGTACCGTACAGTATAGTACAGTACAATACTGTACAATACAATGCAATGTAATGCAATGCAATGCAAGACAGTGCAATGCAATGCAAGACAGTGCAATGCAATACAAGACAGTGCAATACAATACAATATAGTGCAGTGTAGGACAGTGCAATACAGTACCACGCAACACAGCATAACACAACACTACACCACACCACACCACACAGCACCACACCACACCAACACAACTTTTGTCAAGAATCCCTATGCATTGAAACATCGCAGGCATCATGTGGCACACCCTCCACGTCCTGGACCACGCCCACTACCTGCCCCCCCACACGGACTACATCCCCCTACCCCGCGAGGCTCGAACCCACAGCACCCGCCTGCGCTGGTGGCAGCCGCCCGTGCTGGGTAGCGCCGAACCCAGCCCCCAGTGGGCCATCGACGATGTGCTGATCGGAGGGTGGGAGATCAACCCCAGCTACTTCCAGCAGTCCTTTGACTTGGACGCTCCGCAGCAGGTGGGTGGGGTGGGATGGTTGGGTGGGGTAGGGGTGTGTGTGTGTGTGTGTTGGGGGGTGGGGTGGTCAATCCTAGCTGTTTTCAGCATACTTTTGACGCTCTGCAGCAGGTGGGGGGTGGTGTGGGGGGTGGGGGGGTGTGAGTGTGTGGGGTAGGGTGGTGTGAGTGAGGGTATGGGGGTGGTGTGTGGTTGGTTTGAATGTGGATGTGTGGGGAATGGGCTTGGGGGGATGGGGGGTGGGGTGTAAATTCCAGCTATTTTCAGCAGACCTTTGACTTGGACACTGCACAGTAGGTGGGTGGGTTGGGAGTGTGGGGGATGGGGATTTGGGGGGCAGGGGGGTGGGGGGCATTGGGGGGTGCCGATCCTAGCTATTTCCAGCAGATCTTTTCCCAGGATGCTCCAAAACAGGTTGGAGGGGGGGTTGGGGGGGGGGGGGCCTGGGGGGGAGGAGTGGGTGGTTGTGTGGGTGGGTGAATGTGTGCATGTGTGAGTGTATGTGTGTTTGCATGCATGCATGAATGTATGTGATAAAAAGCTCACTGCAGTTGACTTGACTCTTGCTATAAACAAAAAGAGTAAAAGAGGACAACGACGACGAAACACAACATACGAAGAAGACTGGCAATGCCGATGGAGAAGACAACGACGATGAAACACAACATGTGAAGAAGACTGGCAATGCCAATGGAGAAGACAACGACGACGAAACACAACATACGAAGAAGACTGGCAATGCCGATGGAGAAGACAACGACGATGAAACACAACATGTGAAGAAGACTGGCAATGCCAATGGAGAAGAAGACAACAACGACAAAACACGACAACTTGTGAAGAAGACTGACAGTGAAGATGGAGAAGAAGACAATGATGACAAAACATGACAACATGTGAAGAAGACTGACAATGCCGATGAAGAAGAAGACGACGATGACAAAGAAGACAACAACGACAAAACATGACAACATGTGAAGAAGACTGACAATGCCGATGAAGAAGAAGACGACGACGACAAAGAAGACAGCGACGACAAAACATGACAACATGTGAAGAAGACTGACAATGCCGATGGAGAAGAAGACGACGACGACAAAGAAGACAGCGACGACAAAACACAGCAACATGTGAAGAAGACTGGCAGTGAAGATGGAGAAGAAGACAACGATGACAAAACACAACAAGTGAAGAAGACTGACAATGCCGGTGGAGAAGAAGACAACGATGACAAAGAAGACAATGATGACAAAACACAACAACATGTAAAGAAGACTGACAATGCCGATGGAGAAGAAGACAACGACAACAAAGAAGACAACGACGACAAAACACAACATGTGAAGAAGACTGACAATGCCGATGGAGAAGAAGACAACGACAACAAAGAAGACAACGACGACAAAACACAACATGTGAAGAAAACTGACAATGCCGATGGAGAAGAAGACAACGATGACAAAGAAGACAACGACGACAAAACACAACAGCATGTGAAGAAGACTGACAGTGCTGGTGGAAAAGAAGACAACGACAACAAAGAAGACAACGACGACAAAACACAGCAACATGTGAAGAAGACTGACAGTGCTGATGGAGAAGAAGACAACGATGACAAAGAAGACAACGACGACAAAACACAACAGCATGTAAAGAGGACTGACAATGCTGATGGAGAAGAAGACAACAATGGCAAAAAAGACGACGATGACAAAACGCAACAAGTGAAGAAGACTGACAATGCCGATGGAGAAGAAGACAACGACAACAAAGAAGACAACGACGACAAAACACAGCAACATGTGAAGAAGACTGGCAGTGAAGATGGAGAAGAAGACAACGATGACAAAGAAGACAACGA
This sequence comes from Babylonia areolata, assembly GCF_041734735.1. Classification (NCBI taxonomy): domain Eukaryota; kingdom Metazoa; phylum Mollusca; class Gastropoda; order Neogastropoda; family Buccinidae; genus Babylonia; species Babylonia areolata. Next base: position 16,010,260 of record NC_134900.1, on the reverse strand, counting down.
CGACAAAACACAACATGTTAAGAAGACTGACGGTGCTGGTCGAGGAGACAATGACGACAAAGAAGACAACAACGACAAAACACAACATGTGAAGAAGACTGACAATGCCGATGGAGAAGAAGACAACGACGACAAAGAAGACAACAACGACAAAACACAACATGTGAAGAAGACTGACAATGCCGATGGAGAAGAAGACAACGACGACAAAGAAGACAACGATGACAAAACACAACAAGTGAAGAAGACTGACAATGCCAGTGGAGAAGAAGACAACGATGACAAAGAAGACAATGATGACAAAACACAGCAACATGTGAAGAAGACTGGCAGTGAAGATGGAGAAGAAGACAACGATGACAAAGAAGACAACGACGACAAAACACAACAACATGTGAAGAAGACTGACAATGCCGATGGAGAAGAAGACAACGATGACAAAGAAGACGACAACGACAAAACACAGCAACATGTGAAGAAGACTGACAATGCTGATGTAGAAGAAGACAATGACGATAAAACGTAACGACAAGTGAAACATACTGACAGAGTGTACGGGCTGTGTCACCAGGACGACGGCAGTCTGTGGGAGTTCCACCCTCACGGTTCCCTGGTGGAGGACGTGTGTGCCCGTCAGGAGTCAGCTCTGGCCTGGGAGGAGGAGGAGAAGGATGGGGAGGGAGAGGGGGATGCGGAGGGTGGGCGGAGCGGTCAGCGCAGTTTCACCACAACCCAGCTGATTGTGCAGCCGGGCTACATGCTGCAGTTCAAGGTGAGGCAGCTGTGCTCGCTGTGTTGTGTGGGTGTGGGTGTTGGTGTGGGTGTGGTTATTTTCTGTATTAGATGTATTTGTTTTGGATTGAAGATTTGTGTTTGCTGTGCTGTGTTGTGTGGTACTGGTGTGGTTTGGGGGGTATTATCTGTATTGGGTGGAGTTCTGCAGGCATGCAGAAGGGAGTTGATAATGTATACTAAGGCAGATCACTAGCTGCTGCTACTTTTGATTTCTCTGCCTGAGCAAAATAATATTTCGCACAGAACAGGGAAATAGACCCCTGCCGGAGTCTGCACCAGTGTTTCACAATAGATATGTTAGATGAAATGTAATTTTTTGGGTAAAAAGTTCCTTTTTAGCGATTAGAAAGAAAATCCTTTTTTCAACTATATTTCAGTGTTAAGACAAGCACTTCGGTTAAACTAACTCTGAACCTAGGCCACAAACTTTTCAGTTTTCAACAAATCAGACACTCCCACACATGAATTTGGTTTTTTCGGAGGAAGCCTGGAAGCTGCTATTATCTTCTGTGCCCTTTCAGTGGTGCTACCCCCTTGCCCCTTATCCTGAATCCCACAGCCGCGAAGAGCTGGAGAAAACGACGTCATTCATCGCCAGAGCTGGACTGATGTTGTAGCTGTGAACGCCAAGAAGAAAGGTCCCTAATCCCATGCACACAGCCACACCCGGCATGGCTCTGTGGCAGTCCCAGCAGTAACGGTTCACAGAGTTATCAGTTTAAGGCCACTGTGGGGCCACACACTGTAGGAGACCCTGCGCTGCTGCTGATTTACTTTGGTGGTGTTCAGTATTGCCAGTGCTGATTCGACGTACACAGTACACCATCTGTTTGAGCCTCTCAACTGATGAGGATAATCATTTAGTTATGGAGCCAAACTGAGTGGAAGACCTCAGCACATTATATTGTATTGCATTGTGTTGGGGTTCATGATCGGCCTGAAGCGCATAGAACTTCAAGAATATGCGCTTTAGCAAGATGTCTCCATAGATAAATGAATAACTGATCCAAAACAGACCACAGTGGCGTTTCTTCATTGCTGCCCTACATGCTAGAGGGCATAATGGGTAGTGTCAAGAATTGGAGTTCTGTTTGATTTGCTGGTTGCATGTGCCTACTTATTTTCTTGTTGTTTTTTGCTGGCATTGATGAATGAACGTTAATACCCTGTTTCAGCTGGAGGTGGGTTGCTGTCAGCATTTTGGGTTGTGTTACATTGGCTAGTTTTGTGCATCTGTTTTCCTTTATTTGTTTCTGTTTTTGTTTTATTGGTTTTTTTGCTGGTGTTGGTGAATGAACGTCAGCACCCTGTTTCAACTAGCAGTAGGCTTCAGTCAGCACTTGGGGTTATGTCTTATTGGCTTGTTGCGTGTGTCTGTTTTCCGTTGTTGGCGTTGATGAATGAACACTGTGGGCTGCAGTCGGCACTTGGGGTTATGTTTTATTGGCTTGTTGCGTGTGTCTGTTTTCCGTTGTTGGCGTTGATGAATGAACACTGTGGGCTGCAGTCGGCACTTGGGGTTATGTCTTATTGGCTGCTTTCCATTCCTTGCTTTTTGCTGGCGTCGGTGAACGAATGTCAACGTCCTGTTTCAGCTGGCAGTGGGCTGCAGTCAGTACTACAACGTGTGCCAGTCTCTGGCACCCATAGTGCTGGAGTTCAACAGGAACCCGCTGTCAGACCGCTGGGACCTTGTGCAGCCTCTGTGTCTGCCGGACAACAATGACAAGCGTTCTGAGTGTCGCCCCCACATCCACCACGACGCCAGCGTGTACACCGTGTCGCACTATCCTACCTGGACACGCGTCACCATCGACTTGCATGAGAAAACGCATTCGAGGTGTGTTTGATTGCTGATTTTGGTGTTCATTCTGTGGTGATGTGTTTTGATTGTGTTTGCATGTCTTTGGATGCTTTTCATTTATCACAGATTGAATGTGTGACAGTGGATGTTAATTCTCATTTGTTGCAAACTGAATATTTGTGACAGTGGATATTAGATTTCATTCTGAGATGTTTGGTGTAATATTGATCTGAATCACTGATGGAGGAAAAGAAACATGTTGTGATACTCCAGCATTTCATGTTTGTTGTAGTATCTTTGTCTTTTGGAAATTGTTCTCAGGTTAATTTTCTGCTTGTTTTTTTTTTACTGTCTTCGGGTTCTGCTCTTCTGTATGTTTTCCAAAAAAGCTTCTCTCCTGTTTTTGGGTCATCGTGGATTTAACACAGAGCTCATTTTATGTTTTGGGGACAGATTGTTCTTTGTTTACATCCGTTGATTTGTTAATATCACATTTTCAATATGCAAGTTCTTTTTTGGGGGGGTGGGTGGGGGGGGGGGTGTAGTTCCACAGTTTTGTCTTATTTTGTTAAGCATAGTATCTCCTGTTATCCCACAAAAAATGCATTATGTTTACATATATCCAGAGATGAATGCAAGTACCACACACACACACACACTCCATTCCATGAATCTTACAATTTTATCAAGGAGACAAAATCATTCATGAGAACAGGTTGTTAAAAAAAAAAAAGACAGAAACTTAAAACAGAAAACATGACTGATTGTGGAAAAAAGAAATCGCAAGCATGTGAAAACAACAATAAAAACAAAAAATGATTTTGAAAGGATACAAAGTTCTCGTTTGATGTTGAGGGGGTGACGTGGGAGAGATGTGTGCATTGTGAGTGAGCTGCTGTGAAACGAGTACACAGAATGTAAGCACAATACACATGCAAGCCGCATACAACAAAATAAGGCCAAATGAAAACGCTTAATAGCCAAAAAAAGCGTTAGACGAGACAGAGCGAAAACCTGACAAGATGGCGTGGAGAGCCTTGGCCAAAGGAATGATTCAGCGCTTATAGCTGTTAGAGGCGTTTGATTGGCTAAGAGCGGGCCAGACTAAGAGGGGCGTCTTTTCACTGTTAGCCGCGCGAAATTTGGCCAAACAGAGCAAACCATAGGCCTAGTTTGCATCAGTTTGACATGGTACAGTATATGACACCAAACATGGAGTATAATACAAACTCCTCCTTTTGGAGTGAGTTTGAATCTTAACATTCTTTTTTTACTATGTTCCTGGGTCTTATTCATACCACATGCATTGTTAGATGTGATGAGAGCCACTGGGCAAGCACTATACATATGCACATTGTTATTATTATTATTATTATCAACAACAACCATCTACCTGAAGATAAAGTCATGTAATATGCGGCTTCTGTTCAAACGTGCATGTGTGTGTGTGAGAGAGAGAGAGAGAGTGTTTGTGTGTGTGTGCGTGCGTGTGTGTGTGTGTGTGCAGTGCGTGCATGTGTGAGTATGCACAAGTTTTTATATCAATATGCATTTGTATGTATCCTAATTTCTACTGTATATGTTCGTACCTTATTATGTACTATCCCCCTCAATATTCCTTGTGACCCTGATACACTTGGTAATAAAGACATATTCTGTTCTATTCTATTATTATTATTATTATTATCATGATTATCATTATTATTATTATTATTCTCAACAAACAATCAAAGAGTGGTAACTTTCCACATGCAAGGTAAACAACTTCAAGTCAATGCAGGTTATGCTACCAATTCAGCTAGAAACACAAGGTAAATGTAAGGTACATTGGAACAAACCCAGATGCTTTCCTCTAAAAAGGGCTTGTCCTTATAAACCAATAATTTGACTTGTGCACACAGCAGCAGTCACTGTTATTATTATTATTATTATCATTATTATTATTGTTGTTGTTGTTGTTCATTATTATTATTATTATCATTGTTGTTGTCGTTGTTCAGTTCCACCCGGTTCCGATGGCGACAAGCGAGAAACGAGGGAGACATTCTCCCATCGTGGGCCATCGACGACATCTACGTGGGAGAGAAGTGTGCCGACATGTGCAGTGGAAGAGGGGACTGCAACTATGGGACATGCCAGTGTGACAAAGGCTATTACGGTGAGTGCTGGATTTTCACCTGCACAGGTATGCGCTGGAGAGTTGTGGCCTTGCGGTAATGCTTCCGCCTAGAAAGTGAGAGTATGGGATAGAATTTTCACACTCATCAGAATTTTCTTCCCCTTCACTAGACCTTGAGTGGTGGTCTGGATGCTAGTCATTTGGTTGGGATGATAAGTTGAGGTCCCATGTGAAAGATGCATTAAATGCTCATAAAAGAAACCATGGCAACAAAGGGATGTCCTGACAAAATTCTGAAGAATACCAAAATACCAGCCGCCGTGGCGAAGTGGTTAGCGTTGCGGACTGACGGCTGGGAGAATGCGGGTTCAAATCCCAGTGGAGGTGGGTTTTTCGGCCCGTGGCTGGCTCCTACCCAGAGTTGAGTGTGCTGTGGGCTTGAATGGGGAGACTGGGACCACACAGTCAAGTGTCACCCACTTCAAGGATGCATCTTTGGGTGTGTTGCTCTAATTACCTGACCAACACTGCAAGTGTCTGTATCTCTTGGGCCTGGTTAACGCCGGGATATCATTATGACAGGAAGCGTAGAGTACAGCCTGGTCACGCAGTCCCAAACCAAAATGGACCTCCATAACAACATCGTCATCCTCCACCTCCTTCATCATCATCAATATAAGCAAAACAGTCTCAAAAGTCTGCGGCCTTTCATGCCCTGCTCTCATGGTGACCTCAGTTTCGATACCCTTCCACTTCTGTGCTTGGGGTGAGTCCTGTCAATGTCTTCAGTGTTGGCAGATTCATGGGGAGCTGTTGTTTGAGGGAGGTGGTGGCGGTCTCCACTCTGGGAGGGACTCTCACTCAGTCTGGTTCCGCGACTAAGCCATTATTGTCGTTAGTAGGGGGCTTAGTAGGTGGTGTCCTAAGTACGTCGAATCAGAACAGGCACCACTGAACACCACCGAAGTGACTCAGCAGCAGTGCAGGGTCTCCTCTGGTGTGTGGCCTCCTGGCGACCTAACATCGATGGTTCCTGCGGACTGCCGATGCTGGAACTGTGACGGACGAACACGGGTGTGGCCATGTATGGGGGAATGTAAATGAGCGGCGTGGGAGTAATTCCACTGAAACGGTGCAGATGATGGGGCTGCAAAAAAAAAAAAAAAAAAATTCTGAAGAAAGATCCACTCTCCTATACATGTGTATGCAGGCCCGTGACTAAAGCCTTACTGAATTACACAGGAAATGACTGATGAGCGCCTAAAGACAACTGTCGGTCGGGTCTACCCAGGCAGGCAGCCTGTTGTGCAGATGATTCCATGTTTGTAAAGTGCTTAGAGCTTGGTCTCTGACTTCTTCTTCTTCTTCTGCGTTCACTCGTATGCACACGAGTGGGCTTCTACGTGTATAACCGTTTTTACCCCGCCATGTAGGCAGCCATACTCCGTTTTCGGGGGTGTGCATGCTGAGTATGTTCTTGTTTCCATAACCCACCGAACGCTGACATGGATTACAGGATCTTTAACGTGCGTATTTGATCTTCTGCTTGCATATACACACGAAGGGGGTTCAGGCACTAGCAGGTCTGCACATATGTTGACCTGGGAGATCGTAAAAATCTCCACCCTTTACCCACCAGGCGCCGTCACCGTGATTCGAACCCGGGACCCTCAGATTGACAGTCCAACGCTTTAACCACTCGGCTATTGCGCCCGTCGGTCTCTGTCTGAAGATGGGCGTTATTCCAGTATAAAGCTTTTAGAATACCAGAAATGATACTGCTGTTTTAAAACACCACAAATGATACTGCTGGTTTTAAAACACAGGAATGTGTATATGACCATTGAAAGGGTGGCCTACACATTTCCTGCTTGACCAAAGTGCCTGGCTGGCGTATACACTTTTTTTTTTTTTTTTTTTTTTACTGTTCATGTGGTTTATGAACATTTATTTGTTCCTTTGTTGTGTAAATAAGTACATACACATTGTTCTTACTGTTTATACTGTTTATATTTGTTTCTTTGTTTTGTAAACAGATGCATACACATTGTCTTTTTCTGTTTACTCTGTTTATGATACTTGTTCCTTTGTTTTATAACAGGTGCATGTACATCGTCTTTTTCTGTTTGATTTAATTCTACAACAGGTGCGTACACTTCATCCATCACTGTTTACGCTGTTTGTTTCTTTTTGTTCTGTAACAGGTGCATACAATTGATCCATTACTGTTTACACTGTTTGTACAATTTGTTCATTTATTGTGGGGAACAGGTGTATACACATCATCCGGGACTGTTTCACAATTTATAATATTTGTTCCTTTGTCCTGTGAAACAGGTGCGACCTGCCTGCCCCAGAGCAGGCGACTGCTGAAGCGCATGTTTGAGTCATTTGAGGGAGGCATCTTCTCGGCCCACTGGCACACAGTGTCTGGGGGCAACATCGGCTTTGGCTGCGGTGCCCTGCGGCCCTACGCTCACGGAAAGACTCTGTACTTCAACGGCTGTGGTGTGAGGCAGGCGGTTACCACGGAGATGGATACGTCTTATGCTCTGTGAGTTCTTTGTGTTCCAGATGTCTTTGCATGAGAGGTTTTGTCTTAGGATGTGCAGTTTGTACTTTTTTGACTCACTTGTGTAAACAAAGTGAGTCTATGTTTTAACCCGGTGTTCGGTTGTCTCTGTGTGTGTCTGTGTCTGTGTGTCCGTGGTAAACTTTAACATTGACATTTTCTCTGCAAATACTTTGTCAGTTGACACCAAATTTGGCATAAAAATAGGAAAAATTAGGTTCTTTCCAGTCATCTTGTTTAAAACAATATTGAACCTCTGGGATGGGCACAAAAAAATAAAAAAGGAAGCCTAATTATATGCAAACTGCATTTACTGTTATATTTATATTTTTTGTATTCTCTAAACTTGGCACTTTGACCTCTTATTCTGACACAACAACAAGAGGAGTCATTATTATCATTTTTTGTTCAAACAGGAACTTCTTTTGCTAAGCATGGAATTTTTATTTATTTTGCAAACGTTTTGGTGCAGAAGTAAAAAAGGGAAAATACTCTGTAATTAATGCTAGGGGACTTAATTTATCACAAGTGAGTCTTGAAGGCCTTGCCTCTCTTATTTTTTTTTAGTGAGCGTTTTGAGAGCATCTTTGAGAATTTTGGAAGCTGTTTTGTTTTAGACATACTGTTTGTATGTTTCTGTGAATGTTTTGAGAGCAACGTTTAGCCACTGTATGTTTTGAGAATTATTTCTAAGAGCAGTATGGCTGTGGACATACAGTGTGAATGTTTGGAGAGCAACGTTTAGTCACTGTATGTTTTGAGAATTATTTCTAAGAGCAGTGTGGCTGTGGACATACAGTGTGAATGATTGGAGAGCAGCTTTGTTCTTGAGGTTCTGTTTGTGCGTTTTGTGGATGTTTCTGTGGGCATTTGTGTGAGTTTATGAACACATGTCCAAAGAATGTGTATCTGGTTAACAAAACTCTGTTGTTTACTTGCTGATGTTCTCATTCTTTGTGTTTGGTTTGCAGTTCTCAGAACGGAATTACATTAGAATGTCTTGAAACTGAATGAAGGGTCCTAATGGTACTCTTTTATTTGGGGTGTATTTTTTCTCTGTGTTTGAGGCTTCCATTGATTTTGATTTAGCATCGGAATGAGGTGACTCCACTGGCTCCCTGTCTCACACAGAATAAAGTACAAGATCAGCACTCTATGTTATAAATGTATTCACAGATCAGCCCCTTCCTATCTCTATGGCTGCCTTCACCTCTACACTCCCATCTCGCTCACTATGATCAGCTTCGGATCCACTCTGTTTACGCATACCCAGATTCAAACTCACAACTGTTGGCTGCTGTTCTTTCTCTGTCTCTCGACCTTGCAGTTGGAATGAACTTCCTCTTTCACTTTGTCAAGTCTCCACACTCAGCTTTTTCAAGTCTGGCCTTAAAACCCACCTGTTCCCAAAATAGCCTCCCTTGCCTGCCTCTTCTTTGTCTTCAGTTTCTCCAGTTTTAGAGTTATGCATGCATGTGAAGGACTGGTGTGAAAGCGCTTTGATTTGTCTCTGCACAAGATTCAGCGCTATATAAATACTATTATTATAATTATTGACTCACTTGTGTAAACAAAGTGAGTATGTTTTAACCTGATGTTCGGTTGTCTGTGTGTGTGTGTGTGTGTGTCTGTGTGTCCGTGGTAAACTTTAACATTGACATTTTCTCTGCAAATACTTTGTCAGTTGACACCAAATTTGGCATAAAAATAGGAAAAATTCAGTTCTTTCCATTCATCTTGTTTAAAACAATATTGCACCTCTGGGATGGGCACAAAAAAATAAAAAAAAGAAGCCTAATTATATGGAAACTGCATTTACTGTTACATTTATATTTTTTGTATTCTCTAAACTTGGCACTTTGACCTCTTATTCTGACACAACAACAAGAGGAGTCATTATTATCATTTTTTGTTCAGACAGAAACTTCTTTGGCTAAGCATGGAATTTTTATTTATTTTGCAAACGTTTTGATGCGGATAGTAAAAAAGGGAGATTACTCTGTAATTAATGCTAGGGGACTTAATTTATCACAAGTGAGTCTTGAAGGCCATGCCTCTCTTGTTATTATTATTATTAGTGTGTGTGTGTGTGGTACAGAAAAGTGATCTTCGTGCTCCAAATTGGCTGCCAAGCTCAGACGGACGAATGTAATGTACGCCTGGGAGAGGGCCCTGACTATCGAGGTGTGCTGCTTCAGTACAGCCACAACAAGGTGGGCGGCCTGGAAAGGAAAGGGAATGAGGAAACAGTATTGATTGATGTAGTTTGGGTTTTAAATGTTTTTAGCATGCTTATTGTGTGTGTTTGTGTTTTACATCTATGCATGATGCTAGTGAAATTTGAACTGTTGTTATTTCAAGGAATGATGTGTGTGTGTGTGTGTGTGTGTGTGTGTGTGTTTTCAATATTTTTAGTGTGTTGTACATGTTTGTGTACATAACTGTTTAAAGCTATGAATGATACCTACGAAATTCTAACTGTTGTTACTCCAAAGAACGCTACAGCAGTCATACTGCCTTGAACATGTTAGAGAGGCAAGCATGTGTATGGTGTGTGAACGCATATAGGTGCATTCTCATTTCATTCACACACTGAGACTTAATATTCAACAAAGATGGTCGTCAGTTAGCAGGTTAGCAAAGATGATCAGAGCTAACATTTTACATGACAATGGACAGGGCGCAGAATGGCACTTACTGGCCCGACACGACCCCAAAGACTTCCTGCGACCCCAGCGGGTCGCTTACGATTTGCCGTCGGAGGCCAAGAGAGTTGGCTTGCAGTTCCGCTGGTGGCAGCCTGTGCACGAGGGGGCGGGGCATGACCAGTGGGCCATCGACCACATTGAAATCATTTCGTAAGCGATGAGACGCTTTTTACAGTGAACGGTGAAACTTTAATTGCATGTTTGTGGATTTGGTAGAGAAAAATATATAAGTCAAATGCCTGATAATTATGTTATCAGCTTCTTCAGATTTCGAAGTAGTAATCATAAGCTGGAAACAGAAGCAGGGAGACACAAAGGCATACCACGAAAGTTACGGTTTTGTAAGGTTTGTAACATGTCTGTGATTGGGGATGAGTTTCATTTTATAATGGAATGTCCCAGTTATGATCAGTTACGAAATAGATATATTCCTTAAAAAATATTTGTCTCCAAAATCGGTTTTTAATTTTTGTAATATGCTCAGAGGAGGCAAAAAAGTCATTTTAGCTGTAAGTAAGATGATTAGATTTGTGTTTTCTCAACTTTTATGTGACATTGTTGTGTATTTGGAAATGTTTGTTCTGGGCACGAAAAGATTATTTTGCAGTAATCCTCCATACTGCAATAGGAGTGAAAGGATAATTAAAACTTGAAACTTGTCTTCTGTTTTTGATTGAATTGTTTCACTTTTACATGAACACCTTTTGTTTTTGATTAAATTGTTTCATAACATGCTTTCACATGTTTGCCTTCTGTTTTTAACTATTTTATAACCATAGGCAGCTTTAGTTGACTAGACAGTGCCACGCCATAGGCGACTTTAGTCAAGTTCGATAGGTCATGTTAAAAAGACTATTTTTCATATTTTTCACATTGTACCAAAGCTGGACAGCTGCAGGCAGTTTCCCCACCAACAGAACAATGACTAACCTTTGCCTCCTGACTGAGTTTGAAGTGAACAAGTCCATTGTGTTGTTTTGACATGAACCGAAGCCTGTAACTTAGAGCATTGTATCTAAAATATTTGGCAATGGGGAGCGTTTTTCACACAGAAATTTGGCAGTGAAAGAGTTAATGAAATCATTTCGTAAGACGCTTTCACATGTTTGCCTTCTGTTTTAAATTAAATCATTTTGTAAGACACTTTCACATGTTTCCCTTCTGTCTTTAATGAAATCATTTCGTAAGACGCCTTCACACGTTTGCCTTCTATTTTTCATAAGACTCATTCACATGTTTGCCTTCATTTTTTGATGAAATAATTATGTAAGACACTTCCGCACCTTTAGAGTTGAAAGTGGTCAGGCCTTATGTTTTTTGATGAGGCTTTCACTTGTGTTTGGAATTGAATAATCTCAGGCCTTCTGTTTTTATTGAAATCATTTCTTTTGACACATTCACATGTTTGAAATTGAAAGTAAGCTGCGTTTTACTGAGATGCAGGGAGAGATTCTAACGAAACACAGTAAAGATTTGTGTTTGGCATAACACAGTTGTTTGTATATATTTGAAAAAAGAGTTAATTCGCACAAAACATGTATTGCCTTTGCTTTCTGTCTACCTGGAAATCATCTTAGTTTGGAACATGCATGCACACAGGCATGTAGGCATAGCTCAAACACACTTGCACGCAGGCACGCACACACATGCACACACACACACACACACACACACACACACACACACACACCACCTCTCTCTCTCTCTCTCTGTCTAAGTAACATATACACACAAGACTAGTTTCCATTCTAGTTCTTGGTAAACATACACACACTCCGTCTCTGTCTCAGTCTCTCTCTATGTCTCTGTCTCTCTCTTTGTCTGTCTGTCTGTCTCTCCCCCCTTAATGTTTGAAGATAATGTAGCATTTATGAGTGGTGGTAGGTTGGATTCAGTGCCATCATGACGTGAACGCTGTGTGTTTTACAGAGGCTACAGACGTTACAGCAGGAAAAGGCACAGAGGCTGAACTGCCTTCACCCCACGTCGCCGTGCACACTGATGCTCGGGCCCAGTCCAAGATAACATTACTCTGATTATTGAGAGACACGAACTGTGCAAGCCCAAGATAATGTTACTTTACTCTTTTAGAGACATAAACTGTACAAAGTGTAGTTTAAAGCTTGATCTTTTTTTTTCTTTCTTTCTTTTTTTTTCCGCCCAGTAATGCTAAGATGACTCTGACTCTGATCTGTTTCAACTTTATCCCTATAATGCTACAATGAACTTTATGACCTGTGTCAACATCTTTTTTATTGTGTGTGTGTGTGATGTTTTGTATGGATATGTTGGTGTGTTTCAATGTATGAATGCACTAGCTTGATTTAGCTGTGTTTCTTGGTTCCTTTTGATTCTTTCTTCAAATCTTTCGTTTATTATTAAAAAAAAAAAAAAAAAAAAAAGATATGAACTGGGATGCACATGTCTGTGTGTATGTATTTCTTTCTTTGTCTGTCTGTCTGTCTGTCTTTCTTTTCTATTTAACATGTTGCTGTGAAACACTACACATGGATTTTGAGACATGCAGAATGTCTTAAGATGGTGCTGAGGAATTCTTTTTGTCATCTAGTTTGTTGTTGTTTTTGCTGGATTTTTTTGTGTATTTTTTTTATTTATTGATTTTTCTGGCTTGTAGTCTTTTGTAACTTATTCCATTAAAATTTTCATCTAATTCCACTCAGTTAATTTGTTATAGGTGTTATAGATCTGCTTTCCTGTCTCAGGTCAAGTAATAGTCTGTACGGGAAGGTACCTCTATCCTAGATCTATTCCAAGTGGAAAAAAATGGAAGTGGAAGATAGACATAATAATTCCACCTTTAAAAAGCGGTGCCTTCTTTTGACCTACTTTTTCTATCATTCAGCCTGCCACCTTGAAATTCCTGGTTCCATGACTATGCAGCAAAGTACTTAAACAGCATCCTGATTAATCTGTGTGGTATGTGTGGGTGTGTGTGTGTGCGAGGTTTTTTTTCTGCATGTGTGACTGCATAATTATACAATGCAGTCGCTGCTATAATAACAGTTGCTCTGCTTTATTTATTCATTTGTTTGCTCACATACCTGCCTATTTATGAAATGGTGTTTCAATCTTTACAGTATGTCTAATGTCCTTGTTGTCCCTGTCAAGTTTTCAACAGAACAGATGCTATGATTAACACTGATAACAGTAGTAGTTGTATTGGTATAGCACCCTTTCTCTCTAAGAGCTCAGAGCGCCTTACATGGAAGAAAAGGTTACACATTACATGAACCACCCATGCCCACTCTTTCTTTCTTTCTTCCCTAGCTTCCTCCACACCCCCTCCCTTTCCCTCTCTCATTTCTCAAACATGCAAAGTGAGTTGACAGGCATGGGGTGGTGGTGGTGTAGAAGTCAGAAACAGAGAGTGCTTACAGACAGTGGGAGGTAGACTAAAAGAATCTTGGTAAAAGTCGACATACGTGGGATAAAAGAGGCGACGTATCGAGCCACAGGCTCTTCTTCAGCCAAATGAAATGAGCGAGTGACAGACAGAAAGATACAGACAGAGAGGGAGAGAGTGCAGTTAGGGAAAGGAAAGTGATGAGAAGTCACAGGAAAGGACACAAAAAAACAAAGAAGGGTGAGTAGAACTGCTTACAGGTAGTATTTCATTCCAGTTATTTCTGCTCCACTAGTATTTTTCTCCGCCATGTTCCTTTTGGTTTGCCAAGGATCCTGACCTGACTCTTTGCTTGTTCCGCCTCAGTTTGGCGACACAGTGAAACTTGAGGCACAGGCAGCCACTTGGCCACTCTTTAGAGAAGACCCACACGGACAGCAGTCAGTCATGTTGTTTGTGTTGTTAACATCTTCTCTAGTCGGCCGTGTTGTTAACATCTTCCCTAGGCAGTCTTTTTGTTGGTAGTGTTAACATATTCCATAGTCAGTCGTGTTGATAGTGTTAATAATATCTCCTCTTGTCAGTCAGGTTGTTTGTGTTGTTAACATCTCTTGTCAGTCATGTTGGTAGTGTTTGTTAACATCTTCCCTAGTCAGTCTTGTTGATAGTGTTTAACATCTTCCCTAGTCAGTCGTGTTGGTAGTGTTAACATCTTCTCTAGTCAGTCTTGTTGATAGTGTTTAACATCTTCCCTAGTCAGTCGTGTTGGTAGTGTTAACATCTTCCCTAGTCAGTTGTGTTGGGAATGTTAACATCTTCTCGAGTCAGTCATGTTGGAAGTGTTAACATTTTCTCTGTCAGTCCTGTTGGTAGTTGGTAGTGTTAACATCTTCTCTAGTTAGTAGTGTTGGTAGTGTTAACATCTTCTCTAGTCAGTAGTGTTGGTAGTGTTAACATCTTCTCTAGTCAGTAGTGTTACATCTTCTCTAGTCAGTCTTGTTGATAGTTTTGTTGAAAATCTTCTCTAGTCAGTCTTGTTGGTAGTGTTTGTTAACATATTCCCAAGTCAGTCGTGTTGGAAGTGTTAACATCTTCTCTAGTCAGTCGTGTTGGAAGTGTTAACATCTTCTCTGTCAGTCCTGCTGGTAGTGTTAACATCTTTAGTCAGTCCTGTTGGTAGTGTTAACATCTTTAGTCAGTCCTGTTGGTAGTGTTAACATCTTCTCTAGTCAGTCGTGTTGGAAGTGTTAACATCTTCTCTAGTCAGTCGTGTTGGAAGTGTTAACATCTTCTCTAGTCAGTCGTGTTGGAAGTGTTAACATCTTCTCTAGTCAGTCCTGTTGGTAGTGTTAACATCTTCTCTAGTCAGTAGTGTTGGTAGTGTTAACATCTTCTCTAGTCAGTAGTGTTGGTAGTGTTAACATCTTCTCTAGTCAGTAGTGTTGGTAGTGTTAACATCTTCTCTAGTCAGTCCTGTTGGTAGTGTTAACATCTTCTCTAGTCAGTAGTGTTGGTAGTGTTAACATCTTCTCTAGTCAGTAGTGTTGGTAGTGTTAACATCTTCTCTAGTCAGTGATGTTAGTAGCCATGCATTATAACATCAAAAACAATATCAGCATTCTAACTCTTCACAGGAGCCAGCGGAAACTGGAAAAGCAAAATTGCAACAATAGTATTGAACTGTTATACATCTGTTAACACTATTTACCTGTTCAGTTAATGAACAATCATTGATGTGCTTGCAAATTTGTAATTCATAGATCTGAATCTGAGAGCGCAGCATTGTAATCTTAGTCTTTGAGTAGTGAACTGTCAGAAAGTATTGTGTGATCACATTCACTTCATATTCACAGTTCTGTTTGTGTTTTGTATAGCTGTCACTGTGGCTGCCATAACAGTCCTCTTGAAGCTGTACCATTTTGCTTGTCATGCAGTACAGACTGCAGTATGTTCATGCATGGAAAGCTTCCCATGTTCTGTAATCATCATTTTTTTGCATTGCTACAACATGGTGCCAATTTCAGTGCACCACATACAGTGACTGTTTTCCTCTCCCCATTGTGAGGTTACTAGATTCAGTATTAGCCCACGATTACCATTGTCTGGTCATTTTGGCCATCTTGTTCTGTTACTGGTTTTATTCAAATGCCTGCATTATTATATTGTTGTTTCTATACAGATGCCTGTATGCAAACATCAGGATTGATTAAAGAGGCCTCTGTAATTAAGGAGGAATTACTCTGTTTGAGCTGTTTGTGTGTGTGAGTGGATGGGGGGGATTTCAGGCCATCTGGGAGCAGCTGCCCAGTGCACAAGGATGTGGGCATTTATTATATTTGCGTTTGAAGTCATTGTGCTTTGATAGTCAGTTCCTGTTGAAGCTGATTTTGGAATAATTTGTTTTGATTTGATCTAAAGTACTTACCATGACCTGCTAGTGTAGACTCTGGGGTGTGAGTACTGTCCTGTGCAAACAACAACCCCACTCATATGGAGAAATTGAAACTATATGTGTGCATTGTATAACGTAATGCAGATGTGAATACTTCTCTATACTTTGGCGAAGGTTACATCCAGTATCTCGTTTGCACAGTTCCTCGGCTGGCATCACACATAAGCACACACGTATGCATGTTCACAGATGTACACATGCACACACACACACACACACACACACACACACAGAGGACCTGTGACCTAGTGGAATGGTAGATATGATGGCGCGCACACACACACACACACACACACACACAAACATATTACCACTCACACACACACATTCACACTGGACTGGTGACCTATTGGAATGGTACACTAGAAATAAGGGTCCAGACTGTGATTCAAATATAGACCAAGGTTTTAGCTCCGTTTGTCACTTGACCTTTCGGGGGCCTGGATGCTAGTCTTCCAAACGAGACAACAAACTACAGTCCAACATGCAGCAGACATACGTAAATACGCATAAAAGTAATCCATGACAATAAGAGAATTGCCCATTGCAAAATTGTGTGGAAAAAAATCAGCTTTGATAAGGAAACAGGTATGCTTGCAGACAAGAAATGTGGAAAACATGGGTGATATTATACTTCAGTGGCACTATTCTCTTCACATGTAGTGCAGCCCTAATTTCACTGAGGTAACGCTGTTGTTGTGACAAGAAAGTAATACAATGCAAAATCCACATGCATGCATACGCAAGTTCACATGCACACACACACACACAATAACTGACTGATTGAAAGTCAAATAACATTGAAATAAAATATTTTAAATCGACGATCAAATGTGAACCTAGAAATGGGCATTACACTGCAAAACTGAACTGACATTCATGTTCTCTGAAACATGACTATCCCATAACTCATATTAGTAAAAACCTGAGTTGTTCGGGGTTTTGTAATTTATTTTAACAATGAACAAATAAATGTCTGTGAATGTTTTACTGCCAGTCAATTTTCTCATTTTTAACATTAACAGGACAGACATATTCGATGTGCCAGCTTTGAGATGCTTCATTGACGTAGATTCAGAACTCATGACACATGCACATAGAGAAATCACACTGATGAATCTTTTGTGACAAAAAAAAGTAATGCAATACAATGCAATAGTCAGATGCATGAAGATGAGAACAAGACTTGTCATTCAAGAAAACCTTGCATTTCAGAAATAACAGGTGTGGACACAAATTGTCCAGTTCGTGAAATACAGCACCAGCCACACAATAGATCCATGCACTAACCCCTTCACATTCTCAACTGCTCTGATCTGAACTTCTCTGACTAAGTTTAACTCTCTCCATACGAACGGCGAAAGAGACGACGTTAACAGCGTTTCACCCCAATTACCATCATCAAAATATTGCAAGCGGAACGCTCTTATACTGAAGAGGTGAATGTTGACAAAGACTACCACAATTCTGACGACGGAAGCTAAAGGTTGGGTCATTCAGACACCCACTGGACATCCGAGGGGTCTGTGTAGAGGAGAAGAGAGGACTGGCCGTACTGAGTGAGTTATTAAACATCCATGACAGTATCTAGATCACTATCTTTGGAAGCTGAGCGAGCAACAAGATGTCATGTGTCAAATATAACAGGGTTGTGATATCAACCTGCATGGTCAGAGACGTAGTGCTGGATGAGAACAGCAGGAAGTGTGTTTACTTAGTGAACGGAGTCTAGCGGTGTGGTAGAGGGAACTGCCACCGCCGAGGTTGGAGCGACCGTGCATGCACCCGCGGTGTGGGCGGGAGGGGAGCGGGGGGGGGGGGGGGGTTCAATGCGGCGCTTGCTGGCGGGGGTGCCGAAATAGGGGTTGCCTCCCTTGAATTTGAAAATCGGAGCGAGGGGGAGGGTGCACGCGTGTGCGTGTGCACTTGAGTTTTCTCCGCACAGCGAGTTGTAGTTTGCACAGGACAGGAATCAGACCCCTGCCGGAGTCTGCACTAGAGGGTCACGGTTAAGTATGTGTAATTAAAATCAAAATTAGGCTGTAAACTGACGGGCGCAATAGCCGAGTGGTTAAAGCGTTGGACTGTCAATCTGAGGGTCCCGGGTTCGAATCACGGTGACGGCGCCTGGTGGGTAAAGGGTGGAGAATATTACGATCTCGGGTCAACATATGTGCAGACCTGCTAGTGCCTGAACCCCCTTCGTGTGTATATGCAAGCAGAAGATCAAATACGCACGTTAAAGATCCTGTAATCCATGTCAGCGTTCGGTGGGTTTTGGAAACAAGAACATACCCAGCATGCACACCCCCGAAAACGGAGTATGGCTGCCTACATGGCGGGGTAAAAACGGTCATACACGTAAAAGCTCACTCGTGTGCATACGAGTGAACGCAGAAGAAGAAGAAGAAGGCTGTAAACACCTGCAGAAACCAAGGCTTTGTCTCACAACTGACATATCTGGAGGTTTCAGTTTGTCTCACAACTGACATATCTGGAGGTTTCAGTTTGTCTCACAACTGACATATCTGGAGGTTTCAGTTTCAGTCTCACAACTGACATATCTGGAGGTTTCAGTTTCAGTCTCTCAACTGACATATCTGGAGGTTTCAGTTCAGTCTCACAACTGACATATCTGGAGGTTTCAGTTTCAGTCTCACAACTGACATATCTGGAGGTTTCAGTTTCAGTCTCACAACTGACATATCTGGAGGTTTCAGTTTCAGTCTCACAACTGACATATCTGGAGGTTTCAGTTCAGTCTCACAACTGACATATCTGGAGGTTTCAGTTTCAGTCTCACAACTGACGTCAGTATCTGGAGGTTTCAGTTTCAGTCTTGGAGGTTTCAGTTTGTCTCTCAACTGACATATCTGGAGGTTTCAATTTGTCTCTCAACTGACATATCTGGAGGTTTCAGTTTCAGTCTCTCAAGGAGGCATCACTGTGTTGTTACAAACCTTCACATGCCACGCCACATCTGTCAGGTAGATGCCCAACCAGCAGCATAACCCAATGCCCTTTATCAGGCCCGGAGTGCATGTCTGTTTATTTGTGTACCTATCAGGAGTGGATTTCTTCTGCACAATTTTGCCAAGATGGCAACACTCAGTTGCCATGGGTTTTTTCCCCGGTGCGCCAAGTGTGTGCTACACACGGGACCTCGGGTTTATCGTCTCATCTGATTGGCTAGACACTCAGTTTGATTTACTAGTCAAACTTTGGGAGAAATGGTGAGATCTGAACTCACAACCTCATGGACTCTGTACATTGGCAGCTGAGTGTCATTACCACTCTGCCACCTTCCTCCTCTATCTGGAGGTGAATAGTTGTGTGCGGTACCTCAATGAGTCCTCAACATTGAGGGAGAAGGTGAATAGTTGTGTGCGGTGCCTCAATGATTCCTCACAACGTTGAGGGAGCAGGTGAATAATTCTGTGCGGTGCCTCAATGATTCCTCAACATTGAGGGAGAAGTGCGCGGTGCCTCAATGATTGCTCACAGCATTGAGGGAGAAGGTGAATAGTTATGTGCGGTGCCTCAATGATTCCTCAACATTGAGGGAGAAGTGTGCAGTGCCTCAATGATTGCTCACAGCGTTGAGGGAGAAGGTGAATAGTTATGTGCAGTGCCTCAATGATTCCTCACAACGTTGAGGGAGAAGGTGAATAGTTATGTGCGGTGCCTCAATGATTCCTCAACATTGAGGGAGAAGGTGAATAGTTATGTGCGGTGCCTCAATGATTGCTCACAGCATTGAGGGAGAAGGTGAATAGTTATGTACGGTGCCTCAATGATTGCTCACAGCATTGAGGGAGAAGGTGAATAGTTGTGTGCGGTGCCTCAATGATTCCTCAACATTGAGGGAGAAGGTGAATAGTTATGTGCGGTGCCTCAATGATTCCTCAACATTGAGGGAGAAGGTGAATAGTTATGTGCGGTACCTCAATGATTCCTCAACATTGAGGGAGAAGGTGAATAGTTATGTGCGGTGCTTCAATGATTCCTCACAACATTGAGGGAGAAGGTGAATAGTTCTGTGCGGTACCTCAATGATTCCTCAACATTGAGGGAGAAGGTGAATAGTTCTGTGCGGTGGCTCAATGATTCCTCACAACGTTGAGGGAGCATGAGGGAGATGGTGAATAATTCTGTGCGGTACCACAATGATTCCTCAACATTGAGGGAGAAGGTGAATAGTTGTGTGCGGTGCCTCAATGATTCCTCAACATTGAGGGAGAAGGTGAATAGTTCTGTGCGGTGCCTCAATGATTCCTCAACATTGAGGGAGATGGTGAATAGTTCTGTGCGGTACCTCATGGATTCTTCAACATTGAGGGAGAAGGTGAATAGTTCTGTGCGGTGCCTCAATGATTCCTCAACGTTGAGGGAGAAGGTGAATAGTTGTGTGCGGTGCCTCAATGATTGCTCACAGCATTGAGGGAGAAGGTGAATAGTTGTGTGCGGTGCCTCAATGATTCCTCAACATTGAGGGGGAAGGTGAATAGTTCTGTGCAGTGCCTCAATGATTCCTCAACATTGAGGGAGATGGTGAATAATTCTGTGCGGTGCCTCAATGATTCTTCAACATTGAGGGAGAAGGTGAATAGTTGTGTGCGGTACCTCAATGATTCCTCAACATTGAGGGAGAAGGTGAATAGTTGTGTGCGGTGCCTCAATGATTCCTCAACATTGAGGGAGAAGGTGAATAGTTGTGTGCGGTGCCTCAATGATTCCTCAACATTGAGGGAGAAGGTGAATAGTTATGTGCGGTGCCTCAATGATTCCTCAACATTGAGGGAGAAGGTGAATATTTCTGTGCGGTACCTCATGGATTCTTCAACATTGAGGGAGAAGGTGAATAGTTCTGTGCGGTGCCTCAATGATTCCTCACAACGATGAGGAAGCAGGTGAATAGTTATGTGCGGTGCCTCAATGATTCCTCAACATTGAGGGAGAAAGTGAATAGTTCTGTGCAGTGCCTCAATGATTCCTCACAACGTTGAGGGAGCAGGTGAATAGTTATGTGCGGTGCCTCAATGATTCCTCAACACTGAGGAAGAAGGTGAATAGTTCTGTGCAGTGCCTCAATGATTCCTCACAACGTTGAGGGAGCAGGTGAATAGTTGTGTGCGGTGCCTCAATGATTCCTCAACATTGAGGGAGAAGGTGAATAGTTCTGTGCGGTACCTCAATGATTCCTCAACATTGAGGAAGATGGTGAATAATTCTGTGCGGTACCACAATGATTCTTCAACATTGAGGGAGATGGTGAATAGTTCTGTGCGGTACCTCAATGATTCCTCAACATTGAGGGAGATGGTGAATAGTTCTGTGCGGTACCTCATGGATTCTTCAACATTGAGGGAGAAGGTGAATAGTTCTGTGCGGTGCCTCAATGATTCCTCAACGTTGAGGGAGAAGGTGAATAGTTCTGTGCGGTGCCTCAATGATTGCTCACAGCATTGAGGGAGAAGGTGAATAGTTGTGTGCGGTACCTCAATGATTCCTCAACATTGAGGGGGAAGGTGAATAGTTCTGTGCGGTACCTCAATGATTCCTCAACATTGAGGGAGAAGGTGAATAGTTCTGTGCGGTGCCTCAATGATTCCTCAACATTGAGGGAGAAGGTGAATAGTTCTGTGCGGTACCACAATGATTCTTCAACATTGAGGGAGAAGGTGAATAGTTCTGTGCGGTGCCTCAATGATTCCTCAACATTGAGGGAGATGGTGAATAGTTGTGTGCGGTGCCTCAATGATTCTTCAACATTGAGGGAGAAGGTGAATAGTTGTGTGCGGTGCCTCGATGATTCTTCAACATTGAGGGAGAAGGTGAATAGTTGTGTGCGGTGCCTCGATGATTGCTCACAGCATTGAGGGAGAAGGTGAATAGTTCTGTGCGGTACCTCAATGATTCCTCAACATTGAGGGAGAAGGTGAATAGTTCTGTGCGGTGCCTCAATGATTGCTCACAGCACTGAGGGAGAAGGTGAATAGTTGTGTGCGGTACCTCAATGATTCCTCAACATTGAGGGAGAAGGTGAATAGTTCTGTGCGGTGCCTCAATGATTCCTCAACATTGAGGGAGAAGGTGAATAGTTCTGTGCGGTGCCTCAATGATTCCTCAACATTGAGGGAGAAGGTGAATAGTTGTGTGCGGTGCCTCGATGATTGCTCACAGCATTGAGGGAGAAGGTGAATAGTTGTGTGCGGTACCTCAATAATTCTTCAACATTGAGGGAGAAGGTGAATAGTTGTGTGCGGTGCCTCAATGATTGCTCACAGCATTGAGGGAGAAGGTGAATAGGCTTTATCTGTGACTGTAACACTGACTTAATTAACCTACTTTCAAAAACCAAACATTGGTAACCACTCTGTAACAAAAGTATAGGTGAAGACCTGACGACATGACTTTAGGCACTGAAACGCGAATTAAAGAAGTGAGATGAAGATAAGCCGGGGATGTGTGTATGGATGGCGAGGTGTCGGAAAAAAAAAGAAGTAAATAATAATAAATATAAAAGGACCAGTCTGAGAGACTTGCCTGCGCTCTCCGAGGAAATGACAATATTGCGCCTCGCTTTTTTGCGGTGCCTCGTCTAACTGGGGCAAACTGCCTCCCTCCTCCTCCTCTCCCCCCCCCCCCCCCCCATCTCTGTCTCTTTGTCTGTCGGCTGAGCGCGCTGGTTCGAATCACGGCTCAGCCGATATTTTCTCCCCCTCCACTAGACCTTGAGTGGTGGTCTGGACGCTAGTCATTCGGATGAGACTTGAGGGAAAAAACGAAAAAGAGAAGAAGTAAATTAATATTTTAAACATCAGATGGCCAGAGACCATATCAAATGCCTGCCTCTGGAGAAGAACCATCCAGGTGCCCATTAGTGAGGAGATCAGGAAGAGGAAATGGGGCTTGATAGGCCTTACCCTTCGAAAGCCTCTAGACGACACCGCAAGACAGGCGCTTGAATGGAACGCCCAAGGAAAAAGGAGAGTGGACAGACCAAAGCAGACCTGGAGAAGCATGGAGGATGAGATGAAGGCAGCCAGATAGACATGGGCCCGGCTGAAGAGGACAGCCCAAAACCGAGTCCGCTGGAAGAGTACTGTTGCAGCCCTATGCTCCACATGGACTCAAGAGGCAAAAGTCAGAAAGTCACTGTAAAGGTGTCATTGAAGATGAACGTGAGATCGCCACTGACACACCTTCCTGGTCAGATTTCCATGCTGCGCGTCAAAAGTATGTGGACAGACATACCAGCAACACTGGCCATGCTATCACTGAATCGCAATGACAAAACATGTAATGGACGTAATGGACGTTGTGTAGCCTGTAGTTGAGCATCCAGGGAGGCATGGAGACATTGGACCAACCTGTCTGCCCTGGGCAAGAAAACAAAAACAAATATGAAACTTAATACTGAAACAAAACGCAGTGTCTACAATCACCACTGTGCGGAACGGGGCACTAAAATTCCTCCTCATCCTCCCACATCGGACTGCTGTAAAAGACCGCATGACAGAAGGCAGTCCGGCAAGCATCAGCGACAAAACCCACCAACCTTCCTGGGAGGCACTCTTTACGCTTATGAGAATGAGAAGGAGTTTACTATTCTACAATAGTTGTTGGTCCTCTACGCAATGAATATAGAAAGACTATACAAGCGAATTGAGCGTACATGTTTTCAGTGTTTGGTGAATGCTTGATATGTATGACTCAAAAACGCATCCAAGCGAAAATGGAAATTGGCAGAGCTGACCTTGATCATACTTACATTCACAGACAGATTTACGACTGATTTTCTTTAACTGCACTGAAGCATATCAGTATCATAAAAGGTCATATCTTAAGAGGCTGAAGTATCTTTGTAAAACATCAACTCATGGCAGAAGAAAATTAAAAAGGAGGCTAAGTTGCTATTAGTCATAAATGACACCAAAAGTTCTAGATTAATCTTTTTCCCCCTCCCTCCCTCTTTTTCTTTCTTTTATTTTTGTTTTCTGTTTTTGTTCTTGTTTTTTGTTTAGGTATAAGTAGCCCAGAGAAAGCCCGGATGCAAAATATGTACATGTTCCTTCAAATGTATAAGCAACATAACAGTGGACATTGAGATTAAATGAACAACGACCAGTCAACATCTCTGACACTGTAACCTATTTTCTATTTTTATCTTCATAATTTTTGTCACGAAAACATCCCTGAAGACATTTATATAACATAGCAAGTAAATAATTACATAGTTAGCATACGGAGGACATATTGTGTACATTTTCACCGCTGTGTGAAACAGGGAACTGAAGAGAACGAAATAAGCGAGGAAATAAGTGTCATTTGTTTTGAACTCAGTGACGGACTTTAGACAAGACAAGACTGACAGATTCTTTATTTTCGAGGATAATAGATGAGCACTGGCACGCTTTTTTTCATCCAGTCCCCGCCCGGCTGAAACAGGGCGGTCTACACCGCTACACAATACTACACCATAGTTTTATATGTCATTGCATGGACTACGCAATGCTACTTAACGTTGAGTCATATCAGTATCAGTATCAGTAGCTCAAGGAGGCGTCACTGCGTTCGGACAAATCTAAATACGCTACACCACATCTGCCAAACAGATGCCTGACCAGCAGCATAACCCAACGCGCTCAGTCTGAAGCCTCAGAAAAAAAGAAGAAATAAGTAAATAAATAAATAGATAATAGATAAATACATAAATAAAGAACTACTACTACTACTAAGATTTATCATAAGGCGCAAAAACTTGATGAAGTCAACAACTGATAAGCGTACAAAAAAAACAAAAAACAAAAAAATAAAAATAAAATAAAAAAGACAACAGTGATGATAAATTAGCAAATAAATGTGACATGCAGACACAGATTCACACATATGCACACATATGAGTCATAGAATGCGAATACAACACTACATAAAGGCACAAGCATGGTAAAACACACACACACACACACACACACACACACACAAGCATGGTATTAATAATAGACATAAAAAAACAACTTGAAAACAAAAACAGAACACCGCATACACACTCTCTCTCTCTCTCTCTCTCTCTCTCTCTCACGCACATGCACACTTACTCACACATAAGCATACATTGTGTATGTTAAAAGTACTATACTAATGTGAATATAAATCAGTAAGTCTAATAAAAATACACATAGCAATAACAGGGAGGAGGGGGAGGGTAAGCGTTTAGACGCTGACCACACTCACTTCCGGTGCAGTGAAAAGGTGAATCCCTTGCTTAAATGAACTATAAATGAAAAAGGAATACGAAAAACCAAACAGAATGTTTCTACCATGAAGTACAGCTTTGTCCTGTTTTACGGACTTAATGCCCCCCACTAAGATGGGTTTACAAATCAAAACGAACAGGAGTCTGCCTGCCAGTTCAGGTTTTAACCAGTTTTCAGCCAATCATGTTTTCCATTCAACAATTACGTCACATCCCTTATTCCACTGGTTCAGAGCACACGCGTGAAACAACTGACACCGAAGTAGCCACCATGTCTGGCCGAGAAGGTAAGTTCTTTTTGTTTGTTTGATAATCATCCACTTTCATTATAGTTTTTATTCCAATTTAAAGTGACATATGAATGGATTAAGCTAGGTTTTCCGTCTTGACGAAGTTACTGTGCGAAACCTCTCGTCTTGTGCCCATTTAACATTTTAACTATTTATGATTTGCATTGCTCTTGTCATGGTTACAAGATTCTTCTTCGAATTCGCGACTTCGAGTCTTTCTTCCTCAGATTTTGTCTGCCTGTCTTTTTGTCTCCGACATCTCTCTCACAATTTTAAGTTGAGTTACCTGTTGATCCCATGACTGAAGAAGTATACGCTAACCGAACATTGGTCAGTCATTATGGGTGGCCGCCATTGTGAGAGATCTTTCACCGTTTTAGCGCGAAACTGAAAGCAGATAAGCTTATTGCTGGTCCATTGCGGGCATTCTGAATGGTGCTAGTTCTATGAATCATGACATGGAGTAAACGGTGAAAAAGGGCCACTCAAAAAGTAAGTTTTGTTGTCGTGAGGATTATCCCATTTATTTGTAGTCTCTCTCTCTCTCCCCCTTTTGTTTGTTCAGGTTTTTTTTTTCTTTCTCTCTCTCTCTCTCTCTTCCGTTTGTGAGGGTATGGCGAAAAGAAGCTTTTAGCTTATGCTTCTAGTAGTTCTGCTCTCACTAGTCTCAGTCAGTAATCACTCACACCCACCTGGAGACAAGTTTATTAAAAAATAATAATAATAACAACTGAGTGTTACTCAACTTACTGTTACTGTGTGTTAGTGTCATGTGCGTGGAAGTGTACACATGTGAGTAAATTTGCCAACCCAGCCATTGTCAAGAGAATTGAATACACTCGATTTAATTGATTCCACTCTTTCTCTGGTCTTCATTTCTTTTCTTTTTTTTAGATGTGCTCTCTCAGAAAAATGGCCATTTTTGACAGCGAAAAGGCTGTGCCCTTTCAGAACAAGTCCCAGAGGCGATGCATGAGATTTGTGCAAATTCAGGGAGAAAATCAAAAATGGGGAAGGGGTGTGTTGAGACTGAAATGTGAAGTCGCTGACCACATCTGTCACTGCACTACTGCCACTGCCAGTGCATTTGATGACAAAATGGAAGGAACAAAATTTCTGCCCCTTCTTGACTACATCACCCCAGTCATGAAAAACCCACTTCTCATCTGTTTTGTGTTGATCCAACAAACTCTATGCCATATACCTGTATTGTTACTTACCCCTGTGTTCGAGAGTTGCTGTGCATGGCCCATGTGCGGCCTCTGTTTTTCATTTGTACGTCAGTACATTTCACTTTCACCATTGTCTTTACACATTTCACTTTTCACCATTGTCTTTATTCTTTCTTTGAAAAATTATAAGTCTTTGGTGTTCTGCAGTGTTATTTAATGATTGATATAATGTGTGCATTATTTGTATATCTATATATATATGTATATGTGTGTGTACTTATCCCTCCCACTGAAACAACCAAAGAGAAATAGTTGCCTGTATGATGAAGCCCTCATGAAAACTTTGGCTTTGTTTCTGTGGACAGGAGGAAAGAAGAAGCCCCTGAAGGCACCAAAGAAGCAGCAGGCTGAAATGGATGACGTGAGTGCTGCTCTGACAGAATTGGCATTGAATCGAATGTTTAAAAGATTTGTCTTTGGAAGGGCTTTTCCCCAGCTTGTGCCATATTTCACAATGGTTAAAATTAATATATTATGACAGTCAGTTGAGACGTTCAAAAACAGTAGACCTAAGTTGTTTTGGGGTGGGTTTGTTTTTGTTTTTTTGTTGGTATTTATTTGATGCTTGTGCATGTTTGTGTCTGGGTGTACAACTGCAAGTGGGTGCAGGCAAGAGTTGGTTTGAGAATCTTTTATTGGTCATTGATCGTTTTAAAATTCAGAAGAGATTGGTATGCACTCCTGTGGATTTAGTTAACTTGAACTATCATCCATTAAAAAGCTTCTGTGGCCGTACCATTGATGTAAGAACTGAGCTTGCATAGGACGGAGAAAAACTGTGTGTTGAAAAATAGGAAGATGAAGCAGAAAAGTAGATGACACTTGGTTTTTACAGTTTTAGAAACAGTACATGCTTGCACTATTAGTTTAGTCTTGGGTACTACAACAGTACAGGGAAAACAGAATGTGGCAATGTTTTAATTTGACTGAAGCCAAACTGATGAATACGGTTAAGTATAACTGCATGTTTTGTGTGGTCTGCTAATCTGGGATGTGTTAATATGTTAGGGGGGGGAAAAACTTAATAGTAGCTTCTATCTTTTAAGACATGCATGTACATGACAATTGTGCACTGAGGCCATTAACATGACAGCATGCACATGGCCCACATCGGCACAACTTACTTTTGACGGCCCTCATTGCATTAACACATTTAAAGGTATGATCTCACCAGACACCTATGGCAGCGCACACATTCACAACACAGCATATGGCTCTGCTGTAGTCCTGGTTTGCATGAAGACACCAAAATGAATTCAAAAATGGGATCAAGCATTTGTGACTGACTGGTACTCTTTGTTCCTTCATTTGCTTAAGTCATTCCTGCAGTGTCCATGATTTGTGCTTGGTTGTTGGTGTGTGAAGAATTGTATTTATCAGTATGTTTTTGAATGCAAAGTTTTATACTAACCCGCTTCCCTTTTCTGTCATTCACTCATTGTCTAAACTTATTCATTTTACAGGATGACGTTGCCTTCAAGCAGAAACAGAAAGAAGAGCAAAAGGCCATGAAAGAAGCAGCTGCCAAAGCAGCCGGGAAAGGCCCAATGGGTAAGTTTTTTGACTGACTCAGTGATTGAAAATCATGTACAATGGTAATTGGTCTAGTCTATTCTGTTATTCTGCCTAGATGGCTTATAAGTTTGTTCGGTGTTGCTGTAAAGCATGGCCTTCAACTAGTTAAAGAATATGTATGGTAGAAGTTGTCAGTAAGACCGCTGAGTTTTGAAATCTTGCTGAATAATGTGTTAGCCGAAAAGCAATTCTTCACTGTAGTTCAGTGTTGGCAGTAAAACAGGGTATTCAAGACTGCTTGTGTGTGTGAAAGGAAAAAAGGTTCTGTTAGGTTTCTGAAGAACATTTAGTTTTTCAAGGCCTTTGACTCACCTTGAAATCCAGGAAATGATGAACTTCAGATGACTAGAAAACTTTTGAAAAGTGAGCAATCAGCAGATGTATTTGTCACTATAGCAGCTCACAGTTGATAATTAAAGGGAAACGACCTGTTTCTCCTCGTCTTCTAGAATGTTCGAGGATTGTTTACATCCCTTTGACTTGCTCAGTCTGCACTGCATTAGGTGTCCATCATCATCATCATCACCACTTTATGACATGTCGGCCCGGGAAATGCCAAGTCACTTGCTGACATGGCTGGTCAGTATGGCATCATCTTGAATGGATCGATCTCAGCTCATTTTTCAAAGGTTTGCTGCCTTTTAAGTGGCTCAGGATACAAAGAATATGGATAGTGGGGGAAAAGTTTTAAGTAACAACCTATTTCCCTTGTGAAGTGGAAATAATGAATGATGTTTGTTTAGTGCCTGAGATTCACTTAGTATTGGGTGTATCATTTTTTGTTTGTAAGTCAAGTACCTGCATCTCAAGTCTGCATTGGAAGCAGGTCAGTGGCATCACGACAGTAAACATGAATGTAAACCAATAGTTAGGAGGAGCACTGTCATGATGTGTGACACAGAAAGGAAAGAGGGGCGGTCAGTTGAGCTCAGCACAAGCCAGGGGTCTCCTGGTCTGACTGGCTATATGCCAACACACAGCTGCCTGGTCAGTTCAGTTGGATAAACTCCATAAGGCACCAAGATAATGCTGGGGGCCACAGGTATCTTAAGTTTTTGTTGATGTAAAACCAATTTTACAAGATATTCTGGAATTAAATGTGATGCAGAGAGAATTTTAACCAGTTCCTGGCAGTTGATTTCATGGAAACATTCTTTGACCAAAATTTAAAAACACTTTTCAGTAACAATTATAGGAAGGAATTGAAATAGCTTTTTATCATCTGCTTAAAGTACTGTGAATAAGAAATCATGCAAAATTCTAAGGAGATATTTCATGAAGTAGTGCTTTTAAAAAAAAAATTTTTTTTGACCCTCCCCAAGTAGGTGGAAACCTTTTTTCTCCTTCAGCACAAATGACAAAATTTTAAAGATCTTAGACAGGCAAGGGGTTTGCTCAGCTCACTGGTTGATCAGTTGGTAATGTGCAGTGTGGGTCAGCTGATACAAGCTGTATTAATCATTTAATAGTATTCAGTTTACACACATCGTTTTAGCTCTTTCTGTCTGCATGTCCATTTTGTTTCCTCTTTTCAGTGTTGCTCACTTCCTGTGAATATTTGTAACAGCTGAATCAAAATGAATTGTGTATTGCAAGAACAGAAAAATAGCAGGATAAAAAAAAAAAAAGTACCTCCCTTCATGATCATTTTTCATACTGACATAAAGGCACACAATACACACTCTCACAGTGCACACTGTCACAGTTCATTTGCATCATTTATTACAAGAAATTTGAAATCGTATCTGGTCTTCCATGATCTGACTAGCCACAAAGTTGAACAGAGGCACAATTTGCTAAACTTGGGCTGTAAACGTACATTCACTGAGTTGAGGACTTTATTGCCCTCTCAGATTATTTGAATCTCTGTTAATTTTTCCTACAACATTGAGGTGGAGGACTAAATGACATATTCCCTAAAAAAAAGCTTTATACCTGCCTCCTCCTCCTCAACCCACCAAGCCCAGGACCTCATTTCCTTATATACCTGAAAATTGTTAAAATCTGAGCACTGCTCACTAAAGTGTCAGACAATGAAAATGGACAAGAGCACGCCACCTGATTGTGCATGCAGCGCATGCAAGTCAGGAACTTCATGCTCTTTTCATTGGCTGGTGAGAAGACAGTTCAGGCAACCCTCCCTTTAACGAAAAAATGTTGCACATGAATTGCAATAAATCATTGCAGTATGTCTTCCTTTAATGTCCATTTTTTGTGTGTGTGCAGGTGGAGGTGGCATCAAGAAATCTGGAAAGAAATGACAGCAGCCATTTCCTGTTGCCTGGCTCTGTTAACATCAATCCTGCTTCATCCACAAAAAAAAAAAAAGTGCAAGGACAATGGCATTTAGTAAACATCTCCATTGCTTTTGGTCAGCCCCTCCTTTTTCTCGGCACACTGTTCACCATTCAGCGACATGAAATAAATATATTGTGAAAAAGAAATTGAGTCATTATTTGTGTGAAAAAATGAATGTATATTTGGTGAATTTTCACTTGCGTGACTTGCACCACAACTAACTAAAAATACAGATTCAATTATTCGCCCTAAAGATGGATTAAAAAAAAAACACCCCGAACTTGCCTCTGCCAAAATAACTACAAATGGATTGTCATGTCCTGCGGTCAAGTTGATCTTAAAGGCAATGATTACAGTCTGGACATGGTTAACACTTGAGGGTGGAAAAAAATCATTGCACCATTGTGTAGCTTAGTGTGAACAAAAACAAAACATTACAAGCAGTTGCAATGGAAATATATACAAGCAGGTGCAGTTAAAAATCTTTGTAGCTCCATACATTATGTTCAATCAGTAAGGTGACTTATCAAAACTAACACCTATACATTACAATATTCATTACAAACCCAGTCATGATATGAAACTGTCACATTTAAGACCATGACAGACAATATAGGGATGGAAACCACACCATTGCACAACTGGTCACACAATTCAAACAGTCCAAGTGTCACAGTTACTTGAAATATTCTCTGGTTCAATCCTCAGACACTACACTTCAATAAATGAATACAATTACAGAGTTGTCAAGCTGCATGAGTGTGGTTCTAGCACATGAACACAAAGCTCATCATGCTGACCAGGGTCAAGCAAAACAGTCACACTTGGTGTGGCAAGGCCTTTATGTTTGTCCTTAGCATAACTACTCCAAGAAAGTACTTGGGAGAAATCCAGTGTTGAGGTCCTTGGAGGTCTATCTACTGAAAGCGAAAATGATACTGTAACTGACCAGTGGTGTGTTGTTTATACTTTAACAAGAACAGACCTGACGGCTGAAAGCTGGACACAGTATGATATACTGACTTATGGTGGAACAAATTCTGTAGCCTTCACCTTGAACAAGAGCATAGTATTTTTGACAAGATAAAATGTACACATTGGTTTCAGTCACTCAGTCTAACAATCAATTCTCCCTCTGAGAAAAGACAAAAGATATCAAACTCAACACAGAGCCCATAGTTATGACTGGAACAGGAGGAATATCTTCCTTTTACATCAATGTCAAACCATACCGATGTGTGATTGAGTGACAGATGCCCTGCAACACATCAAAAAGGAGCACTGACCCAATTTCCCTCGACCCTGGCTGCTGATCATGCAGTGTCACATCACACAACTCTTTCTGCACCATTTACGCCCAAATGCCAATCCTCACTAGTTTGCATTTTCATTTGCGAATGCATCCAATATATTTTCTGCTGAATCTTTTACATGAACTTCAATGGAAAAGTTGAGATTTTCCTGTGTTTTGTCATCTTTATCTTAATGATTTTCTAGACACTGTGACAGTAATCAAGGCATACCGAAAGTCCAGTAAGTGCATGGGCACATGGTTTGAAAAACCGGATAACTCTCATTTCTCAAAATGAAGGAGGGAACAACTGTCTGCTGGCAATTCTCTGGTCATAACCACCACAAAACCAAACACGCTAAGAAGGGCTCAGCTATTTTCCACTCTGCATTAAATCTGCATAGATACAAAGCTTAAAACTATCCCGCTGACACAGTCATAGGCCCAGAAGCTGGGTACCTATCAAGAAATACATGTGCAGTTTCAAAGCAATGTGTTGGCAACTAAACATAATGAAGCACACACAAAGTTCTACACAAGAATAAGATGAAGCTACTGTGCTGAGAAAAAAGGTACAAGTCACATGGTGAGTGATGACAAATTGTATAAAGCAGGAAAAAAAACAGCATGGTTTTGTACCAACATATTCTATCACCAATCCAAAACCAGTTTGTGACTGTGCAGTTACTATTAAGTGCAGTTTTTATTTTCCATTTATGATTTGCCGTACACAGCTATCAGCCCAAAATGCTCATTTCCTTAAATTCTTTTGGAGCCGTTTCCCAAAATGAAATGTATTATATATATAGTCTACTTTTCTGTTTACTACGATTCTACGCACCCCATTCTGAAAACGGCATCCACAAAACCACCACCAAAACACTTCTTTCTGGACTGTGCCAAACACAAGAAAAGAAATAATCTCATTCTGGTTCACAAAAAAACAATGGCTACCACAAACTGATCATGTGGATACTGCTTTGGGCCAATCTGAACAGAAAAAAAACAACATTTGTATCGTGTAATAGCTGCATGCAGCAGCAACAAAACCATGACACCATATCCTGACAGTTACCAAACACAACAGAACTGTGCTCTATGTGTGTGCAGATAACCCTTGCATCTAAATTAATGCAGCATGGCTAGCTATTTAAGACAGAAATTTCACCAGCCATTTCTAGCTTGCTGAACACTTGTGAAATGATGATCAAGGGCTTTTTTTTTCATGCCAAAGCTTTAAAAATGTATCCAAAATGTTTTGGTCATCATGATACAAACCTATCAACTGTTCCCTTCATATAAAACAGTCAATTTGACTGCCATCTTGCTAGTCATTATCTTGCTGTGGTCTTTCATTGCTGCTTTTCATAAGACAGCAGGGTAAAAACAGGACTGGTTTACCATGGCGCTGCTGTGCGCAACATAAATTTGCATATGATATATAGTTATGTCCCTACCCTTCTGTGCTTTAAGGAACAGCTCTAGTACTGAATGCCTGTCTGGTCCAAGTAATTTGTAACTTTCTTTCATGTAAAGCACTCCAAGCTCTAAGAGAGAAAGGGTGCCATATATTGTAACTATTGCTGCTTGACAGAATCTACTGAAATGTGACATGCTGCATGCAAATGTCTAATAATACTGATATTGTTTAACTGGGTCCTTGCAAACAGCAGGCCTGTTTACAGTCCCATTCACAGCAGTTGTCCTAGGCTTATTATCACTTTCAACACATCACAGATTTTCATCCAGCAAACTCACGAATCCTCTGCTTATGCATACAGGTTGATGTAATGTAGGACAACAGCAAAATACTACAAGCAATTGATAAAATACAACGTCCAAATAAATGATGACAGCATCATCAGTGTTGACACAGCTAAGTGTTAAAACATGTCCCCATCCCTCCAAGCAAGCTTTTAATCTCATCTGTACCCATTCAACCAATTACTCATCACCATTTTGGAATGACTGACCAGTCTGTTACATTAGGAAAAAAAATATTTGGAGAGAAAAACAACAATGCTTTCTTTGCGAAACAGAATCAAGACCTGCAAGTCCTGTTGATCTGACTAGATCATGTCCTGATAATGCTCTACAGGATGTAAAATTGTACAAACCTATTGCACATTTAATATGCTGAACTTGAAAAGTCCACCTGTTGATGGGTAATTCAAATATCTTTTTGGACCGAAACACACAAACCTTACTGTACATTTCTAATAGGCAGGCTGAAATAGATGAACACATCACCAAATAATCTTCCTCTTCAGAAGAGATAGTGCAACAAGGCCTCCCAAGTACAGGCTGTGACATCTTCATACCTGATGCAGCAGTCTGTTTTAGACTGAAGATGCTGAACAAATACTATGCCTGAGGACTAACAACAAGCAATGACTAGATCAGAATTCCTCCTCAAAAAACATTTTCTACTGTTGTGAAACAAACCGTAGCATCTGACCATTGAATGTGCATTACAAAGTTAAGAAAGTATCAAAATTTAACTGTTGGCTGTCATCATAGTTACACTCCTTTCCTATAGCTTTGCAACAAGCACTAGTGGTTATCAAGCTTTATGCCTTTCACTTAATTTAATCTTCATGAAGGCCAGATAGGTTTTACTGATCATTTATCCTGCGCAGTTTGGTTTCCCTAACACGTGTGCTTGTTATGAAAAACAGAAAATGCCAACATTAAAAGTTCACCTAAAACATATGTATATATACACACAGACAAGCACAGGCAACTGAAATGGGAGTACTACATATACTCACTTTACACACGAGTCAAAAAATAAGTGTCTTCTGTTAATATTCTGACTGTATGCTGGGCTTACGATTACATGATAACCAATACACATCACCTGAAGTATGGAAATTAATCATTCCAAAATAATAACCCTTTACCAATTCTTTTTCATGTCATGTTAATTCACACACAATGCAAACCTGCGGTGCTCATAAGCAAAGAGCAAAAGGGAAAGCAAATACAGCTGATGGCTTTAAGACCTTTTTATAGAAACCTGCAACACAATAACACGCATGCATGAAAAAACGCATTTGTTGCTTTCAAAATTATCAGTCGAATATTCAATATAATGCAGTCATGTTTGTATGTAAGTAGCAAAGTATTTTTCAATAATCACTGCAGAAATGGTTGTACCTTCGCAGCAAGAAACTATCAATAAATCAATGGTTCAAAAACTTCAATGACCACTGCAGCAACATTTGTAAATTAGTAGCAAACTATTAATGATTCAGTCATAGCAAACTGTTATACAGTAATATTTGTAAATTTATAGCAAACTGATCACCAAACTCATTTCATCTGGTCCAATGTTTCATCATACAACACAATTGGAAAGTTCTGATTTTTTTTTTTTTTTTTTTTTTTAAGGAAAATGCCCAAAAAATGTATTCTAGATCTATTCTAAATCATGCAAAAAATAATCACGGCTGATTCTCCTTGCACTGTGGTAATCTATATTAATTCATCAGCAATGATTTCACAAAGAAAAAGAAGAAAAGTCAGTTACATACACTCTGACACAATCAATCTGAATCCTAGAAATATGGTCTTTGTTCATAAAAACCTGAAAGACAAAGCTGGCATGATGAATAATCTCACTTTTTGTTTGTTTGTTTGTTTTTTTGTGTTTTTTTTGCTCTTCGAGCACAATCACAAACATGATAAACCAATCTGCATTTGACCCTTCCACTGAAACTGATGCGAATGTTAATCAGAGCAAGACTTTAACCTCAAGCTGATCATGCTGAGCACATTTCTATTCTTCTTTTGTTGTTGTTTTTCACTCAAACCTGCATTGCTGTGTTCAGTAACCAAAAAGTGTCAGTGAAAAGTGCACATATGCTCAATGCAGCTCCATTCCATCAAAGTTCAGCAGTCAAGACGGATGAAAATGAAAAATCAGCCCCTCAAAAATCATGTTACAAACTGTGTCCAAGTTATCTGAAAAAAAAAAAAAAAAAAAAAAAAAAAAAAAAAAAAAAAATCAGCCAAATGAAACTCAAATCTTAATATTACTTGCACTTAAACACCTGCCCTTGACCTTCCTGGCTAATTCAGCAATCACATTGAATTTTCTTGGCTATTTTAGAAGTCTGTCATCATTAATACCAGAAAACAAACATGTTCTATGTTTTTTTAAAAAAAGAAACAAAGAAAAATAAAAAATCTTAAATAGCAGGTATTGGCAGAATACTTTTTACAGTTTTTCTTTGGGCTTATTTTCTTCAGTCTTACTAAATAAGTAAACAGATAAGAAAATGGTTATCACAATCCGATATAAAATATATTTCAAAATACTCATTCATTTTGGTGACAAGTAAATGCATGAATCATTAATCACTGGAACGATGTACAAATGAATGCACGATGAAATGATATACTGAACAATTGATTCACATGATCTAGTTTTACAGACTGACCAAAACAATTGTAGTGACACTATCATTAGGGGGGGGGGGGGGGGGGAGTGTGTTTACCGTAACTCATTGTTATTTTTCAACATTCCTTATGCTGTTTCAGACAAAAAAAACAAAACAAAAAAAACTGGTGCTGCCAATGCAATTCATCTGCTAACACTTGCCACAAGTTGTTTTCCTTCACCCGCAGGCACAAATTCTCTATAAAAATATATATATAAAAAAATCCCGTATACGGAACCAACACAGCTATTCAGCAGGTATTAAGACCTTTTCAACTCAACAAACGTCTACACCGATGTGCATCCAGATACCAAAAGAATGTTCCTTGCGACAAGTTGTAGGATCATCAGGGAGGCTTTGCGCATCAGTGTCAGTCAACTGTCCAACATCACTGTGCAATAACTGCCCTTCAAGGGCTGTCAGTGGACGTCCAGGCCCAACACAGAAAACAACTATTGAAGCCATAACTGAAGCGGGTGTGTTTGATGAAGTGATAGGCTTCACAAATGTACATGAAGCAATGCACCATCAAAAAAAAAAAAAAAGAAAAGAAAAGAAAAACAGCCTTCATACCCACCTTCTTTTCCCCCAAATGTTACAGTAAACACATTTTTTCCTGACCTCATGAAAAAACAATGGTTTATAGTAAAGCTAATGGCATTATTATGTCTTTCCTGGGGGCAAGGGAAAGCACTAGGTGCCACAAAATCTTCCATAAGGAAAACGTGCTGACAACCAAATGACCCAATACAAGTTAAGCAAAAATATTACTATTACTGGATTAATACTATTTATATTCTGTTTTAACCTATTGGTTCACATGGTTGGCAGCAGTTGTGTAACAATAAACACTGATGAAATGTGATGATTTTATTTCAAACCACAATTTAGTTTGACATTC
This sequence comes from Babylonia areolata, assembly GCF_041734735.1. NCBI lineage: Eukaryota > Metazoa > Mollusca > Gastropoda > Neogastropoda > Buccinidae > Babylonia > Babylonia areolata. Next base: position 15,973,155 of record NC_134900.1, on the reverse strand, counting down.
CGAGCAAGGAAAAAATGATGATCAAGTCTCAAAATTGCACTGAAATATTATGAATAATTATATAATGTACTATGGTACATATCACACTCATGATGTGAACAGAACAACTGTTCAAATATGAGCAGCAAAAAAATTTAAGCACAGACTGCAATCCATATTCACACACGCTATATGTTAAAGTCTTTAAACTCACTCCAACCACTGAATCAGGGCATTTGCATAGATTGGGGGAGAAAAAAAGGCTAGGGGAGAGAAATAACAAAAGAACTAGAAAGGGTCATGATGCGGAAGAAGAGTGTGTTCAACTGTAACTCCAAAAGCAAAAACAAAAAAAATCTTAAATTTTAGATTCAAAGAAAATATGCTCTTATATTCACCCCCTTGACTAATAATAATCAATATACATTTTCAATACTAACAGTGAAACAAAACCATATAATGACACAGTGTTCACCTCCAAAAGTGAACTGAATGAAACTCAACATGCTGTGAACTGAAAATGATTTTTATCCGAGACTAAAGGTTATACACAAACGACCACTGATACCTGAATACAACATGACAAACATATAATGCCAAAGGGAACTGGACAAGAGGATACACTGAAAAGAGGGGTAACAAATGGGTGAAGGAGGAGGAAGAATGAGGAATTAGAGGATACGGCTTTGGCCCTTGGGTATGAAATTATCACAAAGGTTCCCATGGAAGAAGACTTAAGAAAAATGCCCAGGGAAGAAATGTCAATTGATACAAAGTGGCTAGGTTGGGGACACGTGGTCAGAACACAATATCAAACATCAATTTCATGTCCAGTGTGTACACACAATGAAGCACCATGGAAGAATTACATTCCAAAAAGGACAAGAGGAGGAAAAACATGCAGAACAATTAATTCAAGACCATCAAGATCAAACACTGCACTGAGATTTGTTTCACCTCAAAACTGATTCAGCTGAACATGGGAATGACATTCTATCTGCCCAAAAAACATGTTCATAAATAACACTGGGCAAATTACAAAGTTAAATTTTATCGTACAATCACAAATGTTCACAACACTGATATCACAAACACTACAAAACAACAATAACTACAGGTATTAAAAAAGAGGGAAAAAAAAGGTGGGATAGAGCAAGTTCATCTTCTTGGTTTCCTTTAACTACCACTCCAAGACACTGTGATAAAAGAAAAAAAAATCATACTGAATTCCTTTTTTTTCCTTTCTTTTCCATTACTGACAATTTCCTGCCTGCAAAAGCTTTCAATGAAATGGTTTGATCCATATTCACCCTCCTGCCCCCCAAGCTAACCCCTCACCTTCATGTAAGAACATGGAACATAGCTGTTGCAGCCCGATATGAATCCCATAACTAGGATGCGAGTTCTAATTTTTGATGGATTTGTTCCCTTACATTTGCATTTATTTCTATCTGATTTTTTAAAAGTCCAATTTTCTGTGATTTAGGACCTTATCTATTTTTTACAAAGTATGCTGAAAATCTGTGACTTCTCACATTGCTGTTTACATTCTGCCTATGTAACCATGAAACAATACGTCTACGTCTGCATGTGCATGGCTCTGGAAAAACCTTTTCCATGCCACTGCCAGTGTGATCAGAAATTAATACAGAATAACAGTCTTCGTGTTTAATATCAATGTTTGTATTGCAGTGAATCATTCTGTCTCTTCAATGAAAACAAGCTTTGTTGGAATCAAAATACACACCATATTTGTCACTTTTCTGCTCAAAATGAAGATTCTACATTGATGCTTCATTGCTTGTGGTCACACACCTAAAATAAATAAATAAATAAATAAAATAAAATAAACTAGGCAGCTTCAGTTTCTGATGTTTCAGCTGCATCATTCAAATAACTTCAGAGATCTTGTTAAGGATTTATCAAGTTACACTGCATATTGATATAGACAATAATCTTTTGTCAAAGAAACACTCCTTTTTCTCTCAACCACTAATAATGTGCCATCAAACGCAAACATCCACTTTCAAAACAACAATGTCCAAAGGATGTTTGTCCCTAACTACAGCATGGCATCAATGTTTGTCCCGAACCTGGCATGGCATCCAGTATGCTCTTCTTGTTTCACCATTTCAGTTAACAACGCATAAAGCTTCTGTCCTTTTGATCAGATATTATTTTAAAGCCATGTTTAACTAATATGTATATCAGCTATCACAGTCTGTTTCATTCTTTATGAACTGCAAACAGATATTTGCGTTTTTCTATCAACAAAAAAATATAATGTACCTAACAAACCAAACAAATTAACCGTTTACCAATAGCACAATAATCAAAAGAAGTAATCAGATATACACACCAACATCATCAACATATAAGGAGGGGAGAAAGAAAAAACACAAGACTGTTTTAAAAATCAAAAGCAAGTCATCTATGGTATCTACAATACCCTTATTCAAACAAACATTGGTTGTTCCAGTTCTTTAGGAACCAGCTTCCTGTTCCTGGCCAAGTCCTTCCAGAATGATGCCCATTGGAGTCCTCTTCAGTCCCACATACTCCATTTTGTTGGTGATTTTGTTCTTGATGCTGCGCATCCTCAGCGACGCATGGATAATGATCACTGCACAACCACAAACAAAAAACAGCACTGTTCATTCCATTTTGCTACATTTTCAAACATACACAGATAGACAAACACATACCTGTAACTCTACTAGTAGCGGAGTTATTACAATCCTGTTCTCCATGTTTAAGACTGCTACTACTAATATACATTTGTATAGCACTCTTTCCCTCTAAGAGCTCAGGGTCCTTTACATGAAAGAAAAAGTTACAAATTACATGAACCACTTACAACCACTCTCTCTCGCCCCCTAGCGCCCTACACCCCTTCTGTCATACCTCATACATGCCAAGTGAGTTGGCAGGCATGGGGCTGTTGTAGAAGAAAGAAACCAAGAGTACTTACAGATGTTCTTTCATTTCATTTTATTTATTTAAAAAAAAATAATTTAAAGTGAGGAGCGAAAGGCAAAGACAGGCTCAGATGAATGGATATGGTATGGAAAATGCTTAAGGTCTGTCAACAATAAAAAATATGTTCTCCTCCTGTTTCACTTGTTTTGAAAACGTACACATGCCCTTAAATTAGTTGAAGCTCACTGCTGAATGTTATTAACTTCACTTCTGTATTTAAGTAATGGGAGAGCAAAACATGCTCCCCTATGGCCAGCTGAAGTAACAAAAGATCAGAACTGAATTCCAGTCTGGCTTTTTGAAAATGATTGGTTCTTCTCCATGTGTATCACACTTCACATATATTCTGGGTTTACATCTCACCAGATTTCATTCTGATTTTAATCTTCTATCATTTTCAACCATATCTTCAGCTTTATTTATCTTTTGTTTGATTTTTGTATCAGCACCTTTAAACTACATGTATATCCTATTTTGAATCCCAGTTTCAACTTAACTTCTCTCTTCTGCTACATTACTGACTTGGCCCCCAAGCCTTGACAGATCTATCTATAGCCATAGGCTTATGCACAGGTCAGTTTTTACGAATTTTGTTTTTTTGTGTTTGTTATTTTTATTGTTGCTCCAGATTCAATGGAGTGCTTATGGATCAGTTAACAAACTACAACTTCAAACAAACATGAAACTGGGGCTTCCATGTCCATGACTGTGCCAGTCTTTTATAGAAATAGAATCAAGATTAAAAGAACCGGCTTTTACATTTTTATTTCCTCATTAAGTTATCTGTTTGCTTACTATGTATTTTAAACTGCTGCTTCCTGTGTTTTTGGTGGATACGTTTCATTTCATACTTAACTGCAATAAAGAATAATGGATTGTTCTGTACCAATTACTTCTATCAATTGCATGGGCATAAATAATACACAAAGTATGTGTGTGCATGTGTGTGTGTGTGTGTGTGTGTGTGTGTGTGTGTGTGTGTGTGTGTGTGTGTACAAGATACAAATTTTGAAGAAAATCTGTAAACAAATTTCAGCAAAACAGATGTAACATATTTCTCAAGCTGCGCACTAAACACAAGATGGCCTACAATAACAATTTTCAATTCAAAGTGAAAGAAGTTATCAAAGTGAAAGAAGTTATCAAAGGTTTTCAGGGAAAATGACTCAATGACTAAAATAGTGCGAAAAATGTTTTTCTTTTTGTGAACTAAAAATGACCCATACTTCTATACGATAACAATTTCAAACAGAAAATTAATCAATGTAACACAAAAAATGTTATACATGGACTCAGGATTTCTTGCATTATTTGATAATTCAAAATGCCCATATATAGTTTTTAATAATCTGCTTTACAATCTAACTCAAATTCACTTACACAAGAGTGGGAATGCAATGCCGAAGAGAAAAACTATGACAGCCCCAAACATGTAGACAAGCAGGTACCCTGCAGCCAGGACTATCAAGATGCTGAACAGTGGATGGTTGCGTTTAAACCGTCGTGCCTGCCCTTGGTAGTTCGTAGTGTAAACGTAGCCACCAAAGGCAACTGATATCGCAGCAAATCCAAGCACCATTTTGACTGGGTGAAAGATTCTGTAGCAGACCAAAATGTGAAGTTGTCTTCAATAAAACAAAAAAGCAGTGAATTCATCAACATTTTTCATGAAGTACCCTTTCAAAGTCACTAAAATCTGAAAAGCAATCAAGCACATCAAAACAAGACTAAGATCTAGCATCAAATACAACAAAAGATCTGATATTTCAACTCAACGTATTAAAGTATAGTAATTAGTATGTCTTGCAGGATTTCGTATCAATAGCTAGCTCAAAGACCATGTTCAAAAGTAAGATTTTTCCCTAGCACTAAAACATTCTACCAGTACACTGAGATTTGACATTAAAACAAAAGAACTGAAAATGGATCAATCTCAAACATAACAGTATTTCATAACCCTAAAACATTCTAATGATTCTGAAACTGACATATGAAAACAAATTACAAGGTCAATTTGAGCCAACTACCAAAGTGAGGCTATATGCAAGGAAAAATATGCCGAGTCCAAAACTGATTACAAAAGCAAGGATATGTACTTGCAGCTGCACTCACTGACTAAGCAGATGATTTCAGCCAAACAACATTCAATGTGTCTGCTCCAAAGTAGTATAAAAAAAAAAGACGAGTGCTTTTGACGTCAAAATATTTGCACCATACTCATGACACTAACAAACCCTGGACTACCATTAATGCAGTCATATCTTAAGCACTATTTGTAAGTGGAAAAGACATATTACAATGTAATATATGTACCATAAAATGCACAAAAAATGTATAAAATTAGGCAACAACTGGACTATTGTAATGTAGATCCCACTTGACCTCATCATGGTGAAGTTCAGAAGTGCGTGTATGTGGCAGTGTAACTGAAAGGCATATTCTGTGTTGTTTTTTTAATCAATCATATAAAATTTGCAATTTGTATCACTGCCTTGGTGTTTACTTTTTTTGTTCTCCTTGCGTGTCTTAAAGTGCTATCATATGCCATTATATACTACTGTGCAAGTACTGTTTCAGGGAAATGCCTGGAAGTCTCTATATGGGGAGTTTGTGCCAGTAAGTACTTTATAATCATATCATTATTGTGTACAGCAAAAATACAAGCGGAAATGATGCAAGACACTAGAAGGGTGTACACCCTGTCATGCTTAACTGGATGACAACCTGCTAAACTTATCAGGACTTCTTCTTTAACATGGTGATTCCAAACTCCTAACAGTGGTGTGCACAGACGTCTGGGAACACAGCTCAGTGGAAGTTCCAGACAGGCACAGACTGTAAAGATTGTCACAGACTAGGCCCAGAAAGACTTCTCAGTAACATTTTGGACAAAGCGTTAATTGCAAATGCCATTTACCAGTAGCACGCATATATCTTTTCTCATGCACATTTGACTGTACTGGGAGTGGAGTTGAGCAAGCTTCCTTGAGTGCCACATGCAGCTAGTCACAGCACAAAACAACAGGACTGGTGTACCAATCTCACAGAATTGATACAAAACTGCTTTCTCGTGTGCATTAAGTATTTAACAAATGACAACAGTTTCCAATGATAAATATGACAGAGTGAATGGTTGCTTCTTCATTCTATTGCAGTACTATGTCTTGGCAAATCTATACAATTATTATTCATCATGACAGTATGGGTCTGTATACTGTGCGGACCCAAGAAGTATATGCATGTACATATAGTCTATTAAAAAAAAAGAGAAAAAAAAGGAAGCGTCTTTAGTTATCAAAGAGCAATGTTTGCTTTAACTTGAAAAAACGAAAGTAAATCATTTCCTAATTATCGTCAAATCAAAACAACATACGTGTATGGCACCTGCCGCGGGAAACAATTCCCAAAGAAAATGTCATGTTTTGAAAAAAAACTGCACACTGCGACCAAGCTAAAACCAGACATGATGATGCAAAAGTACCGACATGCACGCAAATCGTCGTCTGGCTGAACTGTATGAAATATATCCACCTCCCTTATTTCCGTCTGTCGTGTCAGTCTGAGTGAGTTCTCAGTCACCGGATCATCTTACCCGATTATCAGAAAAATAATAAGTGCGGAAAGGAAGTAATTGGTCTGGTAGTACAAAAGATTGTTGAGAACTCTGTTTGCCCATTTTTCAGGATCTTTCACTTGCGGAATCTGAAATCGTGCAGACTCAAGCAAAAAGTCGCCCATCGACCGCAGAGGTGCCAGCTGAACTTCAGCCATGCTGTCAATTTTGGAAGTACGGATAAAGTGGATCAGACTTGGACTTTGAAATCTGAAGACACTAAAGTACAAAAATCAATGAGACTTTTTAAACATCGAAATACTTCCAGAATTATAATAATATAAGAATATTCAATATCAATACCTTTACCGCATAAACAGCTATGGAATTCTATGCAATTCCTTATTATGTATAAACTCATTAACAATCCTAATCCAGGTTTTCTGCTTTTTGTGTCGTGCGCTCGGAAAAAAACGTCACGTGGAAAGTCACTATTTTATACATGTTTACTCCTTTTCCGCATCACTGAATTTATGGATAGACTTTAAAATAAACTAGAACTACAAAAAATCAGCTAGCGGTCCAAAGGATGAATATTACACTTGCATAATGCAAAGGATAGACGCATCAAATTAATCGTCTGCTACAGCGGTTTAGAACAGGTTTTCTACCAAAACATTTGGAATTTAACCAATTAACCCTGATCGGATGACGAAGGCTACTTCTGGAGTTAGCGAACAAGTATGTTTACTTAATTTTCTTCCTGTTGTTTGTTTCCTCATCTTGTTTCTAATATTAAATGATGTCTCACACGTACAGAACAAACTCAAATGGACCAAAGCAAAACCCAGTTTTCTCATCATAATTTGATTATTGGAAAAAAAACAAAAAAACCACTCCGACCTTCACGTTCTTCAGTAGTCCTTGGTCAGGGTGTTTGGCTGCACGATGAAAGACGCATCATAATTGCAGGATAAATCAAGTAAAATACTATCACATCTATATAGTATTTTTCCTTTGAATGTCGATACGTCAAGACAGCAGTCAATTTAGTACAACGCCACGCACCATACTTTCATTTGATCAGTTTTATTACACTGTCTGTCCGACGATCTATCGCTGTCCGAGTTATTGTGACGAGGAGAAATGACTAATACTGCAGTCAATCAAGCAAGCATCAATCAAACATCACAAGTATACATGTCTCTCAGTGTCCCTCTGCTGTTACGTCGACCTGCCTCCCCATCTGTCTATCAAGTTTCTTTCGTGTGCCAGTGCATGGCCATCTTCTCATGGCCAATGGCAGTGACAAGAACTTGCTCCGCGGTAGCATACACCTGGTCTTCAGATGTCAAGACAATGTGTTTTTTTAATTTTATTTACTGATTTATTTTATCACATGTTCTGTGACCCTTTCAACGACCTAGGGTGGAGGAAAGTCTGATAGAGGGTCTTTTATGAGGTAATGATACACTAAGGCTGTTGTGTACTCTATTCATTCGTACATAACGCTTTTGACATCAGTGGTCACCAGCACACTTTTTGGTGTGCTGGTAACGGTACTGTGTCTCTATATTCTTCCAGATCTCATTCACAGCATATAGTTCGCTGTTCTTGACGTCGTAGATTAATAATCTGGAAACATCAGTGTTCCCGCTGCCGACTGTCCACAGATTTTGATGCTTTCTGTGGCACCATTGATGGCCAGGAGGTCGTGGCCGGATTTGGAGCAAAATGTTGAAGCGCACTGCAGGCATTTCGTGGAGCTGATGTTGGAAGTTTAGCCAGCCTTCCTATGTTTAGGTCCGTTCGTTGATATGGTGATCTCGAAACAACTTTTAATTGCCTGTTTGTTTGTTTTGCTTGTTTTTGGTTGTTGGTTTGTTTGTTTTTTCGGCGATGAGTATCATTACAAACCTATGACAAACATGATTACAACGGTTTGGGGGCCGCTGACTGTTTATGCATCATTGTCCAACACCTTCTCCACGTTACTTGTTCAAATTGTAGCTAACCTGGTGGGTGATGTTTTATTTGCAACACTTTCTAGTTTCTTCAGTTCCTATTTCAGTTCGAAAATAAATTGAAACTTGACTGACGGTTCAAACTGGGAAGTTTTGCTATTGCGCTTCTCGATGATCTGCCCATCTATATATTACAAGAAAATAAAGCAATCAAGTTGATAATGGGCCGGCGCTTTTAACAAAATGAAAGGAGTGTTTTATGATGTTGGCCGTCTTATTTTATGTTTCGGCGTCATGTTGGGGAAAGGGGACACAACTTCTCAGTGATTTTCCTCGTCTTTAGAACCAGATACTGGACGATATAACGGGGATACTGCGGGTACATCATACCCACCGTCGAAATGTGTTTGTCTATGTGTCTGTCCATGATCTGTCTTGCAAACATATTGATGTGGCCTGGACAGATGGGTATACATTACTGGACGATTTACTGAAAATGCTGTCAGCTTGTTCTTGACTTTCATTCAAAATCACAAGTCAAGAAAACGAATTTAGCAACTCAGTGTGTGTATTTTTCGCATCTTTAGTTGGGAACAGATGCGCAACTGTAGTTCTCGTACGTCAGACCTCCCTGTGTGACCTTTACCCCAAATCAGTAAGCTGGGGTCATGTGAACTGAGTCAGTTCAATAAAGCGAAGGTATATTAATGTCACACTTTTAAAAAAAATCTTACAAAAGCAATTTTGAAAAAGTCTGACCATAATGCAAAGCCAGCTTTTCTACAATGTGTTGCCGGGTAAGCAAGCAAGGACCTGTCGTTGCCCAGGCGAGGAATTATAAGTTTGTACATGGAATGGTGATGTTTCAGAGAGACTGAAAAATGAAACAGATTGTGGATCGGCTTTCAGTCATCACAGCCGAAAGCACATCGAGCGTTTCACTATGATAGTAGCCGTCTGGGTAAGTACAGTGTAAGCAATGTCATGAGATACACGTTTCTTCTTATTTCACATTACTCCTATACCACACAAGGGGCAGACTGAAGTAGAGGGTGAGGGGGAGGGCATTGGTTCATTTTAATAATATCCAGAAAAAAAAGAAGAAGAAAAAAAGAGAAAGAATCGTACCCTTAGTCCAATCCAGAAGAAAATAAAAATTCATCCCAGAAAAAAAAAATCATCATTCTCTTCTGAAACCAATTTATTTTGCTAAAAATTATGTATTTCGTTTTGTTTTTTTGTTTTTTTTTTTTTTGTTTTTTGGTGGTTGTTGTTTTTTTTGGGTTTTTGGGGTCTTTTTGTTTGTTTGTTTTTCTGTACTGACAGCAGGAGAGAGATAATCAAAACTTCAGGACATTGATCCTTGGTATAACTTTCTTGAACAACATACAAGCCCTCGGTTTCAAGACGGTGATCATCAGTTTACAGCTGCTGCTCCACGCGGTACAAGATTCAGAGTTCTCCAGTCTGCCAACTGTTCGTAAGTTATCCTAAAGCCAATGTCAGACTCAGTGCTCTCTATACACCGACTCGAAATAATCCCTTTTTTTTGTTTTTGTTTTTTGTTTGTTTGTTTGTTTTTTTTTGCGCTGAACGCTAAGAAATCGACGCAATGACTTAAATCCTGCCCCTTCTCAGCTTGAGCGCTCGTTCGCTCTTGTACTCACTGTCTTCAATTGTATTTCAAACGTATCCAGACGATCAAGTCCTTCACAAACGCAAACTGATGGCGTCCAATCAAAGCAAAGACGAAAACATGAAAGGTCTGACATCACGTAATTGCATTTCTGGACTGATGTTCCGCACCTGTTTTAATAAAGCTTGGACGGATATTCCAGATTATACTTACATTAGAATAAAGTTTGCGCGAAAGACTGATGATGTGGATCAGTGACGGCAAATTGTGAGACGGAGCGAATGAAATGCAAGAACTCAGAGGTAATTCTTGCATTCAGTCGTTCGAGCGAGTTCATCAGACGGTCAATCGGCTGAGGAAGAAAAAAAGAAAAGAAAAGAAAAGGAGAGAGACAGACAGACAGAGGCTGTGATGGACCACCAGGAATAGATCACGACCATTACTCGCATCAGGATACGCGCGGCCGTGGTGGGCAGGACCGTCAACCGCTACTGTTGTCTGACAGCACGTAATGACCTCACTGGGGAGTCCTTTCTCTCGGGTTCTGGACGGTGCTGTGTGTGCCTATCTTTGTGCACGTGCACGCCGGTTCTGTGATGAAGTGTTTTTTAGTCACCCGGTCGATCGGCTGTCTGAATAAACATGCTTTGCTTATCTGCGCAATCATTGAAGCCATGAAAGGTCACCGCAGACAATTGAACTCTCTCTGTCTCTGTCTCTCTCAGCATGGCGAAACAAGAAAACTTCATTACATAAAGGAAAGATAAGAAAACACATATACGTATAAAAGATCTTTGATTTCCTTTCAGTCTCTTTCTCATTTGATTCATTTCTTTTCTGTCTTTCTTTCTTTCTATCTTTTGTTGTTGATTGATTTTTCATCACGTCCACTGAGTTCGATTTGCTGTATGCCAGTCCGTTTTACACATATCAATAATATAATATAAGGACCTCACTGTTTTCTGGGTGTTGGCTCAAACTTCAACTTTGTCGTTTGGCGCTCAACCCCAAATTAAGTGGAAAGTGTTCGTATATTATTGTCACTCGTCTGAAATACCCCAACAACTGTAAACTATGTATATACTGTGCTGTTCTCCACCCAATAAGAAATAAAACTGTGTGGTCTGAAAATACACATCAGACAATGATTTTCATTATCTCTTTTGGGCGTCAAATCAAATATCGCGCCTAAAATATGTAGACAATCATACATTTTGTATTGTCATTTGTGTTATGTTTAAATTTTTAGATATGTGGTGTCGTAAGGGTGAAGTATTAAACAATATAGTAACACAGTAGGCCTATAAACGGTTTTAGACACATAATGAGGTGTGAACTCGTATACTGTAATTTAAATAATTAAAAACAAAAACAAAAAACAACAACAACAAAAAACACACGAAATACCATCTGATGGATTTGACTAAATGTGGATTTTGAAACCTCTACCACCATCTATCTTTCGATCTTTATCCTGTGTGTGTGTGTGTGTGTGTGTGTGTGTGTGTGTGCGCGCGCATTCCTATACCTGCTTTTTATCGACCTAGACGGATCGATCATCGGCTGCATGGAAAGAAAATTAAGTCTTTTTTTATTGACTCATGCATCAGTAATCTAGTCACGTCCCCAATCTTGTCATGGTGGGTTAACTGCCGCTGTTTGAAGAAGTGTAATTTACGGCATGCAGATTTCCACACGTGACACTTTGATTGCGTCTCTAGCGCTTTTGCCGTGCATAAAGGCATCGTGCTTTCGTATTTATACAGCTCCCTTTGCTGGGCATGATCCCATGCTACACGGTCAGCGTCTGAAAACTAGTTTCCTGGTTAGTTTCTTCAGAAATATGTTTCCTCTTTAGAACAAGACTAGACAACGTTGTGCACAAAGAGATCGTGAACAGAGAAATAAGACTGGTTAAAGAACAACTTTAGGCTTTATTATTTATGTCAGCTCAAAAGTTTGGCACAGAGAGAAAAACCTGTCAACTATTTATCGATGCAAAAATTCACATTGATTACAACTGGCAGAATACAATTTGGAAACTTGGAGAAAAAAAAATCACACACAAAAAACAACAACCCGCCGTTTGGAATACCGGCGCACACAGATATGACTGAATGAGCATCACATCATGCAGTCTCCACCATTCTGCTACTCATTGTGTGTGTAAGACAGAGGACTGGAAGTGTAAAGTACAACTTGAACCAGAGAATGTAAGAAGCTGTCTGCAGTTTTTATTCTACGTATATCAGCTAAGTTTAGAAACCACTATCAACCAGTAGTACAAACCAGCATATGGTTTTTGTTTTCAAAGAAGTGTCTTTAAACCCACCTGACACCCAAACAGAACTGAACAAAAAAACATGAGAAAATGAAAACTCCAAAACTCCTCTTGATATTCACCGTTCTGAAATCCCTCCTGCTGCGGGACGGCGCGCTCCTCCACGTGGAAGAGGCGCGGGTGTCCATCCTCAAGTACCTCAACGGCTACATCTTCGAGAACAAGGTGCTCTTCGACCAGGCTACCATGTCCCCCGTGCACTGTGCCCACGCCTGCCTCAGCACCCCTCACTGCGTCACCTTCTCCATCACACCCTCCACCGTGGGCACCCAGGCCTGGGCCAAGGCAGGTCAGGCCAAGTGCCGGGGCCACTCGGCGGTCATGCGCAAGGGCAACGACGCCAGCCAGCACGTGCTGGGCTCCCACGTCTTCGTGCTGAAGGAGCGCGTGGAAGGTAAAATGAGTGAGTGATGGAAGTAATGAAGACCTTTAAAAAAAATGTTTGCATATATATATATATATATATATATATATATATATATATATATATGTATATATATATATATATATATATATATATATATATATAAATGCTTTCAGTTATATCACTCCCATCCAATAGATACCGGGAGCCTTTCAGCTTAAGCTGCATACTCATTTTCTGGAAATTCTGTGCTAGAAATTTCCTCAATTCTAATTTGAATGCCTTCAGTTATATCCCCCCCCCCCCCCCCCAGTTTTTCTCTCTCTTTTTTGGTTTATGATACACTGTTCTGTTTTGCTCTGGGGATTACGTAAGTAGTGCTACTGTAAACACTTTAGGGTGGGCACCACAAGTTGTCCATTTTGTGGTGATATTTGTCTGTGTGGGCTTTTTGTGTATTTTTTGTGTTGCTTTGAAGTATTCTTGATCTTTTGTTATGTTTATTTTTATTTAAAAAACATTTTTACGATGATTTTTATGAAATCGGGGATGATGAATTGAGCGGAAGGGCTGACGTCCTTGGCACGTGCCAGTCTTCTTCTTCTGCGTTCGTGGGCTGCAACTCCCACGTTCACTCCTATGTACGTGAGTGGGGTTTTACGTGTATGACCGTTTTTACCCCGTATATAGGCAGCCATACTCCGCTTTCGGGGGCGTGCATACAGGGTGTGTTCTTGTTTCCATAACCCACCGAACGCTGACATGGATTACAGGATTTTTAACGTTCATATTTGATCTTCTGCTTGCGTATACACACGAAGGGGGTTCAGGCACTAGCAGGTCAGTACATATGTTGACCTGGGAGATCGGAAAAATCGCCAGCCTTTACCTACCAGGCGCTGTCACCGAGACGCTTTACTTCTATCACTGCATAAATGGAATTACCACCAGTTAGCTTCAAAGCCACGGTCCATACTATTTCATATATTCATGCACACTCATTTAATCACAAACGATGTATGATGATCAGTCGTTTTCGACTACAACCATCAGAACAGCAAAGGAAGTAACTGCTGTCCCGACTATCTTGGCTGCAATTTGTTTACAGTGGAGAGTGTCTTGCCCAAGTTTCATCCCCACTCTCTCGTCCAAGAGCGTTCTTAGGACAGTCGGCGTTGTGGATGGTTCCCAAAGGCCAACTCGTCCCCCAAGGCTGCAGCACTAAGAAGAGCCAGTGCAATCTTGCCTCCTAGTTTGAGAGTCATCGTCCTTCACAAAAGACTAAGCTGTAGCTTATTCAAAAAGCAGCGCAAGGTCTGCACCCCTTTCATGTCCATACGCATTTTGCATTTAAGTGATTGATGACACCTATCTTATTCCAAATCTATACTAGGTCCAAGCAAAAATTTTCACGTTTTGCATCATATTTCGAGTGATGGAGTGGTGTGGATCGAGTGGAGTGATGGTCTAGAGGTAACGCGTCCGCCTAGGAAGCGAGAGAATCTGAGCGCGCTGGTCGCCGATATTTTCTCCCCCTCCACTAGACCTTGAGTGGTGGTCTGGACGCTAGTCATTCGGATGAGACGATAAACCGAGGTCCCATGTGCAGCATGCACTTAGCGCACGTAAAAGAACACACGGCAACAAAAGGGTTGTTCCTGGCAAAATTCTGTAGAAAAATCCACTTCGATAGGAAAAAACAAATAAAACTGCACGCAGGATAAATAAAAATACAAAAAAAATGGGTGGCGCTGTAGTGTAGCGACGCGCTCTCCCTGGGGAGAGCAGCCCGAATTTCACACAGAGAAATCTGTTATGATAAAAAGAGAAATACAAATACAATACAATACAATTTTTCAGCGCTGGTGTGGCTGAACAGGAGTTGTGTGGCAGACTCCAAGTGTCCGGCACGGATGTCACAATGTTTCTCCTCCCGGTGTCTGTGCAAGCCTGGCTACTACTATTCCGTCAGCCGGGACACCTGCGTGGAAGGTGAGTACGTCTGTTGAGAGGAACGATAAGTAATGTATTGTACGGTATTGTATTGTTCTACTCTTGGTCACTACAGACCAGCGTGAAATTCGGGCAGCTCTCCCTATGGAGTGCGCATCGCTACAGCGTAGCACCACTTTTTTTTTCTGTTATCTGTCAGAATTTTGGCAGAATTTTGTTATCTTGTCAGAATTTTGGCAGGGACAACCCTTTTGTTGACGTGGGTCGATCTCATGCACTCAGATTCTCTCGCTTCCTTGCCGTAGGCATCACCACTGCTGTGAGTGCGCGCGCGCGCGCGCGTGTGTGTATGTGTGTCCCCCCCCCCTCCCCCCAACAAACCCCCCAATAACTCTCTCTCTCTCATACCCTATACCTCCTATCATCTTTGTCTACACGTGTGCATGGATGCAGTTTCATTTTCAAGGTGTCGAAGCATGCAGACTCAAGTTCTTCACATACGCTACATCACATCTGCTGTAAAAAAATAAAAATAAAAAGAAGAAGATCGAAAGACCTGTTGACACTCACCAGTGACAACAATGTCGATGTCTATAAACTAACGATCTCTTGACACTCACCAGTGATAACAATGCTGATGACTAAAGACAAACAACCTGTTGACACTCACCAATGACAAACAATGCCGATCATGTTACTAAAGACTGAAACAACCTGTTGACACTCATGAACAACCTGTTGACACCCACCAATGACAAACAACTCCGATGATGATGACTATAAAGACTAAACCAACCAGTCGACACTCACTCACCTGACAAACAAAACAACGCCGACGACCGATGATGACTCTCTCTGTACGACCCAGGCTGCGGCAAGGCGCACCTTCAGCGGGACTTCCTCTCCTACCCGGGGTCCCTGCTACTCGCCCAGCAGGCCAGCAACAGCCGGAGGGCGGGCTCCGTGCAGCGCTGCCTGGAGCTGTGCCGGGCGGACCGCCACTGCCGCAGTGTGGACCTGGACCTCGACCGGGGCGTGTGCGCCACGCATTACTCCACGGCCCGGGATGACCCCAAGGATTTCCGCACCTCCTTGGGCTCCTCCAACTGGCATTTTCAGAGGATGTGTGCTTGAGGGAGCAGGTTTTTACGGCCCGGGACGACCCCAAGGATTTCCGCACCTCCTCGGGCTCCTCCAACTGGCGTTTTCAGAGGGTATGCTTGAGGGAGCAGATTTTGTTTTCTCGTGTTTTGTGTGTTGTTTTGGTACCGGGGTAATTGTTGCTGTGTCTGGAAAGGAAAGAATGGCTGAAAGAAAGAAAAAAACAACAACAGTAATTGTCAGAGAACGTCTGCCTGACGTATTTTTGTGGTTCTTAATTGAAAACATCGTATCACATACACACATGCTCACACAAAAGGACAATAACCATGGGGTCGTGTGATGAACTTTCATTGCATGCACCACAAAATGCTTTATAACTCAGACGGACACTGAATGATCTTCTTCTTCTTCCTCCTCGTTCGCCAGCGCTGAATGATCTGACATACACACGCACACACACACACACACACACACGCACGCACGCACACACTCTCACATGGTTAATACAATAACGGACTCACCTTGTGTACGTACACACACGAGTCAACGAAAACATCAACCTAGTAGTAATTTTTTACAGTTCTATCAAACGACATAAGACAATGTCTATTCTTGTCTGTCTGATAATTATTTTCACGGTTCTGCCAGATACGACGATGTAAGGCAATGTCCATTCTTGTCTGAGTCCACTATATCATCTTATGAAACAATATACCTGCACTAAGCAGTGTTTTTTTTCATGTGTACTGTTTAATAAAACAAACATTTTACAATCTTGTTCTGCCTATTGTATGAATTATTGAGAGACAGCGCGCGCGCGTGTATGTGTGTCTCAGTGTGTGTGTCTGTGTGCGTGTGTGCACGAGTGTGCGTGTGTATGTATGCATCAGTGTATGTATGTATGGATGGAAACATGGATGTATGCGTGCGCGCGTGTGTGCGTGTGTGTGTGTTTGTGTGTGTGTGTGATCGCGCGCGCGCGTGTATGTGTATATGGTCGAGAATGTGTCTGACTCTGAGACTGAACATAATTTTTCTTGGAAGCTGAGCTTCAGCTTTGCAACAATTATCAATGTGTAAAATGATTTTGTTACCCTTATAAGTTTTTAATCAAACGTGTGAATAGTGTTTTGATTTTGTCCTCAGTCTCTGGTTTTTCCTCTGAGCTGACAATGCTAATTTCAGCATGCAGTCCAACTCCCAAAAGCCCCTTATTTAAAAAAAAATCTTCCAAATAATGGAATTAGCTTGGCACCAATGACAGATTCAGCAACTAGTTGTTGGTGGTTGTTTTTTTTCAAAACTTTTGACACAAACTTATGCTTCAAATGAGCCCAACCTATCAATAGGTTAATCTTGTATTCCTATAGAACGATGCTATTCCGCCGACGGTCGGCTGAGACAATGGTCCGAATGCCTATTCCGACAGTCAGCTAAGCCTGTTGACCAAATATCTACTGATTCTACAAACACTCGGGGGCACTATGACTGCGTATTCCGCCGATACAGATAATTCTCCAAACGTTTTATCATCAACTGATAATTTGTCATCGATCAATATGCTAGATAACGTCTCTGATTTGGTCGTTTTCCAGTGGGCAGTTGGATCTCTTCACTTCCTTTTCGACTGAAGTTCGTTCCCAGATCGACACGAAACTGGACACTTCGTGTAGATTCTGACTAAGGAGACTGTCAGATTCCCGCTACACCCCATTTTATTAAAATAATTTTGACCGTCTATCTTCCCTTCCATTGCCTTGTAATGGAAATCGTCTCAGTGTCTAAATGATCGTGGTCCAACTAAAAATTCAACTGGTTCGGCAAGATATAGTGACAGCTGTCAAAGTGATGATTTTAATCTCGGCTCCGTCGCCCATTTGACAATTGCTCCAGGGGGTTAGGGTTACGGATAAAGTAAGGGTCGCAAAACGATGCGGGACCGATGCTTTGAACTGTCAGTATGAAATTCACTGTAGTTGGTAAAATCCGCTCTTCCAACGAGCTCCTTCTTCATGATGCTTTTGCTATGAATGCAAAAGCCTACTTCGTTACTAGCAGAACAGAAACGCGCTGTGTGATCGGCCGGCTTTTTGTTGTCGTTGTTTTGTTTTGTTTTGATTTTGTTTGTTTGTATGATAGTCAGTCGTATCTGACTATGACCATCAGAATAGCAGAGGAGACAACTGCTGTCCCGACTATCTGGGCTAGAATTTGATTGCAGCGGAGAGTGTCTTGCCAAGTTACATCACCACTCTCTCAGCCAAGAGGGTTTTAGGATAGTCGGTGTTGGGATGGTTCCCAAAGGGCAACTAGCCCCCCAAGGCTGCAGCACTAAGAGCCAGTGCAATCTCGCCTCCTAGTTTGAGAGTCGTAGACCTTCACTAACAGACTAAGCTGTAAATGACTTCCCATTGTAATGGAGAAACCATTGATCATGCAGCTCTCACTTTGCTTTTGGCCCAGCTGTAACTTAGTGTAAGCTACGGTCAATCTGTGATATGAGCTGGGCGTTCAAGTTGGCAGGCTTGGAGAGCCACCATCGGGGGAAACAGCGTTTTCCGGCAGAGGCCCGGTTCACTCGACGGTTGGCGGAATAGCCACTGCGGCTCATAATATATATGCACACAACTTTCCAGAGTTTAGGTTTGGTTCAGGATACCATGGGTCATTTGACCAGTGCACCAGAAAATCAATGGGTCATTTTCAAAATTAATGGGTCAAGAAAAAGTGGCAATACTTCAGGCCTATTCCTCCCCCGGCGCCCCGGAAATCCAAATTTTAGTTGCAAATTTAAATGTCTAAAAGTTCCTAAACCACCCTGCCAGCATTATGTGCAGACCTCTTTAATCAATCCAATAGCAGTGTACACACAGTGGAAGAAGATCAAATCAGTGTACTTTAGTGATAATGCTATCTGCGTTAGTACGTGCAAGTTGGGTTACAGATACACGAACATACGTTATCCGGAAAACGAAGCATGGATATGAAAACAGTGACAAAATAATGAGCCAAAAAACGGTGATGTACGTAAAAGTGTGTTTGAACGTATCTTGATCGGATCTTGGTTTTACTGACTCGAAATGGCCACTAACACTCTCGCATAACATCAACGAAGTAAGCGCCTAAGTTGCCCACAAATGCTGAGGAAATCTCTGGTTCAAACTCACCAGACATTTGCAGAATGGAGGAGAATGCAACTGTTCCAAACTACAGCTGAATGACGAAAAAACATAAATGGCTCCTAAACGTTTGCTAAATTCTGTTTCACTTCCTCAAGCTGTTCAGTTGATTAAAATGGGTGCGATGTTCCAACTTCGAAAACTGTTCGCAGCCTGGGTGGATACTGAGACCAGACTATCTTTTGAACGGCAGATTTCCTCAATCTGTAAGTTCTGTTAACTTGAGCTACGCAGAATAAGCTCATTTTGGCACATTCGGTCTCAGGATACAACAAAAACCCTTGTCTGTTCCCCGGCTGCATGGTTCTAACATGACTACGTTGTCATTCTTTGTTCTGTTTTTTTTTAAATTTTAATTATTATTATTTATTTATCTATGTACGCTTATTGTTGACTTCATCAAGTTTTTGCGCCTTATACATATTATTATTATTAGTAGTAGTTTTTTTAAATTTTTTATATATATATGTATTTATCTATTATTTATTCACCCTTTTTTTTTTCTCAAGGCCTGACTCTGAAGCGCGTTGGGTTACGCTGCTGGTCAGGCATCTGCTTGGCAGATGTGGTGTAGCGTATATGGATTTGTCTGAACGCAGTGGCGCCTCCTTGAGCTACTGAAACTGTTCTGGATGCCCCATGTCATTCAGACGTCACAGGGTGCAAAACATGCTGCAAGTTTTATCCTCCGTTCTCCAAAATCTGCTCATGTCACCCATCTTCATTCCCTCCACTGATTAAAAGAATAGATTACAAACCGTGTCTCTCTCCTGTGCTACAAAGTTATGAATGGCATGACTCCTTCTTAACTTTCTGAACTTCTGCATTACTACTCTCCATTTCGCCAGTTCCAGTCATCAGGAGATGATCGTCTCTTAAAAATGTCCTCCCACAGAACCAGTTCGTATGGAAAATGCACTTTTTTCCCCAAGGCTTCTTCTTCATGGAACGCACTCCACTCTCCTGTCAGCCATGTTGTGTCTTGCCCCCCCCCCCCTTTTTTAATGAAACCTCTATGAAAAAATATTTATTTCCAGCCATTCAAATCAGAAAATAATTTCTTGTCTCCACTTTTATTTTACATCTTAATTTCAGTAGTAATAGTAGTTGTAGTAGTAGAAATAGCAGTGTTGGGACTAGCAGGTTGTCTGGCGAGGCCTCACTGCCTTTTTTTTATGTCCCCTTCAGTATCTGTATCTTTTTCCTTATTTGCAGGATACGCGTATGCTATTTCGCTGTCTGAATTGTTCATTCGTCAAAGTTAAAAAAAAAAGAAGAAAAAAAGGGTGTACATATCATGGAGATTTTAAAAACACATTAGTATTCTGTGCAAGTTTAGTTGCAACTGGCAGTGCATTCTGTTAGCTAATGATTTTTCCTTTGGTTGGTATTACAGTGCTCCCTACAAGTTTTTCATCACTGAGTTTCTTGTACTCCAGTAATCTGACATTATAAAATCATGATTTATATTAACATCATTAAAAGAATTTAACATTTTGCAGGTTTCGATTAAGTCTCCTCTTAACCTTCTACCCTTTAATGAATGCAGATTTAAGTATGCAAATAGGTCATAGACTTGCATTCTTTTAATAATTTAGCTGCATCTTCTTTGCACCCTTTCTATTGCGACAAATTTTCTCTTGAGGTATGTGTGCCACACAATATTACCATATTCGAAGTAAGTGTGATCTAATGCTTTATACAGTTTCAGAAAAAATATCTTTGACTAAATAGGTAAACGTTCTCTTAATAACTACAACCATGTGATTGGCTTTATTAATTATATTCTGTGTATATGTGTGTCAAAAGATAGTTTATTATCAAAAGTGATGCCAAGGTCTGTCTCATTTTGACATTTCTCAATATCCATGTGTTGTCTTATGTTTTCAGATGGCATTTGTTTTCTGGATTTTTATTTCCCATGTTCACTACTTTTCACTTTGATACATTAAAAAAAAAGCTTCCATCTACCAGACCATTCCTGTACTTATAAAGTTATGTAAGTCCTTTTGTAGAGTGAAATTATCTTGAGCATTACCATAATGTTTAGTATCATCTGTAAATATTTTGCATGTACTTTCTGTACGTTCAGGGAGATGATTTATTGATACTGTTAAAAGTACAGGGCCAAGTATGCTGCCAACATTTGCACAAGCTGAGTTTTTTCCTCCAATTTTAACTACCTGTTTCTGTCAATTAAAAAAAAAATCAAAAAGTTTTTTTTTCTCTTCTCTTTTGCTTTCCACAGCTTTTTATTTTTTATTTTTTTATCAATCATTTTGCATTTCTTTCTTTCAGTGGTTCCATCATACTGTTGCCTTGCCACTGCGCAGTACAAAAACACATCATGTTTCCAGAAGTTTAGCCTCGAGCAATTGAATTAAAAAAACAAACAAAAAACCCCCCCCAAAACAAAACAAAACAAACAAACAAAAAAACAACAACAAACAAACAAAAAACAATCAAACAAAAACACCTCTCATCCATATTCTTCACTTCTGACGTCTT
This sequence comes from Babylonia areolata, assembly GCF_041734735.1. Taxonomy (NCBI): domain Eukaryota; kingdom Metazoa; phylum Mollusca; class Gastropoda; order Neogastropoda; family Buccinidae; genus Babylonia; species Babylonia areolata. Next base: position 15,951,595 of record NC_134900.1, on the reverse strand, counting down.
GAAAAGGTCGAAATTTCAGACGCTCTGCAGACATTTTCCTGGTATTTTCGAACTGACTTTCCTCATCTGCTGTCATCTTCGATTTCGAATTGTTGCAAAGGCCAACTTTTTACAGGGAAATAACTCTGTTGACTAATGTGTCTTTAAGCAACTGCATATCACGTTGGAAGCAAATACAATATCCATCTGATATCTGTTATTTAATCTCTGTGTGTGGCAATCTTGTATTCTTGAATGTGGATGGAGTTCTGAGTTTGTTCCTTCTGTATCTCTTTATTCATCTGAATGCAACCTGGTGGAAAACGTTGATCATCAATGAAGTTGAAAGACACTTACTTGTTACGTGTAATCTTATGATAGAACTATTGATTCAAGTTCGATCAATATTTCTCATGAGACAGAGATATTCAGCTCACCTCGTATCCAACCATCCCACTACCGTCTCCCCCACCCCTGCTAGCCCCACACCCCGACTGTTTGAGCAGACTTTGGAATATTTGGGAAAATTCTGCTAAAGATATGGGGCGCGAGGGGGATGGGGGGATGGGGAAGGCTGGCTTCCGGGCCGAAAACAAATGTTACACACACGACACACGCTGGTCGAACGTAAACATTGACAGAGACATTGTTACAATTAAAACATTTTTTTTGCGTGGTAGCCATCCTGTGGTGAACTTTTAGTGTTTTTTTTAACCATTCCTGAAGAACAAAGCATCACAATGTTGTCAAGAGTGAACAACAAAGTGATCTCTGACATGGAAGCCGACGACGATGACAACGGCCTGATGGAGCCAGCACTGGCAATTCCTGACGATGGCGCAGAGGATGCTTTTGACTTGGACATTCCACCAACCACTGGTAATGAATACCTGCGTCGAGTGAGGTAATGAGATAAACGCTGGAAAGATCTTCCTGACGCCCCACCCCACACCCCCCTCCCAACACTTCGTGTTGAGTTCAACACAGATTCACACATACATAGTGACACACGCACGTGCGCGCGCACACACACTCACACCTGTAGAGGCGTGCACACACACACACACACACACACACACACACACACACACACACACTTTTTTTCTTTTTAATTTTTTTTTTTTTTAATTAAAAATTTTTTTTTTACACATATGCATGCTCACAGACACAGTTTACGGTGGGTTCGTCCCCAGTAGTTTTTGGTTATTTTCTGATGCCAACAGACATTCATTTAGCCCAGTGTAGAACTTGAATGTTTGGTGCACATGTTCGTAGATGACGGTCAGTATCATGCAATAGCTTGAATAAGTTTTACTTTACACCTCATTACCAGGGCTTGGATTCTTAGTGTCCAAATCCTCCATGAAGGTCCATATCTCACATGCAATGATGTATACATCCATTTCATTATCTTGACTTACAATGATATTGCTGTAAATTTAAGAAATAATATGGTATTTCTTGACAAACGTCAATTCATGCATTTACATGATATGAAGTTTGTTGAATGGCCTTTAAATTTAGTGTTTATAAAATAACTTTATTTTACTATGAAATTTAATTTTCTGTGTTAATATGGTTTGTTGATTGATTTGATGGTGTTATTATTTGTCAGTTTGGTTGGTAAATCAGATGGTAATATTATGATTGTTACATGCTTTCCTTAGTGTACTTTGGCCTCTTGGCGAAGCAGTTGCGGTACTGCATATGTGTGGAAATGTCAGAACAGAGTAATTAGTAAATTACATTGAAATCCATTGTTCATCATGCATGCATGCATGTGTGTGTGTGTGTGTGTGTGTGTGTGTGTGTGTGTAGAGAAGAAGCCAAGAAATGCCCTCAGGTTGTGGTGGCGAGCCTGGATACTAACAAGTACAGAAGTAAACAGACTGTCAAAGTGCAGGTAAACATATTGAAGTCTGAACAAACACAAGTCTAAGTTATTCTTATCTGTTATCAGCAGCATTTGTTTTTTTATCTTTGTAAAATCTTAGTACAGTCATTACTGAAGACTGCAACATGATTTTGCTATATTTGTTTATTTTGTCTCTCTCACTGTCACTTACCTCTTGGTCATTTCTAAAGTATTTACGATAACACAGATACCAAGAAAAATATGTTATTAGCCCAAGACAGTTTGTTTTCTTTGGGTTATTCAGCTTGGGATAACTTCCTTTAGCTATGGCAGTATAAGGGAGAAAAGACTGCGTGATGTATTACTGTATGAGGGGAAATTTGTATAATCATAATGAAATGTATACATACATTTTAACTTGGATTTAAAAAAAAAGAAAAAAAGATGACTTTTTTGTGTCAGTGAGTGTGGTGGCCCCTACTCCCTTCACCCTCATCCCCACCCTGCCCTCCCTCCCCCGTCCCCTCCCTGATAGGCTGTCACTGACTGCATTCCCTACAGAGCAGCAAACCGGACCCCCCTCACCTCCCCCCTCCAAATCATTATACCAGAATCTTCAACTAGTTGAAGACGTACAGTTATTTAAGAAGAAGAAGAAGATTCATTTGACACTAGACAAGCTGGTCCAGTGCTGTTTTCCAGATAGCGAGTGTCCAAGAACAGGATGCAAATGGAATTGTAAGATGATTTTATGTTTTAATTTTTTTTTCCAGATGTGACAGTGTTTAACATGGTTGGATTTTTTTTTTTATTGAGTTGGTCAGTTCTGATATGGTCCTGTGGAGTAAGCTATAAAAAAGTATAACTAAAGCAACATTGTCAGATCAGTTTAGTGACTGCAGCAAGCTTCACTGCTGAACTTTTTGTTCACTGTTTGTTCACCCAGCCCAAAGACGCGATGCCAGCTCCAAAAGGTTTTGCCCCCTCTCCTGCCTGGGTCAAGATGCAGGTGGATGATTTTGTCGCCCTTAGACAGGTAAGGATGCAAAATATTGATGTCAGTGGTGATTTGAACACACTGATTTTGGTAGATGATATATTCTTTCTTTTTTTTCCTACTTTGTGTCCTACTTTGTTAACACATTTGTTATTCACTGATCTAGGTGATTGTGTGTGTGTGTGTGTGTGTGTGTGATATGACTGCTGATTTTTGACTCACTTGTGTAAACAAAGTGAGTCTATGTTTTAACCCGGTGTTCGGTTGTCTGTGTGTGTGTGTGTGTCTGTGGTAAACTTTAACATTGAGATTTTCTCTGCAAATACTTTGTCAGTTGACACCAATTTGGCAAAAAATAGGAAAAATTAAGTTCTTTCCAGTCATCTTGTTTAAAACAATATTGCACCTTCGGGATGGGCACAAAAAAATAAAAAAAGAAGTCTAATTATATGCAAACTGCATTTACTGTTATATTTATATTTTTTGTATTCTCTAAACTTGGCACTTTGACCTCGTATTCTGACACAACAACAAGAGGATTCATTATTATCATTTTTTGTTCAAACAGGAACTTCTTTTGCCAAGCATGGAATTTTTATTTATTTTGCAAACGTTTTGGTGCAGATAGTAAAAAAGGGAAATTACTCTGTAATTAATGCTAGGGGACTTAATTTATCACAAGTGAGTCTAGAAGGCCTTGCCTCTCTTGTTCTGTTTAAATCACCAATTTTGTTGTTTTACTACTTATTTACATTTCAGTTTTTGGTATATGATACCAGTGATTTTACTTTATATCCTCTATACCCCAACAGAGGTCAAACGATTAAATATTCTTGATTCTTGTGTGTGTGTGTGTGTTTTGATTACACTTACATTTTATTTTGGATGCATTTCGTATCACTTGTAATTCTTAGCATTTTTTTCAGAAATTGATAAAATACAAGCATCTGCTGGCAAAGGAGGAAGTCAGCCTCTCCAGTGTGACATTGGTAAGTGAATAGCGACTTCAACATCAGCTGGGTAGTCAGTGGCTGATGTTCTGTTTTGAGTCATGCACACAGAATGTAAACAAACTGTATCCAGGTAATTACATGGGTGCTTGAGCATGTGTGTGTGTTATGTAAAATGTGTGTTTGTGTGTGCATACATGTGTACATGTGTGTGTGTGTGTGTGTGTGTGTGTGTGTACGCTTATGCATGTGTGTGTTCGGGTGGTACACTTTAACATTGGTATTTCTTCAGCCAAAACAGAAGCCAGAGAAGGCATACTTTTGCAGGATGGTTAGATATTGATAAAAACTGTCAGGGGTCAGGTAACATTGTTTAGATTTTTATTTTTCAGGAAAGATTTTTTGTTGAAAAAGTGCAGTGTTGTTGCAACTGCTGTCTTCTTTTTCGCTGCCTCAGCCTCAGCCCACCGATGCAGAGAGCTGGTGTCGTCTGTGTTTTGGTCGTCTGCAACTGAAGACCAAGACGGAAGGAGGGGCGGATGGCAGTGCAGAAACTTCCAGGCTTCAGAATGATGGGAATGGAACCCCGCCTTTGCTTAGCATTGTAGCTCGTATGGACCAGGTGAGGGGGGTGTGTGTGTTATAATGATAGTGTGTGTGTGTGTGTGTGTGTGTGTGTGTGTGCACGCTGTCGTATACCTGTGTTTATTTTGAATTGTGTTCATTCTGGTGTGTGGTTTGGGGTGTATGGTTGCCAGCCTACCAATTTGGAACAGAACTCGAAGATATATTTTGTCAGTGTATCAGTTGTGTGCATAGGAACACAGTTCCTGTGAACAGTGCATGTAACATTCATTGATGGAAAATGGGAAAGACAGGGACTGTTTGATTTCTTTTAAACTTTACAAGTTGATAATGATTTTAAAGGCTAACATGTGTGTGTGTGTGGTGTGTGTGAATAGTTCCATTTGTGAGTAGGTTTGATTGTATGCATTTGTTACTGAATTTATTTTAGACATACACATATCTGATTGTATAGTGTGCTTATGTATATGTTTATTATTTTTTTTTTGTGTGTGTGCAGCCAACAGTTATTAAAGTTCTGGAGTATCATGTCAACTGGCTAGAAGCCACAGGATTCACACACAAACAGGTAATGTCTGCACCTGGGAACAAAAATGCTTCCTGGCTCCAAGGTTGTTTTTTTTTTGGCTTTATATTCACAGCCTTCAGTGTTGGTGTGTGGGCATAGTCTGCAGAGGAACGGGGGTTGGAAGTGTGTGGGAGGGAAAAGTGTGGAGGCAAAAGGTAGAGAGATAAAACGGAAGGGAGGGAAAGTGAAAAAAAAGTTAAGTGCTAAGTATGCACTCTGATCTTACACCTGGGGTACCTTTAACTTCAGAGACTGGACCAAAACGGCAAAGAGCGGCCGTTACTTTCAGCTGCCCAACATGCCAGGGGGAATAATGGGCAGTTAGTAAGCAAGCAAGCTAATAATTCATGTTAATATGCTTTTGCTTAAATTCTGCACTGTTGGACTAGCACATTGTTGACTACTAGGGAGGTCAGACTAATTAGATTTTAACATGTTTTATACATAGATTTGAATGTTTCTTATACCAATGACCATGTGTGTGTGTGGGCGCACGTGTGTGTGTATGTGCAGGGCCAGTGGTTCTACTCTCTCCTGGCTGTTCTCCAGAAACCTCTCATTCCAGAGTCCTGCTCCTGGCTTCGTCAGCTGGCAAGGATCTGTTCAGTGATCCGCGCCACCTTGGTGAGTGGTTGTGAGATTGGACCTTGGTGTTTAATTAAAATCAGCAGTAATGATATGGCTTTTCTATAGCGCATGTCCTACATCTCGAAACACAAGGGCAAATGAAACAAGAAAGAATGGACATTGAGATGAAAATTTGAAAATACGCACACACCACATTACCCAGCCACACACACGAGAAAGGTGTATATACAGGTGTTTAGTTTTGAAGTTAGATTCCAGTATCTTACTGAGGAAACACATTGTGGGTATCACATGTATTTCAAGACATAATTATATAAATGCAAAATTTTAATAAACAGCAGTTCTGGATTGTATGTTATTCACATATTCACCATACAGTTTATGTCAGCATTTTGTGTGCTTACTTTTATTAAAAAAATAAATGGGTAAAGTTTCATCATGTTATATTGTTCACATACATCTCTTAGCTTTTACTGTAGTGTTTTGTATATTTACTTTTATAAATGGGTAAACATTATCATTTTGTTCACATATATCTCTTACCCTTTATCATTTTGTACATATTTACTTTTGTAAATGGGTAGATTCCATCTTATTATTGACATATTCCTCTTACCCTTTCTAAAGCATTTTGTACAATCACCTTCACAAATCAGTCAATTTTATCTTGTCTTTTTTAAAAATTTACATATTTTTCTCACACTTTACTTTTTTTTTTTTTTTTGTAGTGCATTTAGGAAAGTGTGAATTTCATTGTGTTGTCACTGTGTGTGTGTTGCAGCAGTCTTCTTGTACGCTTACTTTATTTTAGTAAAGGGTGAATTTCATTTTGTTTGTTACTGTCTTGTGTGTTGCAGCATTCCCCTGAAGACAGTGTGCTGCATGAACTCAACCTTCTGATCTGCCTGGTGGCCCATTACTTTGACCAAGGAGACCTGGCAGACAAGACGTGATGGGAGTGTACCCATGTGTCCACAGCCCACCAAGTTGTCCATGGCTCCCTTTTTTCTTTCAGTGCGTATGAAGCACACTTTGTCATTGAAGAAAATGTCTTTGGCTGTTTGCAGGTTTTGTCAGCGCACGCATGTAAACACACTGATACTGACACAGGGTGTACACATTGGTACATACAGATACATACACAGATACATACATACATATTTTACTATCACTCACATTCATCCTCAAGGGCACTCCACCTCCCAAAACAAGTAGTGGAAACACACACACTCATATACTGACACAGGACACACAGACACACACACACATTAATTTTTACCATCACTCAAATCGACACTCACTATCTCCATCCCTGTCTAGGGCTCTGGGCACATGGGGCTGACCCAAACATGATGTCCATCACTGACATGAGTGGATCAGACGTCTGCCAGAGACTCCAGGATAAAAGAAATGCCTTGCCAACCATCTGGCCTTAACAAAAGTGTGTCACTGCCCATTGCTGTTGCTCTTTCAGGGGCTCTTGTCGTAGGACATTTTAGAGTTCATATTTGTTTTTGTCTCAGGATGAGTTTTTTTGTGTTCATGATGTAGATGAGAGATTTTGTTCAGTGCTTGTGCTTTATTAGGGTGTGTGTGTGTGTGCATGGATGGGTGTGTTTATGGCAGTATGACCTTCAGGATAAGAAATGGATATATTATTTCATTTGGCAGGAGTTGTTCTGCGTGTGTGAGAACAGAAGGGGACAATGTACAATTGGTTACTTTTTTTTTTCTCCTGTGGTGTTGTTTAGTATTTGGGTTTGTGTAAATAGTAACAAAAGTGCTCATTATATGGAATTATTTTGGTACTTTACTAAGATTGAGAGGCAAATGAATTAGTTTAGCATTATACATTTTAATTCAAAGTTGCTTTATTACCAGCGAAAAGGAGAAATATTTATTTTGATATATTTCAAGAAAGAGAATCAAATGAGTTCAGAATCTGGCTTTGTAATCTTTGTTTTTCGATATATTGTACATAGCAATACAAAAAATGTCTTCCCAGAAATAAATTGTGGATGTATTTGTTTTGGGAGGGATGTTATTGACAATGATGGTGGTCTGAAGCACTCACTCAGTCTGGGTCAGTGAACAGTTTTAATTTTCTAAGAGTCCAAATCTTTGTTTCTCTCAATGCATCAAGTTTTTTCTTCAGTGGTATTGGTCAAAAGATTAATTAATTAGAATTCCAAGACTTTCCCAGACTGAAATGTAAAGCAAAACATCCCCCCCCCCAAAAAAAAACAACACAACAACAACAAACTAACTTGTCCAGCCTTGAAAATAGCTCCCTCACTTCCCCCCCAAGACTTTTTCTGGATTTCACGACACTGTATGAACCCTGTCTTGACAAATATATGTATTTATATATGTGTGTGTGTGTGTGTGTGTGTTTTAGGTGTCAAGGTTCATAGATATCTGTGGACTGGCACTGCATGCTAGAATCCAGACTGTACGCTTGAAACAAATGATAAAAACCTTTTATTGCATCATGACAGCTGGTCCCAGTCCAGGATCAATACACAGCCAGTCAACACCAATTTGGGGCAGCATTCTGACAAGCACAGAACCATGATTCAACTGTTACATTAAAAAACAACAACAACAACAAAAATCTGGAAACGTGTGAAAGAACACAGTATTTGCATGTGTGCAAAAAACCTTTTGTCTACATTGAGGTTTTGTCAGTATTCTGTAATCATTGTCTTGAACACATTGTAAAATATTGATCTCAGATTGTGGAACCTATGCCTTAAATGACTCAGATTATTGTTTCCTTCACCTTGCACACTTAAATAAAAACAAAAAACCCCAAAAGAGAATGGAACGGATTCAGACTTGATATGTGTGAATGTGTGTGTGTTTTCTTGATTAGCACTGATACTGACATACTGGTTATCAAAAAGTTTCAAACCGACTCTAAAAACCTTTCCTCTTTTACATCTTCAGGGTTAGGTGCGATTTAATAAGAGTTCACCAAATTATCTTGAGGAATCAAACTACATATAATACACTGTACATGAACTGTTTAGATTCAAGAAGAGTTCACCAAATTATCTTGAGGAATGAAGCTATGTAATAGTAATACATTGCATATAAACTTTTCAGTTGATCAGTGCAGGAAATTATTAAGATAATCAAAGAAAAGGGAAATAAAACCATGATGCCAGGAGGCATATGAAGTGATGTATAAACTCCAGTATACAATTTTTAATATAATTTTAATAAGCACCAGAACCCTCCATAGATTTTCGCCAAAATTATATATATAGTTGGTTATGGTCACAACCATGCAACGAGATCGTAAGAAATGAGAGTGATTACACCACAGAGGCCATTCACACACAGTAGTATATGTATCTCTCTCTGTAATGCACACAGAAATGCCAGATCACCACGTGCGCACATAAATATGTCCTCCACCACCAAGAATACCAGTAGCAAAATAACAGCAGCAATTAAAAATGATACCGACAACTGCAGAACTAAAAATTTTAAAATACCCTTGTGAGCTGATTTCCAGTGCAATCTTCAGAAATAAATTGGGGATAACTGCAGAAATTACAATGGAAACTTAATAAATAGTCCAAGAACCACTACTTGTGTACTTGGTGACTGACATCCTGAGTTGTCAGTTCAATCTTAGTAAGACACCAGCCCTTCTTTGATAAGTATACTTGTCAGCAGTAATCAAGGGGTTGTAATGCCACTTTTCATAAGCCATCTTCTGGAGCAAAGGGGCAGGTGAGTAACTTCCCCTGGGCACTCTCTCACAGAGAGGGCAGGAATGTCATGCACATCCTCCTATCAGGCCCAAATACTATTCTAGGACTTTCTAGTCTTAAAATTGCAAAAGTTAAGGAATGATAGAAGACGCAATATTTTTTGGTACAAAACAGTCTATTTTAAGTGGGCAACAACCAGGAAATAAACAAACAAAACAAAAACAAACACCATAAAAACTTTTTGTCAAAACCGTCTTTTCAAGTGAACAACAAAAAAGAAACATTGTCCTATGAAGTTCCTGTGTAATAAATACTTTCAAATGGCTTTCTGGGGGAGAGTGGGGGTGGGGGGAAGGGGATGCTCAAACTAGATCTGGTCCATATTCTACTGCTCAAACTAGATCTGGTCCATATTCTACTGAGTTTCACATTCTTGTACATAGAACACAGGATCATTGATAGATCTGTGATGATTGTCAACGTTGTGTGGAAGCACTAATCAACAGCAGGGAGGTAATATGTGATTGTCAACCAATGCATGGAAGTTAACCCCCCCCAAAACAAAACAAAACCAAAACAAAAACCAAAAAAACCCAACTATTTTTGTTATTTGTTTTAAAAAAAATGTGTAAAAACAAAATTACAAAATCTTTTCTTCATACTAATTTTTGTTGTTGACATTTGTATTCTTTTGTTTTCTTTCCCTTGTAAAGAAAGTGTTGGTTTGTGCAACTGATTTGATGTTTCTTTGGGTGTGTTGGTTCTGGTAGCAGTGTGATATAGCATGACCACTTGACATTGTTGCTTATAGTCCAGCCAAGAGCACAAGCCATGTCAGGACTGCCCAACTATATAAACATTCAGCAGCATCACCACTTACATATATACATTCACACACCTGTACTGGTAGCCCTGGGACATTAAAAAAAAACCCCACCAACCCTCAATGCCACAAACTGCTGCTCTCTAGAGGTCCTTGCTGACTGCAGCATTGTGATATGCATTATTTACATCTGGGAATATCCTGCACTGAAAGTAGGAAGAATATGTGCAAGAGATAAACATTCTTATTAGATATCCACAGTAGGAAGAATATGTGCAAGAGATAAACATTCTTCTTAGATATCCACATACATACACATTTGCTTGTAGTCCTGAAACATTATGAAACAACTGAACACAATCTAATGTCCAAAGTCCTGACCAACAACAACATAAAAAGAAACCTCTGCTCATTCTTCACAGACACAAAATTCTTATCCCTCTCTCTCTCTGTGATGATTGTTTGAATCAAATGACCCAATGCAATATAAGGTTGTTGTCTGATTGAGCCTAACCTTGTGAAATTATGGCTCATATATATATATACATAAACTACCATGGGTTTTCTTCTTCTGTGAAAGGCAGAAACAAGAATTTGAGCAAGAGATAAAATCTGGTTCTCAAAATGTATTCATAGTTTTCCAGAAGAAAAGACTGCATTTGTATTAGTTTTGAAACTGATTGAGATGCCGGACAAAAAGTCAGTTCCATGTCTGATCTATAGTCTTTAACATTTTGAGAAGACAAATCAGCAATCAATGCAGCACAATACTATTTTAGGAATGGGCATGTTCTCTGATCACCCCTAACCCTTCCCCCAACTGAAATTTTCAGCCCATTTCTTATTTGGTGAAAAGCACATCTAATGACAAATCAGAGTATCTGAAGAAAAATGTGCAAACAAAAATATGGCAACCCTGAAAACTACTACTACAAAATGCTGCTCTGTCCTAAGTCTGGCTGATTTCAGCAATGTGATATGCATTAATTCACTTCTTGGAAGCTCTTGCATCTATAGTGGGAAGAACTGATACAAGGAGAAAGAATGCCTTGCGTGCAAAACTATGACTTTGTACCAGAAATCTCTCCCACATAGTACTACATATGCACACACACACACACAGTGTTTGGAATGAAATGCACTGCACACAGCAATTTTCCATTAAATATTGTTGGAGTGCTGTATCAGCATTCAAAATTCTTTCTTTCTTTCTGATTTTGAAGGAAATATCAAACCAAGACACTTCACAGGATTACCTATAACATCAATGTCATACTGGAATTGCCAAAAACAAGTTGTGTTCTGGACTCTACAATAACTAACCTCAACTCATTCCCTTACAAATAATGTGAAACATTCCGTGGTTTGTGGTACTGTGAATAATTGTCTCAAGCAGGTTGAAGACTGCAAATAATCATAACTATTTTCAGTACTGTTGGAGGATTGTCTCCAGCAGGCTCAACTTCTCTCTGAGACACACACGCATCTATCAATCAATTATTGTACTTATTCCACTTTGGGGAAAAAACAACAATACAAACCCAACAACCTACGTCTCTCTCTGATTCCGATGACAAGTTGTGTTTATGTTCAAACAATGCTGGATTAATGACAGTGTTTGCTACACCTGACCATATAGACCTAGAACTGTTCATGAATATCTGTCAGGTTTCCCGAGTCTGATCCCTGTTTTCTGTGCCCCTGGCGGATTAAGGGTGGAGATTTTTCTGATCTACCATGTCAACATATGTGCGGACCTGCTAGTGCCTAAAACCCTCTTTGTGAGCAAAACACATGCAGCAGATCAAATGAAACATGCATGTATCCTGTAATCCATGTCAAGTGTTCAGCAGGTTATGGAAATAAGAACAAACCCAGCATGCACACCCCTGTAAACAGTTGCCAACATGGTGGGGTAAAAGCAGTCATTTACATAAATACCCACTTGAACGTATGTAACATTAGATGTGAATGTGGAAGCTGCAGCCCAATAACAGAAGAAGAAACCAAGGAATGCACTCTGTACTCCTCCCTTGTGCCCCAAAGACTGTCTCAACAGGTGTGCCAGCTGGTAAATCTGCCATACCTGCTGCTGTTTGCAGATTTAAATTCAAACTGCTTGAGTGTATACACATAAAAGAATGCATCAATGTGTAAGGCTTGGTCGTTAAAGAACTTTAGCTCTTCAGGGATATAGCTTTCAGATGTGGCAAGAAAAAACAAACCAAAAAAACAAAACAAAACTGAAGTAATGGAAACTTGATGTGGCAGTGAAAATTTCCTCAGAAGTGGCAGTGTTTATGAAATGAGTCAATGTTGAATTCTTCTGGCTTAGCTTACGTTCCGTGAGATTTCTTTCACAAAAATACTTTTGCTGCACTAGATGGAATAAATAAAAAGAAAAAAAAAGGGTGTGTGAGTGTGCACCCTATAATTCAAAGCACCTTGCAGCCTGAAAAAAGACTATTTATAATCCAGGACATTAAGGGTTACGGTGTCAATATCATCTATGTGAAAAGGATTGAGGACAAAAATCCTTCAAACTGGGCTCAGTTAATAAACAGAGAAAAGCAGAAGAGAAGAAGACAAATGACCACATCTTGAGATGGTTATCTGGATGATAATGGCACTGATAACGACCTGCATTCATCTAGTAGTTATGCCCTTTCCAGATATATATCATTTGCTTTTGATTTTGTCACCTGTTTATTACAGTTCTTAACAGTCCTGCTTTTGAATTCTGGTTGATGAAGATGGCTCACACTTCTGATATAACATGGCACTTACAACTGAACGGTCCAATGTTTCTTGCAAGTAAGTCATAGTTCACAATCAGGGCAGAGGGAGTTGGTTTCTCATTGTTTTAAGATCTGTTTTTCAAGAGAAGCAATACTTAGTTGTCCCATTGTAGGTTGTTTCCCTGTACAGGGATCACCACAGGATTATAGTCAAGACAAGATGCATTTCTCTTGTCACCATATTGTCACAGTCAAATATAGAAAATTTACTATGAAGACTATTTGTTTCACTGCACAAGCTGCTGTCACAGAGTTTACTTAAAGTAAACTTAACAGCACAAATTACACGTTTTGCTCTTTCCTTTGACAGTAAATTATGCTGAGCTTCTCTGTCATTAGGCACTATAAAACAACTTAACAGTGTATGTTATTTGTTGTGTAACACATAATGTCACTGAAGAACATGTACCTGTGTCTCTGTACAGAAGAATCAACAGTTTCCATGCATAGTCATAGCAATAGTAGTTTACCATCATCCATCACCACATTCTTGGAACCGGCAACTTTTTGCAACACACTGTCACAAACACACTGACACACACAATTTAACACACATCAATCCCTCAGCACCCTCCCCCACCTCTTTCCCCCATGCCAAATATTATTTCAAATGGAAGCAGATAAAACTGAAGACTTTCATAACTAACAATTATTCACAGAAGCACTCATGAAAACTCCCAATACGTGTGCATAAACAAAATATCCGTTGACTAGGTAACACTTCATAAACAGTCAAAATCAGTGTCTGTCAATCTTGGCATACATTTTGCAAAATCAGTCCTGAGTGTGCCAAGTTACTGATGAACAGGAGTTTGATAAGACGACCAACCATTACCTTCAGTAACCCCCACAAAGAAAGAAACAGGATGGGATGACTGGTACTGCCTTGAGTAACACCCCAAAACCAGTGAGGATGCTAGGACAAAGCACTGCTGGCTTTTTTCAGCACCATCCTGATGCCCCGAGCCATGTTTCTTTCTCACTAGTTGGGCGAGGTCCTCACAAGACATGTGAACAGTGAAGTAGGTGCTTTTTTTGTTTTTGTGTGTGTGTGTTCCACCTGGTGGCATGAGTGGTGAGGTTCTCTCTAGACAAGGAAAGGTGCCATTCAGAGCAACTCTGAGGTGAGGTAAAAATAAAATCTGCTTCCCACTTCACACCCATTTCTTTGCTCATGTATTTCTCACCCTTGCCATTAGCGTGCAAGCATGCTTGTGAATACAAAACATGCCCTAGGTGAGGGTGCTAGAATGAAGAGTTGTTGGCTTCTTTTTTTTAGCACCATCCCAATGCCCAAAGACAGGTACTTGAGGGTGTTAGGATAAAGCATTTCTGGCTTCCTTCAGCATCATACTGATGCCCAGACACAGGTACATCAGAGTTCTGGGACAGAACATTGCTGGATTTTTTTTAACACTATCCCGATGCCCACTTACTGGTACCTGAAGGTGCTAGGACGAAGTTTTGTTGGTTTTCTTAAGCAACATCCAGATATCCAAAAACAGGTACTTCAGAGTGCCAGGACGAAGCACTGTTGGCTTTTTTTAGCATCAGCCCGACACCCAAAGAAGACTGATATTTGAGAGTCCTAAGGTAAAGCAATGCTGGCTTTTTTTTTAAGCACTGTCCTGACTCCCAAAGACTGGTACTTGAAAGTGCTAGGATGAAGCATTGTTGGATTTCTTCAACACCATCCCGATGTCCCAAAACAGGTACTTCACAGTGCTAGGACGAAGCAATGTTGGCTTTTTTTTTTTTTACCACCATCCTAAATGCCCAAAGACAGGTATGAGAGGGTGCTAGGACAAAGTGTTGCTGGCTTTTTTTTAGCACCATCCGGACGCTCAAACACAAGTACCCGGGGGTATTTGGATGAAGCATTCCTGGCTTTTCCCTAGCACCGTCCTGATGCCCCAAAACAGATACTTCACAGTGCTAAGGCAAAGCATTCCCGACTTTTTTTTTTTAGCACCATCCCAACGCCCAAAGATACTTGAAGGTGCCAGGACGAGCCATTGCTGACTTTTTTCAGCACCATCCCAACACCCACAAACACAGGTACATGAGGGTGCTAGGACGAAGCGTTGCTGGCTTTCTTCACCACCATGCCCCCCCCTCCTCCTCCTCGCAGCTGCCCCTGTAGCTGCTGCAGGGTGGAGGGGGTGTACAGCCCCAGCTTAAGGCCGGTGCGTGCCCTGTTGGTGTTGACGTGCTTCACCGGGAAGGGGTTGAACGGGCGGGGCGGGGACCTCACGCATGAGGCGCCCCCTGTCGGGGAGGACAGGTGCCGGGCCTTGGCAGCAGCAGGGGGACTGCTGAGGTGTGTGTGGGTGGGGGTGGAGGCAGCAGTAGAACTGTTGAGGTGTGTGTGGGTGGGGGTGGAGGCAGCAGTAGAACTGTTGAGGTGTGTGTGGGTAGGGGTGGAGGCAGCAGGGGACAACAAGAGTGGTTTCCCCATGGCAGTGGATGGGGTGGGCAGGGACAGGGAACGGCTGATCACCATGTGTTGGGGGGAAGGCTGGAACCTGTTGCTGTCGCCGCACACCACCTCCTTGTCAGCAGCACAGCCTGTCTTTGCGGTGTACTTTTTTGCATAAACAGCACTGTCACCAAACTCTGTGTATGCCGGCTGTTCCTTCTTTGGACTACAAGGGACAGCTCTGGAATCTCTCTCTGTTTCTTCAGAAATTCTGTCTGTTTCTCCAGAGTTTCTATCTGTTTCTTCAGAGTTTCTACAGCGTAAATGGTCAGACTGAACATGACTGGCAGTTCCCCTCCGGGGACTTGATAATGCTTTATTGGCACATTCTTCTACTTGTGAAAGATGGTATCCGTTTCTTCCACTAAGCAATGTGTGTTGGAAAGACGGATCATGGTCGTTGTTGACAGCATCAGTTCTGTCCTGACCGGCACTGCCGAGGGAGTGGGGCCGCTGACAGTCTGTATCAGATCCCACACACTTGGAATCCAATGCAGAGAGTTCATCCTCTGACTGTGAGAGGACATGACACTGCTTCTCAAGTCTGTTGCTGCACTGGCTGCCAGAGCTAACGCCTGCAGCAAAACCGCTGGCTTCCGAGGCAGAGCATGCGCTTCCGCTCATGCCCTCATCACCACTGTTGATGTGTTCTAAGGAAGACAATGCGCACAATTTTTGACCTTTGCCACTGATCTGTAAGGGTTCTTCCAGTGAATCATGAAGGAGTTTCTGGCTCTTTACAGCTTCTTTTTCTGCACTGGCAGACAAGCAGCTGTTGCTGACGGCTGTGGCACCTGTGGCAGCATCCGTTGTGGTTTGTGCATGAACTGGTTTGGTGGGTGTGCCATCGCCAAATGTTGTGCCTTCTGCAATGCATGGTCCCTTTGTCACCAAGCGGTTGCGACCTTGTACCTGCCAACACCATTACACCAATGTTCAGCGATACGGGAAATTGTTGAGGCATTGATCATTCACTCATCCTTACACACCACTGCATATCACCAAAGACCAAAACAAACTCAATGAAAGTATCACACTAGCAACACACTTACCAGTTACTTTTGTTGACAGTATTTACCTTTCTTTTGGAGGGCAATAAAAAAAAAATTGTGTGGTAGAGTGAAGAGAAAGTTGTAGGGATAGGAGGAATCATTTCATGGTTCCCAGTTCACACAAGCATGTAAGAATTTCTATATTTGACAAACACAACTGATGAGAAAGATGACTGACTGCGCTTATACATGTTCAAACAAGAATGGCATAGTCTTCATGACGTAAGTGTGATTCATACTCAATTTGCCATAAAAAAGAAAAAAAAAGCATATTAACAACTTCAGATTTCTGGCACGCCTTATTCTCTGGGAAAGTAATGGCACTGTAATGAAATAATACTGGATTGACAATGGTATTTTGTTTGCATTTAGAGATAAAAAAAAAAAAAATTAAAAAAGAAAGAAAAAAAGATATCTAATGTGTCATACTCTGTAGAAGTACTCAACTGTCTGTTCCACTCTAGGCTAACCTGCCATCCAACAATCTCACATTTCCCCCTACTTTATTTATGAAAGTAGAATTCTTATTCCTACCTCAACTCAATTGTTTATTTCACACACTTCAGATCTTGTTACTGAACGAAATATCACTGACCAACCAAAGCAAGTGAAATTTCAGTTTTGAAAACAAGCAAAGTGATCATGACTATAGAGGAAGGTAGAGTACCTTGCCAACAAAGAGGTGGTTCATGGCGAGAGGCATGTCAATCTTGGGCACCAACACTGGCGCAGGGCTGTTCTGTTTCACTTCCACTGCTTTCTTTGCTGTCACTGCTGCTGTCCAGAAATAGGTCTTTTCATGAACCACTTTTAGGAACAGGTAATGATTTCAAAACTAACAATCATTTTTGTTAACATGAGGCAAGATATATGTGTTGTACGTGCACATGTCTGTGTGCATGTGTACATCCTTACAATAATTATTGTTAAGAAGAGGCAAAAAAGTATGTGTTGTACATGCATGTGTCTGTATGTATGTGTACATCTTTGTATGCTTGTCACATGTGTAGAAATGTATCAATAAGAACACCTTGACAAAGGATTGTACATTTTATAATATTTTCTGAAAATAAATCTGACTTCCAGAATGTAGGATTTACGGTACTGGCATTTTCAAGCCGCATAATTCAAGTTCCAGTCCTGTGATGCTACTTTCAACTGGTTTTAACAGTATCTGATTAGAAAATTCCATGACAACAAGAAAGTCTTCTGTCCTGTTGTAATATATATGTATACAAAGCCTAATATGTGACAGGTGTCTATGCAGGTTTAAATTTAAACACTGCAGCATGATCTTTTAACAAAGGAAAAGTATAAACAATACTGTTGACGATTAGAAAAGAAAAAAAGGAGGCATGTGATGGAGAGGACAATCATGCTTGTTTTTGTTGTGTATTTTGTGTTTTGTGGTTGATTAGAAATGCTTTAAGAAAATATGTGTAGCATGAATTATAAACAGAAAAAATGTAGGAACAATCCAGAGGCAAAAAAGAAGGCAAAATGTATGTCCTGAAATTGGCTTGATGCGTTTTAAGAAAGTCATTGTAGCATGAATCATATAAAAAGGACAATATAAACACAATAAAAAAGGCGAAATAAGAGCCATGTACTTGGCTGAATGTGTTTTTAGAAAGTCACTGTTGTATGAATTATAAACAAACAAAAGAACAATACACAGGCAATAAAGAAAGCCACATGTGCACCCTGTAGTTGGCTGGATGTTGCTTTTTTTTGTTTAAAAAAAGAAGAAGAAAAGTCATTGCAGTATGAATCATATACAAAACATAAAATGGACAATACAAATGCAGTAAAGTCAGTGAAATGTGTGTCCTGAAATTGGCTTGATGTGTTTTAAGAAAGTCATTGTAGCAGAAAGTCATTGTAGCATAAATTATAAACGAACAAAATGAAAGAATGCAGAGGCAATAATGAAAGCAAAAACAATGTCCTATAATTGTCTGCATATTTATTTATTTATTTTTTTTTAAAGTCATTGAAGCATGAAATATACACAACAGAAAAAAACAAACAAACAAACAACACAAGAGGCAAATTCAGAAGGTGAGGTAACAAAAGGAAAACCTGTGATGATGACGTGCGCCTGGCGCTGTCGCAGCCTCAGCTTGTCGTACTGCATCTTGAGGGCGGTGATGTCCGTGCTCATCCTCTCCATGTACACCGTGTCCCTGGTACTGCTGCTGCTCACTGCTTCCGGCTCCGCCCCAAACACACCGGGTCCCACCACAGAGATGTCCGGACCTGCACGGTATGCATGGACCATGTTGGAGGGTTGGGACTGTACACCATAAAACAATGGTGCCCCGTGTTTTGCCTGCTCACCTAATCGTGTTTTGCCTACAGACTTCCAAGTACATTTGTTTCACCTACTACATAACAAAAGCACAAAACTTTGCAAGTTATTTGTTGCAATTTTCCAATGTTCATGGCTCCCGTATAAGATGACCCGTTCTGGTGAAATCTGTAGATTCATATGGTTGATATGGTTGTGAGATGTGTAAGAAAGAATTTTAAACTTTTTGTACACAGGGAGCAGTGAATTTCTATACATGTGTATAACAAAAAAAAACAAACAGTTAAAACTCTTACAATTACCTTGTTCTTCGTTTGTGGCTACAACTCCTACATTCACATGTGTACATGAGTGGGCTTTCACGTGTAAGACATTTTTAACCTCCAGCATGTAGGAAGTCACACTTTGTTTTCGGGGGGCTCTTACACATAATGAACAACAAAACTCACTCTTGCCTGCCATGTAGGCAATTATACTTTGTTTTCAGGGAGCTGTTACACATAATGAACAACGGATTTCTACACACGTCGACACAACAAAACAGCCCTCACTCTTACCCACCATGCAGGCAGTCGTACTCCACACACGAGTGGGCTTTCACATGTGTTTTATGAATATTCACGTGTGTTTTACTTCAGTCATACTCTGTTTTCCGGGGAGCTCTTACACACAATGAACAACAGATTTCTACACTCATGTCTAAACAACAAAGCAGTCCTCACTCTTGCCCCACCATATAGGCAGTCATTCTCCATTTTCATGGGACCTCTTACACATAATGGACACGAGTGTCTAACAGTGCGAGTGAAGCAGTGAATGCAATCACCAGCCTGAACACGATCTGGAGGCAAAGGCACCTGACTCTCTGAAACTTTTAATCAGGGATTTTAATCACTGTTCTCTTAAAAAGACACTTCCAAATTTTTATGAGCAACCCAACCTGTGAGAACAAGACAATGGACTTGTTTTACTCCAATGTACCCGATGCTTATTCTTCTGTGCAGCTACCACCCCTTGGACATTCTGACCACAGCCTAATCCATTTGTTGCCATGATGACCACAGCCTAATCCATTTGTTGCCATGATACAGACCAGTAGTTAAATGTCAGCCACCTGTGAAAGTGACAATGCGTTACTGGTCAGCTGACTCCACTGACACCTTAACTCACTCAGTAAGGCCAGTCCTCTCTTCTCCTCTACATGGACCCCTCAGATGTCCAGTGGGTGTCTGAATGACCCAACCTTTAGCTTCTGTCGTCAGAAATGTGGTATTTTTTGTCAACATTCACCCCTTCAGTATAAGAGCCTTCCGCTTGCAATATTTTGATGATGGTAACTGGGGTGAAATGCTGTTAACATCGTCTCATTCGCTGTTCGTATGGAGAGAGTTAAGAGGGTGTTTCGAATGCACAGACTGGAATGTATTTGTTGAGGCCACGGACAATGTGTGTGAACTTGCAGATAGTTACCGAGTACATAAAATTTTGTGTTTTTATGTTGGTGTCTACAACCAACCTGTCATTGCACACGTTAATTTCTTCTTCTTCTTCTGCATTCATGGGCTGCAACTCCCATGTTCACTCGTATGTACATGAGAGAGCTTTTATGTGTATGACCGTTTTTATCCCGCCATGTAGGCAGCCATACTCCGCTTTCAGGGGTGTTTATGCTGGGTATGTTCTTGTTTCCATAACCCACTGAACACTGACATAGATTAGATTATCTTTAACATGCATATTTGATCTGCTTGCATATACTCACAAAGGGGGTTCAGGCACTAACATGTTGACTTGGGCGATCAGAAAAATCTCTACCCTTTTCCTACCAGGTGCACTTGCAGGTCTACACATATGCTGACTTGGGAGATCAGAAAAATCTCTACCCTTTTCCTACCAGGTGCCGTCACCGAGATTTGAAAGTCCAACACTTCAACCACTCAGCTATTGTGCCCATCACACGTTAATTTCAATGTGGATTAAAAAAGTGTTTTTGAACTGAACTGAATCTGAACTGAACAAAGAAGCCCTCACTCTTGCCCTTGGTGGTGGCGGGAGCAGGGCCCATGCCGGGGAACAAAGCCATGGCCCTCAGCTCCTCTTCGTCCGGCTCCTCCTCGTCGCTGTACACCACGGCCTTGGCCAGACGGGCCATTGACAGGCGGCGGTTTGGGGCCGGGGCAGAGGCCGAGGGGGGCATGGAGAAGGGGCGGATGTTGTAGGTGTACTTCTCCCGCAGTTCCGTCAGCTGGGGGAAGGGGAAGGGCGCCACAGCGTAGATGGCCTGGCAACGAGGGGAGGGGAACCAGAATCCAAAAAAGAAACTGTGGTTATACTGACTTACCGTTGTGGTGACGCATTACCCCCCACATCCCCTTCATGGTCGCCGTTATATGCTCCATTCAGAATTACCAAGTCTAGGGCAGTGCACATGTTTAACATCAACTTACCATAGGAATTGGTCTGTGTGTCTTGAGAATTACGATTGCAGTTCACTGAACAGCTTTTATATCTAAACTCAATATTGTCATTTAATTGTTGTAAAGAAGATATTTTAGAAGTTCTGCTATTGAAATCACCATAGAGAATGATGTACACATTATTAAATTTTAATAGTAGGTCAGTTATACAATCTTCAAGTATAGATATTCCATGGTCGTATTCAAAATATGCATAAAACGGAGAACCTTCTGGTGGCACATAGGCACATATGTACAAAACATCTTTCTCATATCCAAACAATCGCTTATCAATAATAAATGCCAATATATTTTCATACTTTATACACAATTTTTGTGTAAATGCACAATTAAACTAAACTAAACATAATAAGCCACCTGCTCTCCTCCCATGTTTAGTGAATCTAACTGCAGATTTGTAATACAATGTAAATCCAAGAAATAAGTCAGTTTTGCATTCCTCTTCAAACGTTTCAAGTAGGCATACAAAATCAAAGGATGATATATATGAAAAGAAATCATTAAATACAAGCTTTGACCTCAAGCCATTGACATTCCAGGAGAGAAAAGACAACGATCTCAAACCATTTACAGAACGAGAGTTCGAGGGTATTAAAGACAAAAAAGAATTATTTACAGAAAACAATGTACTATTTCCCATCTGCAAGCCATCGTCTGGAACACGAGAAAATTTGATCGAAACTGTGTCAACATTTCCAACCGAGCGTATCATTTCACTAACTGAACCCTCATGTGCTCCGCACAAGGTGACCGGGAAAATGCACGGGAGAGCTGGAGAACTATCCGGTGTGACTCTTTCTTTCGCGTTCCTGTGAAAATTATTCCGATATGAAACTTTACAAACATGAGGCTGGCCAGACTCTCATTTCATTTCTTTCAGCGAGTCCTTTGTACCAAGGAAATATTTCTTCCCGTCAATGAAAAGATGGTCAAAGACCATTCTGACTTGCCTTCCTTCACCCCTTGCCTTTTTCAGATGTGGGCTTAATTTCCTTCTGATCTCCCTGACCCTATGCGAAAAGTCCTCCCCAGCAAATATGTTTGTCCCCTTCAGTTTTTGTTTAGCTTTCAGAATTTTGACTTTTTGTTTGTAGAATGAGCAACATGCGATTATTGGAGAATCTGCCTTTGAGTTGAACTGATGCACACGTTCGAACTCCACACTGTCAGACAGCTCAAGAGTGTCAGTGATCAAATCCCGTACCCGATCCTCACACTGCTCACTTGCCTCCCCTTCTCTTTTCTCCATCCCATAAAGATCAGAGAGAGAGAGAGAGAGAGAGAGAGAGAGAGAACAAAACAACTACAAGACAGGTGGACAGACAGACATACATAGTGAGAGACAGGTTACATTAAACAATGACATAAACAGAGGCAAATGTCTGTCAGTGCTCCCAACTTAAGAAAACACTCCTGTTTAAATAGTGAGTGTGAGGACCGACTGCACAAATGAATCCAGTCTGAAATTTTGTTTCAAATGGTTCCCACTGTTCAAACAAAAAATAATTAATTACAGATACTATGAAGAGTCAAACAGTTCCCACTGTTCAAACAAAAATCATTAATTACAGACATTATGAAGAGTCTGTCATTTAATAACACTAGTTCATGGCAGTGTTCATCATTAAGTTCTTACACACCTTAATCATATCGTCACCATCGTAGACCACTCCCTCCATCATGTCTGAGGACAGCTCCCCCATCAGGGAATAGAACTCGTCGGCACTGTCCACGCTCATGATTCTCCTGGACATTCACCAACAATCCATGGAATACATGCTTCAAGCACACAGAGAGAACTATAACAAAAATTCAACTGCCAAGTTTGGGGAATGGTGGAAACAGTAACAATATGTGCACGCTGGATTCCAACTTAGGTCCAATCATGTCAAAGATAACAAGCTAAAAAGCCTAATGAGATTAGTGAGAAAACAAATAAGAAAAAAAAGCCATTAAACTTCATGCTAAAATCTATGTTCCAGGTAAAAGGACTGGTAACACATCCTTTCCAAGTTTCATGAACTCACTTCAGATGTCTTAATTGTCCACCATAAAATCAATTGCGAAAAGTTAAACTCTGAAAACATCATTCGTTTTAAATCGGTATCAGTCTGCTCCATTCTTCACTGGCTTCAAACAGAAGAATTTGATATGCACATGGGGTATCAAAATGGCATCAGTCAGCAGCCACTCCACACCAAAAAATCAGAACACATGGGCAGCTCACACGTGTTCATTCCCCCCTCCCTCCTCACCCCCTCCTCCTCAACAATGCACCCATACACAAGCATGCGCTCGCAAGCATGTACCCCAATAACTACAGCAAAATATAACAGAAAGACCACCCCAGAGCTGGTGCATTCATCCCTGTCTATCCCATGCTCCCACCCTGTCCATTTTATCAATTTTCTGAGACAAATATGGGCCCTAAGTAATGGTAGGCATGCCTGCTTGTGCCCACAACCATGAGTTGCTGTTATACCCTCCCCTCTCTCACCTGGCCAGCTTCCCCCACAGACAGAGGGCAGTGCGCAGCAGCACCTGTGACCCCTCCAGCAGGATGGCGTCCCACACTCGCAGCACCACCTCCTTGGGCAGGCAGGTGGCGAACAGCGTCAGGAACCACTGCATGGTGAACACGTTCGTCAGGGGGGGCTCGTAGCACGCACCTGGCGGGGGGAGGGGTGTGGGGGGGAAACAACAAGCGCCATGGTCAGTGCTGTTACACAGTGGAAACAAACGTGTGTGTCCACAATTTGACATTGTAGTGTTAGTGTAGTTTACTATACACTACCACAGCTGCAATGTGCAGAATTTGGTGTGAAAAGTGTAGTGTTAGTGTAGTTTACTATACACTACCACAGCTGCAATGTGCAGAATTTGGTGTGAAAAGTGTAGTGTTAGTGTAGTTTACTATACACTACCACAGCTGCAATGTGCAGAATTT
Source organism: Babylonia areolata (assembly GCF_041734735.1). NCBI lineage: Eukaryota > Metazoa > Mollusca > Gastropoda > Neogastropoda > Buccinidae > Babylonia > Babylonia areolata. The sequence goes on along the minus strand of NC_134900.1, from coordinate 15,927,461 downwards.
GGTGTGAAAAATGTAGTGTTAGTGTAGTTTACTATACACTACCACAGCTGCAATGTGCAGAATTTGGTGTGAAAAGTGTAGTGTTAGTGTAGTTTACTATACACTACCACAGCTGCAATGTGCAGAATTTGGTGTGAAAAGTGTAGTGTTAGTGTAGTTTACTATACACTACCACAGCTGCAATGTGCAGAATTCGGTGTGAAAAATGTAGTGTTAGTGTAGTTTACTATACACTACCACAGCTGCAATGTGCAGAATTTGGTGTGAAAAGTGTAGTGTTAGTGTAGTTTACTATACACTACCACAGCTGCAATGTGCAGAATTTGGTGTGAAAAGTGTAGTGTTAGTGTAGTTTACTATACACTACCACAGCTGCAATGTGCAGAATTCGGTGTGAAAAGTGTAGTGTTAGTGTAGTTTACTATACACTACCACAGCTGCAATGTGCAGAATTCGGTGTGAAAAGAAGTGCAGCGAAGTGACTGCATTGTGTTTCTACGGAGAATTGTTTTTACCCAATGTTACCTTAAACTAGATTCAAGGAAGGTAACTTTCAGTCACTGCATTACCCAAGTGTACAGTAAACTATACTAACACTATGACATCTTTCCACTCTATGTGATAATATGATAGAAGACAGGGGAAAAAATAAGGAGGTGGGGGTGGGGAGGTAACAGGGGGGAGGGGAGACAGTAGAAAGAGAGGACGGGAAGAAGAAAGGTGGGACTGTGTGTGCATGTCTGAGTGTGTGCACGCATGCTTGTTTGAGCATGTGTATGTGAGCGTTGTGTGATTGCGAGCACATGAATGCGTGCATGTGAGTGTGTGGCTGTGTGCATGTGTATTTTTTCACCTTCGCAACAAAGGTTCTTCTTTCTAATACATCTGACATATACCATATTACAGTTACAATTGCACAGAAACATTGTAATGCACAATTAGAATACCAGGAAGCAAATATTCCCTAACTGATATTCAACACCATGCAACAACAATAGTAACTCTGACATCAAACACATATAACAATCAAAACAGTCAAACAAGAAAAAAAAACAACCCAGAAAGGAAGTCACAAAGATGATGGTTACAAAACTTTATGCAACCAACAGAAAGGCAGATATCAAAACGCACACACACACCATCAACCACAAGTGTAAATCTGTCTATACCTGGGTGCTCAGGACGTATGATCGCTGCTATGCAGAGATGCCAACTCCTGTCAAGTGTTTGTAGGACTGATCAGGAAATTTGGTAAGAACATTTTGAATTTGGTTGAAACACTTGGAACTCCAAGCCACATAAGCAAGCGTACATTTTAGCTTAATCCATCAGGCACGGATGGTGTTTGACCAAGACGTAACTTGATTCAGCCACGTTCTCTCTTGTTCGGACAAAGGATTAAGCTGACTGGTACACTCAATGCTGTGTTGTTTCAATGTAAACGCACATGCAATTATCTGAGCATTATCATGTGAGACCAAGGTTAGTAGTGACTGCCCTGGCCTCGTGATCGATAGGTGTTGAGCATCTGGATAATGTTACGACAGGAAAGCATGTGACCATGCTATGTAGTCAAAAATAGTCGTCAGAACAATTTTGACGTTGGCCTGACGTTGGAACAAAGTGCAATCAAGCACAACAAAATACGGTGAAATCATAACAGCTGGCATCTCTGGCTGTGGTATCCCTGACAGCTGTGGATAGGTCCACATGGTGCTCTGCCATTTTCAAAAGTGCCTTGACCTGTGAAGCCACCAGGATAGCTGTTGCTGAACAGCGGAGACAGGCATGGAAAGCCTGAGCCTTGGAACCCCCAGCTGCCGCCACCATCTCCTGTCTAAACTGCCAGAGAACCTTCAAGGCACAGATTGGACTCACCAGCCATCTGCGCACACCCTGACCCCAACAACCCCAGCCCCAGGATGACTCAGATAGTCCTTGTCGTGCTGACGGACAAACAACATATCCCCAACACAGGCCCCTACCTGTGCTGACAGACAAACAACATATCCCTGACACAGACCCCTGCCTGTGCTGATAGATGAACAACATACCCCCAACACAGACCCCCACCTGTGCTGACAGACAAACAACATATCCCCAACACAGGCCCCTACCTGTGCTGACAGACAAACAACATATCCCTGACACAGACCCCTGCCTGTGCTGACAGATGAACAACATACCCCCAACACAGACCCCCACCTGTGCTGACAGACAAACAACATATCCCTGACACAGGCCCCTACCTGTGCTGACGGACGAACAACATATCCCTGACACAGGCCCCTACCTGTGCTGATGGACAAACAACATATCCCTGACACAGGCCCCTACCTGTGCTGACGGACAAACAACATATCCCTGACACAGGCCCCTACCTGTGCTGACGGATGAACAACATATCCCTGACACAGGCCCCTACCTGTGCTGACAGATGAACAACATATCCCTGACACAGGCCCCTACCTGTGCTGACGGACGAACAACATATCCCTGACACAGGCCCCTACCTGTGCTGACGGACGAACAACATATCCCTGACACAGGCCCCTACCTGTGCTAATGGACAAACAACATATCCCTGACACAGGCCCCTACCTGTGCTAATGGACAAACAACATATCCCTGCCCCTACCTGTGCTGACGTCCTGTGCGGCATGCTGCAGCCTGTCCAGGTGAGAGGACAAGGTGGGCAGCGTCATCCTCAGCAGGTCGCGGAACACCGCCATGTCCACCGACAGTGCCCGCAGGTTGTTGTCGAAGTAGCTCTCTGGCAGCACATGGTCGATCAGGTAGATCATCACCTGCAACACGGAACATTGTTGTTTGTTTAAAATGGTATTTTATTTGGAACATGTCACAAATCAACACAGTTATAACATGAACAGGACAACAAGAAGACCTTATATAAAGTCCTGTCCTGATACATATATGTTCTAAGTATGTGATGGATGTCATGGTAGCTAGAAGTTTAAAAGTCATCATACATGAATTTCTACAAAACTGAGCTGAGATGTAATCATGATGAAAGAAAATAAACAATAAATGTGTGGTGGAGGGACAAGTCAACAGAGAGAGAAAGAGAAGTAACAAGGCTCGGGCACAAGTACAGCAAGACAGTCCAAACTTGGCCAACAAAGCCGCAAAGACCAACCTGAAGAAACAAAACAAAAAACAACAACAACACAATCATGTATTCATAATGTGAATTGGCAAGTTGTTGTTGTTAACATGCTCGCTCTGCTGGTCAGTTCTGTGCCCTGGTCTACCCCCCCACCCCCTCCACCACCCTTCTGCTCCTGAGCATCATGTATCTATGCCTGAATGCTATTCTTTGTGTACTTCATTAACTCATTCAGCCCTGCGCATGAGCAATGCTCTGGCCTCAAACTTTGTTTAAATAAAACGGTTTCCGTGTTTCTACATATGCATAACTTCAATCAAAGGGAATCAACTGCTACAGTATTTCCAGCTGTGCGCACAGATGTCAATTTTGAGGAAACAATTTGAGGAAAAAAACGGCTGATTTCAGTATGAATCATTTCCTGCATTTTTCTCCATCAGCAGTGCAGGGAAGCCTGTTGAGCATGTCAACTCTCAAGAAAAACCCAAATAACAGCCCCCTCCCCTCCAACCTTGCATAGAAGGTTTTATCTTCTCTTCAACATCATCAACATAATATTTACATCTATTCAAAATGCATCACAGCTCAAAAAGGCCACGATGCACAAGAGACTTGCCTTCAGTGCGTCATCCTCCTTCCTCTCCATGACATTGAGGAGCAGGGCGACGATGACGTTAAAGCCCTGGCAGTATCCGATGCGCTTGTTCCATCGGGCGTAGGCCAGCAGCACCCTCTTCAGCACTGCACGGTCCTGCTCGTTGTCCTGGCCACTGAAGCTGCTGCACCCCGTCCTGTGCAGGTCCTGTGGGAGGGGATCGACAGTGAGCGTGCACGTTAAAGAACCCACAGCAACAAGTGATAAGATAAGAGAAATTACATCAGGTGCAGTAAAACAAAAATAGACAAGTTCTCAACAGAAAAACATTACACATAATTTAAAAAAAAAAGAAGCAATGTTGTAACAGTCGATCCTAAAGATTTTTTTTTTCGGCATGGTTTTATGGTTAGTGTGTGTGTGTATGTGTGTGTGCACAGGTGAATGTGTTTGTGTGAGCACACATGCATATGTGTGTGTGTGTGTGTGTGTGTGTGTGTGTGTGTGTGTGTGTGTGTAGGCTGATTATCCTTTTCAAAAATCAATGCATTTTTTTGAAATTCCAAGTATAACAGTGATATTACTACTGAAAACTTCAGCCCGTGCATAGAAAATGCACTCTCAACAATAGAACTATCAATATAAATAACCGATGTCAATTATCATTATTATCTATCATTTTACCTATTATCATTCTTGCATTCTAAAATCACTGGATGAAAGAACAAAATAAGTTATGAAACTAAAATTAATGAAACAACAGAGACTGAAATAAATGGATAAACTATCAAACAAATACATGCACAATTACAAAAAACAAGAAAACTTAAACATGATCAACTGTCAGTTTTTTTGTGGTGTTTTTTTTTTTAATACTTGGAACATGTACAAAATCATTCATACACAACTATCTGTGTGAGAAACCTTTTTAATGTGTAACACGCTTAATAACAGAGCATTTGATATATCTTATTTTCAATCTGTCATTCTATATTCTTAATCTGGATGCTATATTTCTTCCTTTAACAACAATTCTTCCAGAGATTTCATCTGAGATCAAAATGTCTCCACATGCCCAAAACCAGTTTTTCCCACCATCCATCTTTGCAATGTGTGCACAAAAATTCCTCATAACTGAGGTAATTTGGCTGAAAGCTTTCAATTTGCGGTAATCCTTTCATTTCTGATTCTTCATTATTCCACCCACCCTTTATATATATATATATATCTCACACACACACACACACATATATATACACATACATTCATATATATAGATATATACTGTTTTTTGTGTGCTCTATTCAGACAGCTTTGTTAATCAACATTTATGTGATGCGATGTGCCTTTTTTCACAATCCACCAGACTTGTTTATCAGGATTAGGGGCAAATAGGCTACATGGCATCCATTGATCACAGAACCAATAATTCCATTTGTCTTTCTTCCTTCCCCCCAAAAAAAACATGACTGCTGTTGTCTATAGGTTTGGTATCAGCATAAAGTGGCTGGTTCTTCCTGTAACATCTTTCCACATTGAGTGATATTAGACATGCGGGTGTGTGTGTGTGTGTGTGTGTGTGTGTGTGTGTGTGTGTGTGTGTGTGTGTGTGTGTGTGTGTGTCTGTGTGTGTGTGTGCGTGCGTGCGTGCGTGCGCACATACAGGCGTGTGTGCTTGTGTGCGCGCATGTGCACCGGTTTACCTTGACGATTTGCATGCCCAGTTTGTCGTCATCAGGGTTGCTGCGGTCGTTAAAGGCCAGGCGTACAGTCTTCTGCCAGTCAATCTTCAGCTGACGGATGTAGTGATCAGCCAGGCTCAGCCACACCTGCACCATCATTATCATAGTGATAATAATGTTGACTCTGATGTAGGTGAGAGAGAGAGAGAGAGATTGAGTGTGTGTGTGTGTGTGTGTGTGTGTGTGTGTGTGTGTGTGTGTGTGTGTGTGTGTGTGTGTGTGTGTGTGTGTGTGTGTGTGTGTGTGTGTGTGCAAGCAGCTAGAGGACGTGCAGCGCCGAGCCACAAAGCTGATCTCCTCGATCAGTGAGCTACCTTACGCGGAAAGACTAGAACGACTCGACCTGCCTAGCCTGGAACACAGATGACTCAGAGGGGATATGATAGACACCTTCAAGTATGTCCACGGACTCTACAAGACTGAAAAACCAAAACTTGAAACCGCAGAGGAATCAGGCACCAGAGGAAACGCGAAGAAACTGTTCCCGCACCACACCCACTGCGACACCAGGAAACACTTCTTCAGTGAAAGGGTCACCCAGACGTGGAACAGTCTCCCAGACGAAGTGGTCCTGGCACCGTCGGTGAATGCCTTGAAGAACAGACTGGATGTCTACTGGAAGAACAAACCAGACAAGTACAATCCGTCTTGCCAATAAGACACGCATGCAAAGTTTGGAATGTACAACGAGCGATGAACAGGTCTTCAAGACCTAAAACATCGTACAGTTCAAGTACTGCTGGATCTACGAATTTCGGGATCCTTGATGGCACAGAGGTAAGTCGATGATGGTCAAAGGGAAAGCAACATGTGTCCTTTAACTCTCTCCATACGAACGGCGAAAGAGACGACGTTAACATCGTTTCACCCCAGTTACCATCATCAAAATATTGCAAGCGGAAGGTTCTTATACTGAAGAGGTGAATGTTGACAAAGAATACCACAATTCTGACGACGGAAGCTAAAGGTTGGGTCATTGAGACACCCACTGGACATCCGAGGGGTCTGTGTAGAGGAGAAGAGAGGACTGGCCGTACTGAGTGAGTTAAAACATAAAATGTGTTCCACGACTGCTCAGTGGTACTGTCGATCGGTTATCCCCGACACTGGCCAACAAAACGATTCCCACACTATCAATGATTCTGATCCACTAATCTGAGTGAGCACCAGGAGTACTTCCGCGGAGAACTAAATGGATTAGAACCAAACATAATCATTAGATCTAAATCAAATTTCTCGACGGTCCGATAAAAAAAAAGGGCACACGGCTAGCTGAAGAACTGGGGAAATGACGATCCGTGCTTAACATGAAGCTTTCAGCATTAAAAAAAGAAGTAACAAAACTAAAATTAAACAAAACGCACCATCACACACACACTGATACGTGCGCGCACTTCTTTCAGTTCTCTTGTTTTCGTTGTGACGGACAGTTCATAAACCTTTTTTGCATTACTGTTTGACGGGTGTGTTTACACATGTCTGGGTTTGATATAGATGTATTGATGCATTGTATTGTGTTGTGTTGTGTACTGCATCATGAATATCATCTAGATCTGCGTGCCCCCCCCCCCCCCCCCCCCCCCCCCCCCGGGCTTCCCGCAACTCCTTCCCCTCCCCTTGCAACCCCCCCCCCCTCTGCCCCCCACCCCCATCCTCTCAACGCAAGATTCCGTTTCCATGGTAGCCGATCACCATCATCATGGTGTCACTGAATCCAATCTTATCATGTTTCGATTATCTGCATGACAGACCTTATATACGTTCTCTTCCCGCGAGAATTTCCAATTCCCCTGATATATGTGGTATCCACATGAGTGGAAACCAGTTTGCTTGACCTGGGCCCAGTGCACATCATAAACTACCATCCACTCACAGACCGGCCGCAGATCCTGAATCTTTCAATTTCATAAGGAGGTGCCAAAGCGTGCGAACTGATAAGCTACACCACATCTGCAGAGAGAGAGAGAGAGGGGAGAGAGGAGAGATAGGAGAGAGAGAGGGGGTAGAGAGAGACGAGAGAGAGGAGAGAGAGAGAGAGGGCAGAGAGAGAGAGGGAGGGGAGCGAGAGAGAGCAGAAAGAGAGAGGAGAAAGAGAGAGAGAGGAGAGAGAGAGGGGGGGAGATGGATAAAAAGAAAGACAGTGAGACATAGAACACACAGAGGCAGAGATACAGACAGACAGAGACAGAAACAGACACAACGACAACCTGCCCCTACAGACCTTTTTCCTGAAGTCTGTGGGGATGCCCATGGGCAGACGGTTGACGGCCTTCATGGCGTCCTTCCACTGCTCGAAGGCACTGGGGCCTGAGGGTGGTGCCAGGCTGAACTTCATCTTGGTGTCTATCTCTGCAGCATCAACACACCCACACTTCATTACTATTACAAAAAAATAAATCTTTATTGTTATCATCATCATCATCACTATCATCATCATTATTATTATTACTATTATCATCATTATTGTTACCACCATCTTCATCATTTATATCATCATCATCGTTCTTCTTATTATTATCATTACTATCATTATTACTGCCATCATCATCGTCATTGTTATTTTTTTTGTTCTTGTGTTTATACTAGATGCGGTTTGATTTTTTTTTTTTTGTTATTTTATTTTTTATTTATTTTTATTTTTTGTAACAGTTGAGCAGTCCTGATACCATGTCGACCTGTGGACAGACAGACGAGAGACAGACAGACAGAGTGAGACAGAGACAGATAGAGAGACAGAGACAGACAGACAGACAGAGAGAGACGGACGGACGGACAGACAGACAGACACACATACACACATACAGAGAGAGAGAAAGAGAGAGAGAATCAGAGGCACACAGGCAGATACAGACTCCGAGAGAGAGAGAGAGACAGACAGACAGACATATAGACAGACAGACAGACGACGATACGGACCTGGTTAAGCAACCAGCCATTCATTTTCAGCCCATGATCATCATGGCAGGTTCTTTCAAACGTTACAAATAATTCACAATAACACACGCCAGTTCCGAACACCACGACCACCCCAAGTCGAAGTCTGAAGCAGTCGCAACATACCACAGGAAAATCAGTCATGTGACTTATCGACTTCCCCAACAACTTGATTCAATCAAAAGGCCTAATAAGTTCAAACGGGTTTCAGTGCCAAGCCAACTGTGAATGTCATATACACTGTGGGTTTTTATAAAGAAAGTTTATAACATCCACAAAGCGTGTTCGGGTAACGCGCATCACGGGGTATGATAGAATAAAAAATTATGAAAAAAAAAAAAAGAATCAACGGGAGAGGCTGCAAATTAACTGTTGATATAAATTCATTTGTGACCACACACAGAAATACACACATAGAACACACACACACACACACACACACACACACACACACACACACACACACACACACTCACTCACACACACACACACTCACAACACACACACACACACACACACAACACACACACAGAGGAGGGGGCAGGGGAGCAGATCACTCCAGTCCTGGAACCGCCACACAATGCTTTGAACCGTGGCATATCCAAGGGTCACATTTTTGTTTGCAATATCTATTCCAGGAGAATTTTGTGTCAACTTCTCAGCCTTCGTCACAGAGAGAGAGAGAGAGAGAGAGAGAGAGAGAGAGTGTAAACACAAAGGCAGACCCGTTTTCATCTTTCAACTCAATTATGAAAAAAAAAAAAAAAAAAAAAAAAAAAAAAAAAAAGAAAAGAAAAGAAATGAAAACAAACACTTCATTCTATGACGGTAAATTCAACAGAACTACTCAGCTGAAAAGAAATGAACAGGAAAAAAAGACTGAAAAGAGAAGACAGAAAACTCAGGAAATCAGAATGGAAAACAACACAAGTGTCATTCGGAATTTCACAAGTTGTGAACACTTCGGCATTTTATACGGGCAAACACAGCAAAACTATTGATTAGAAAAAAAAAAGAGCAAATTCAAAGGAACTATACTGCGAAGACTGAGAACCTAAGAAACGAAAATGGAACACTGGTTTATACCATTCACTACATCGCAAGTAAAGAACACACTCCGGGCTTAACGTTCAGCCTACAACCTTAATTTGGCCACCGGTCATAAAAAACCACTTCTTCTTCTCCTCCTGTCCCGTAGACTCACGACCAAAAGGGCAGCGCCACTTCTATTTCAGTCCGTGGCCGGGCAACACTGATGACCGGCTGACCCAGCAACCAGTATTCTCCACTACTCCATGGCCCATGGGCCTCGTCTCTCTGAAGGCGTCGCTCAGTCACAGGACATTCAACACTGACGTCTATATCTCGATCTCTGCCACACACATTATGCTATGAACACGTTTTTTTTTCCTCTCAATTATTTCTTTATTTATGTATTTATCATCATAATTATTCATTCATTATTTTTTTTACCATTTATTTTCTTCAGTTTGCTCTCAGTCTAAAGAAAGCAGTTGAAATGGATTGACAGCGACAGCAGCGAACACTGAAGTTCCGTGTACCCTGAGCGAAATCGCTGCGTCACAATCATTTTCTATTCTCACCAAACGAACGTCCGTGAAAATTGAGGAACTAATTTTCCACGCATCAGTTGGGAGACTGTGTAATGATGACCGCCCAAACCTCGACGCCACACCCCTAAACCCCGCGTCTCTTTCTCTCTTCCCTCTCCGCCTATCTTCTCTCCTGCCTCTCGATCTCTTCCCGACTACACACACACACACACACACACATGCGCGCGCGCGTACTTACCCGCGCGTGCGAACGCACACACAAACATGCACAAACGTATGCACGTACCTCCATGTGCACACACAAACACACACACACACACACACACTTGCGCGCGCACGCACAAGCCAAGCATAAGCAGAGAGAGAGAGAGAGGGAGAGCCCGTCATAAACCAGACGACAGAGACTGAACCCCACCCACCGATACCGGGACGGACGGACGGAGAGCAGCGCGAAAGACAGGCACGGTTCATCCGGACCTTGATAATAATAAAACATGCCAACAACCACGCCATGACAACATTGAAAAGGACACACCCATCATCAGCACTGGTGATCTCAAAAGACCGTGTAGTACGCAGATACCTGTCGGCTCGCGTTGACCACGACGAAGACAACGGAAGTTCATAGCACTGAAGTACTTCAGTAACGAGGGAGGGGGGAAAGGAGAGAAGGAGAGAGAAAAACAACAACAAAAAAACAAACAAACAAACAAAAACCCAACAAACAAACAACAACAAAACCCAAACAGCTCCCACTACACCCAACCTTCTTAAAAAGAACATGAAAAAGGTATAATGACTAGAAAGCCTTCTTCTTCTTCTTCCACTTAACGACCAACATCAGTATGCTGATGAAAATTGTGTTGTGGGAGGTTGCTGTCGGGCGCAATTTAGCTGGGCTACCGAGGGATGTTCTGTTAACTGATAGGGGAGATGGGGCGCAGTCCACTGGTGTGTTCGCATCTCTAGCCTGTTGAAAACAAAGCGAGAACAAGATACGGCAAGATAATACTAAAAAAAAACCCCCAACAACAACAAAAAACCCCAAAAAACAAAAACAAAACATTTTGATAAAATTTGTCTTTCATCGTTTTTGGTATCTTTCTTTCTTAAAAAAAGAAGTATGTATGAAAAAAAGTAATAAAGTCTTTTAATCAAGTACAATTACAACGAAAAACCACTTTGTGTACTACATCAGGGTTTTGTTGACGGCGCACATACTCGTACACTTTGCGAATAGTCCCAACAGGTGAACAAAGTCATTTCAAAGCTGTCAAACAGGTTTATGTGCATACCGAATGAAACTGTCAATAATGAACACAAACTATCCACCCCCTACCAACCAAGATACATTACACGCGGATACACCACGCACATAGTTTAATACACTACACAGTGCATCTCAGAATACACACACACACACCCATTGTGCCAGTATCGAACGATACAGTGCAGAATTGGAAGAAGAAAAAGAAGAAGAAGAAGAAGAAGAAGAAAGCACACAAAACAACGAACAGGTGGTCCAAAATGTTCCAGTCAATATACCGCAATACACCCAAAGGTCTTTGTAAAACAACCCTCCAAGGAAATGTTGAGATGGGAGACGAAAAAAACAACAACAAAACAACACACACACAAACAACAACAAAGAATAAGAAGAAGAAACTATGGACTGACAACCTTACTGTATGAACAACAAAACACACACACACACACACACACACACACACACACTTGCACAGGACCCAAACACTGACACACAACCGACAGACCTGGAGGAATCTGGTGAACAGTTCTGTGTGGCGACCCAATGACCCTTCACAGAGTTGAGGGAGAAGAAGAAGAAGGAGGAGGAGGAGGAGGAGAACAGGAAGCTATATACAATACCAGTGAACAGTAAAAGGTTCCTCGGGTAGATGGAAACTGAGAGGAGGATAGAAAAAATGCTACTTTGTGACGGATCGATGTCCGTCCAGCCGGCAGGGCATTTCACAACCACCCGCCTCTTGCCACACATTGTCTCCAGGCATATACTGTCACCGGCGACAATATATGAGGACCCCCACGGGATATATTGTTACACTAAGGCACTTATTGTCTCCAGCGACAATGTTGTTGTCGGATTTTGTATCATCTTTTTTTTTTTTTTTTGCCAGGACTGTCACAACAAGAAATCAGATGCCCCGGTGACAATATCACGCAGGCATGCTCACGCACGCAAGCACACACAAACACACACTCACACACACACACACTAACACACACACTCTCCTCCTCTCGATCTCCATCATGATAATGGTGATCTTGATAGTCATAATCTCAATCATCATAATACTTCACGTCATTTCCGCGCTGAGTTTTTGGCTTTGAAGACTGGCGAGGAAATGTATCGCGGATCTCGGCACAAACTGTCGTCGGGGACAATAATCAAGCGCCCCAAGGGTCGGAGCCTATTGTCGCCGGCGACAATATATACCCGGCGGCAGTTTATGCCGTCACACCCGCAACTTTGGCCCCCCCCCCCCCGCCCCCTCCCTCCTCCCACTCTCTCTCTCTTTGATGCATCCAGTGGCTCTTCTCACAACTCAGTCTCACCTCACTTTCAGTGTTAATACAGGATATATTCCCTCAAGGCCTGACAAAGCGCGTTGGGTTACACTGTTGGTCAGGCACCTGCTTGACACATGTGGTGTAGCGAATACGGATTTACGCAGTGTGGCCTCTTGAATAACTGAACTGACGGGATATAAAGTAATGGTCTGGCGCTGAGAGGGAAGAACCCGTACATTACCGTCTCCTGTCCCCTTTCTGGAGATGGGCAGAAAATCTGATTACTGTCAAGGAAAACAAAAGACACAGGCTTTTTGGTGTAAGATCACACTGCAAATGTGTATCTCCTCCGTCTCTCTCATGCACACGCGTTCTCTCTCTCTCTTCTCTCTCTGTCTGTCTCACACACACGCACTTTCTCTTCTCTCTCTCTCTCGTTTTCTCCAACCAGAATTCAAACACGATGTCAAAATCTCTCTCTCTCTCTCTGACACACTCTTCCTCTCTCTCTCTCTTTTTATGCCACACACACACATACTCTCTCTCTCTCTTCTCTCTCTGTCTGTCTCCCTCTCTCTTTCTTGTTATCTCCCACCAAAATTCAAACACGATGTCAATCTCTCTCTCTCTCTCTCTCTCTCTCTCTCTCAACACCCATCTGTCTCTCCCTCTTTATCTCACCAGAATTCAATCATCCGACTGCAAAAACACATTCGGCTAATAGGCACGTCACGTTCGTTTTGTTCAACCATCTTGACGAGCTAATGAAACGAAACACTCTTCGTTTCTTACAAAACGTGGACAAACGTTTCGGATGGAAACTTCACAGAATCGAATGTAAGTAGCTGGTCAGGAATACCATGTACACCAGTATACTCTGTATATCTTTTGTTTTCTTCTTCCTTTTCCTTGCTTTTTTTTTCCCACACAGGTCTGGAATGAGAAAAATGTGGTTGAGAAGACAATTATTACGTGCGCGTTCAAAGAAAGGAAGACAAACAGACAGACAGACAGACAGACAGACACTCACACACACACACACACACACACACACACACAGACAGAGTTCGATGGTACCTGACAGAAATAAGGGGGAGAATCCACTTTTTCAAAATTCATAGATTCCCGTGTGTTCTTCGGCTTGCAGCTGACCACAAAATTTCAACTATTGTATTATATTGTATTGTATTGCATTGCACTGTATTGTATTATACTGTAGTGTAGTGTATTGTACTGAATCGTATTGCACTGCACTGTATTGTAATGTATTGCAAGGTATTGCACAGGGAAAGCAGACCGAATTTCAACACAGAGAAATCTGTTGTGACAAGAAAAGTAAGACAAACTTTTCTGAAGCGTGAAACCAGACCGCAGCTTCCAAGCCTCTCTCCTCCTCATCATCAGAGAGAGAGAGAGAGAGAGAGAGAGAGAGAGAGAGAGAGAGAGAGAGAGAGAGGCAGACAGACAGAGAGAGAGAGAGAGAAATAGAGAGAGAAACAGAGAGAGACAGACAGAAAGAGAGACAGAGTTAGAGAGAGAGAGAGACAGAGAGAGAGATAGAGAGAGACAGAGAGAGATAGAGAGAGACAGAGAGAGAGAGAGAGAGGCAGACAGAGTTAGAGAGGCAGGCAGAGAGTTAGAGAGAGACAGACAGAGTTAGAGAGAGAGAGAGAGAGAGAGAGAGAGAGAGAGAGAGAGAGAGAGAGCGACCGAACATACAAGACCATGCATACTCGTTGCACACAATCCAACACAGCCTATCATGTTTTTTCATTGGCACGATACATCCCATTTCAACTATTCGCTCGTTCTGCATGTTGACTGGAACAACGGATTTGGAAAATAAAAACCCTTTCCATCCTGTCATGAAGTACTTGGTTTTCTTCTCACATACAGTGAAGAGAGATATGCATACTCACTGACGGACAGGTGTGAGAGAAGACGGTCAGACGGACAGGCAGACAAACGAACACAACAACTTCTTACAAGTTCCATAAAACTCGCAAACTTCTCTCTCTCTCTCTCCTCTCTCTCTCTCTCTCTATCCCTCCTCTCTTTCTCTCTGTCTGTCTGCCTGTCTGTCTCTCTCCTCTCAGACAAGAGAGAAAAGAATAGAGGTGATGGATGGAGGGAGGGCGGTGGTGGTAGTTGACAAGCTTAATTCTAAAGGTCAAGATGTTGAAGAATCCCCCTCTGCACCCACCCCCGCCCCCGCCCCCGTCTCCCCCCTCTTCAAACAGAAAACAGAGCAAATGTCAACACTTCAACTCAGCTATATCTCTCGCATCTCTAAAAAAAATCAGAAAACGATCTTTATTTGAACTCTCCGATCCGTTTTGTTGTTCTGTGGATTTTCCTTTCTTCCTTCCTTCTTTCTTTCTTTCTTTCTTCCCAAACGGTTCAGCTGTTTTGGTCCGCAACATTGCAGCCGAGACCAAAGACCGAAGAATTATTGTACACTCACAGAACCGGTGAAGAAGCCAAATAGGTCGAATGTGAATACTAGTAAATCATGGAATATAACGTGAAACAGCGGAAATGTCTGTTGCCAAGAAATGATATGAACCTCTTTTATCCCCCATCCAGGGTCCTTATCTCTCAAAGCGCTCGCACGCGCACACACACGCACATGCACACTCACGCGCACACACAAACCTACGCATACAAACATGCATAAACATACACGCGCAGACACACACACACACACACACACACACACACACATTCATTCACATAAACCAGCCCCAAAAGAAACAGCCGTATCACCATCGATCTCACAGCATCAAACCCATTCTTCCTTTGGACGAAGAGAGAAAGGAATGCCTTTGCTTTCCATTGTCGGCCTTTTTCGACGCTCTGGTGACGAATGATAGCTTTTTCTTTGAAGAAAAATACCTCAGGGGTCATTTAATCAAATACCAACGAAACACACACACACACACACACACACAGACATACGCGTGCGCGCGCACACTCAAACACACACACGCACGCGTGCACACACACACACACACACACACAAAACCACGATGGATGACAACTCCACAAAAGAAGGCTGTTCAAAGAAAATACCTCCAGGGTAATCATGAAAAACAAAACATCTGCTGGCATATCAGACAAAAGATAACAACAACAACAACACACTCATATACGTTTTTTGTTCTTTACATATTTTTAGCCCAATATCTTACTAAGTAAACAATGCTTTTATCAATGGTTTCTCCAGTCAATGTGAAACCATTTACAGCTTAGTCTTTTGTGAAGGCCTATGACTCTCAAACTAGGAGGCAAAATTGCACTCTTAGTGCTGCAGCCTCGTGGGCTAGTTGGCCTTTGGGAACTATCCCAACGCCGACTGTCCTAAAACCCTCTTGGCCGAGAGAGTGGGGATGTACTTGGGAAAGACACTCTCCACTATAATCAAATTCTAGCCCAAATAGTCAGAACAGCAGTTGCCTCTTCTGCTGTTCTGATGGCAATAGTCGGACACGACTGACTATCATATATATAAACAATGCTTTAAAATGAAAGCGGTAGACTTTCTTTTGTTTGTCGACGAAGGTTCTTGTTATACAGTCGTTCGGTACATAACGGGATTACCGACAAGGACCATCAGAACAGTGAAGGAGGCAACTGCTGTCCCAAGTAATAATAATAATAATCATAATGTACATTTGTACAGCGCCCTTTCTCTCTAAGAAAAAATATTACAAGTTACATAAAACATTCATGACCACTCTTTCTCAAAGACCCCTCCCCCACTCACACTCTCCCTTTCCCACTCTACATACATCCAAAGTGAGCTGACATGGGTGGTGTTGAAGAACAAGGAAGCTGAGAGTACTTATAGATAGGTTTTAAAAAAAGATGAGTTTTTAGTGATGAGCAGAAATAGAATCAGATGCACGGATATGATGAGGAAGGTTGTTCCAGATGTGAGGAGCAGCAAAGAAGAAAGGATGTTCACCATAGGTTCTTGTATCGACAAGAGGAAATTTCAAAAGGTAACAGTCAGAGGAAGAGCGGAGATTTCTTGCGGGAGTGTAAACACTGATAAGGTCAGACAGATATGTAGGTCCTGCGGA
This sequence comes from Babylonia areolata, assembly GCF_041734735.1. Lineage (NCBI taxonomy): Eukaryota > Metazoa > Mollusca > Gastropoda > Neogastropoda > Buccinidae > Babylonia > Babylonia areolata. The sequence continues at coordinate 15,910,854 of NC_134900.1, read as the reverse complement.
GTGGAAAGTAGAATAGCAGAGACGCGCAACTTTGTATTTAATTCTCGCTTCAATGGGGAGCCAGTGTAGAGTGCGGAGGTGAGGAGAAATGTGATCAGTACGTGGGACTCTGAGAGTCAGACGGGCAGCATTGTTTTGAAGTTTTTGAATTCGCTGAAGAATATTATGTGGACAGCCCATGAGAAGACAATTACAGTAGTCAATTTGTGACAGCACGAAAGCAGAAATAAGAGTTTTAGTAATTTTAACAGAAAGGTACTGACGGATAGAGTTGATGCGACGAAGTTCACAATTGACTATGCGTATCAGATTTACCACAAGTGTCTGGACTTGCACTACAGTTATTCTATTAGGGTTCAGGGGATGATCTCACAACATTACTTCTATCGTGAAGAGATCGATCGTTTCTGTGCAATGCGCCAAGAATATCATTTTATATACATTCATAAGTATTATCGATTTTGGTATTAAAGCTGACGTCTAACAACAAACACCGCACGCTGAAAAACTGTCGCCAGCGTCAACGAAACAATTAAATGATAATCACAATAAGCAAACAGTAAACTGAATAATCAATTGGAAGTAAAACTCCAGTTAGTGAAAGCAAAGAAACCCCCGCACGCATGAACAAAAAGAGAAAGGGAAGTGTGTGTGTGTGTGTGTGTGTGTGTGTGTGTGTGTGTGTGTGTGTGTGTGTGAGAGAGAGAGAGAGAGAGAGAGAGAGAGAGAGAGAGAGAGGCAGACAGGCATAGAGACAGAAAGAGAGAGTGACAAAAACACACTCACAGAGAGAGAGAGAGAGAGAGAGAGAGAGAGAGAGAGAGAGAGGGCAGGCAGGCAGACATACAGAGACAGAAAGAAAGACAGAAAGAGAGAGAGAGAGAGAGAGAGAGAGAGAGAGAGAGAGAGAGAGAGAGAGAGAGAGAGAGAGAGAGAGAGAGAGTAAGAAACAGACACGGACACAGAATGGCAGAAAGAGACAGAGACAGAGAGGGGGTGGGGGCAGAGAAACAGAGACAGAGAGAAGCACAGAGAGAGGGAGAGACAGAGACAGAAAGCTGTCAATACAACATCACTCCCCTCCACCACCCACCGATCCCCGCCCCCCCCCCCCCCCCCCCTCGCCCCCCTCCCCCACCCCTTTGCTGTCGATCCCATCATGCACACGTGATGAAGTGTTCACTCACACGACCATCGACCAGAGCTGAACTGTGGAAGAAGAGTACACCACGATCGATGAACGCCAAGACATCGATCCACAACTAAACACAACGGAGTGGAAAGGAGTGGAGTGGTGGTGGCCTTGTGGTAATAACCTGTCCGCCCAGGAAGCGAAAGAATCTGAGGGCGTCGGGATCGCATCCCAAACGACGGGCGCAACAGCCGAGTGGTTAAAGCATTGGATTTTCAATCTAAGGGTCCCGGGTTCGAATCTCGGTAACGGCGCCTGGTGGGTAAAGGGTGGAGATTTTTACGATCTCCCAGGTCAACATACGCGCAGACCTGGTTGTGCCTGAACCCCCTTCGTGTGTATACGCAAGCAGAAGATCAAACACGCATGTTAAAGATCATGTAATCCATGTCAGCGTTCGGTCGGTTATGGAAACAAGAACATACCTAGCATGCATATACCCTATGTGGCGGGGGTAAAAACGGTCATACCCGTAAAAGCCCGCTCGTGGACATACAAGTGAACGTGGGAGCTGCAGCCCACGAACGAAGAAGAAGAAGAGTCCCACCAGTATTAATCTTTTTCGCCCTCCAAAAGTTCTTCAGTGGTGGGGTATGCAGGACAGCTCGTCACTGATGTGGATGAGACGATAAACCGAGGTCCCGTGTGTAGGTAGCATGCGTTTTGCGCGTGTAAAAGAACCCACAGCAAAATGAGAGCTGTCACTGACAACATTCTGTGGAAAAATCCACTTAGAAGGGAAAATAAAACACATTTGCAGACAAAACAAAACAAAAACAAAACAAAAAGTGTGGCGCTGCACTGTGGCAGCGTAAGCCAACGCGCTTAGTCAGGCCTTGACACACAAAAAAAAGATAATGATAAAAAACAAATAAATAGATAGATAAATAAATAAATAGATCATTGAATAAATAACAATGCAATGCAACAAAATACAACATAACACAATATAACACATTACAACACCATACAAAGCAGTACAATACAACCTTCAAGTTTTCAGCCAGCAGGACACGAGCAGACCAAAAGCGCGATTGCTGGCAGCTTATGTTGGGTATTTGAACGAAAATAGGCTACTTAGCTATGGAATGAATTATGACACACAAAGTTACTCACTTTCACACACTTCGACCTTTACAAACTAATACCAAAGCTTTCTTCGCGAATGCTATACCTACTTAGCAATGGAATGAATTATGACATACAAAGTTACTGACGATAACG
>NC_134900.1:15898438-15903438 GCF_041734735.1 Babylonia areolata | reverse complement strand
CGTACATGCACACACACACACACACACACACACACACACACACACAGCACGCATCAGCACCGTTTTCTCACCAAACATGGTTGTGAGATCGATGTTAGGAAAGAGGGGGAAAAAAAGAAAACACTCTTGAGACAGCTTAAACCAAGGTCATGGGAAGTGCATGCTTTTACAGACACAAGAGGCTGGCTGATAAACAGATGGAAAGAATGGAGTGGAGGGAGGGGGTGGGGGGGAGCATGGGAGAGTGGAGGTGGTGGTAGTGGTGGTGGTGGTTGGGAAAGCGAAGGGAAAAGATACGAGCGAAAATGAGGTTACAAAAGGAAATTCCACCGACACTACTTTGTAGACTTTGACACAAGTGCATGCTGTTAAAGACACAACAGGCTGACTGATAAATAGATGGAAAGAATGGAGGTTAGTGGGGTATGTGTGTGTGTGGGGGGGGGGGGGGGGGGGGAGGGGGTGGGGGGGGGGGGGGGGTAGGAGGGTGGTGGTGGTGGCAGTTGGGGAAGCGAAGGGAAAATGTATGAGCGAAAATGAGGTTACTATAGGAAATCTAACCAACACTACTTGGAAAAGTTTGAAGAAGTGGACGCAAACAAGCGGCTGACTGATAAACAGATGGGGAAAAACCCACAAAAAACAGGAGGTGAGGAGGAGTGATAGGACTGATGGGTGGTGGTGGTGGTGGTGGTGGTGGTTGTGGACGCAAAGAGAAAAGGCATCAGCGAAAATGAGGTAACGAAAAGAAATTCCACCGACACTATTTTGTTGTCTGACACAAATGCATGGTATTACAGACACAGGGAGCTGACTAATAAACAGATGGAAAGAATGGAAGTGAGGGGGGCGGGGGTGGGGTGGGGTGGGGGGGTGGAGAGCAGGATGGGAGGGTGGTGGTGGTTGGGGAATGAAATGAAAATGAGGTTACAAAAGAAAACTCCACTGACACCACTATGTAGAGTCTGACAGAACTGCATGCTGTTACAGACACGATAGGCTGGCTGACAAACAGTTGGAAAGAATGTCACCATCCTTCAATACTCGAAAGACACAGAGTTTCGAGGGGGAAAGGAAGGGGAACGTGGGAGAAGCAAACAATGAGACTGGCAGACAGAGACAAACAGACAGAGACAGACACAGAGACAAAGAGACTGAGGCAGAGACAAAGAATCTGAGACAGACACTGAGACAAAGAAACAGACACATATACATAAAGACTGAGACGGAGACAAAAAGCTGAGATGGAGACAAAAAGACGGAGACAGATAGAGACAGACGCTAAGACAGAGAGAAGGAGACTGAGACCCACAGAGAGAGAGAGAGAGAGAGAGAGAGAGAGAGAGAGAGAGAGAGAGAGAGATGTTAAGAGATTCAAAAGATTAAAAAAACAAAACAACTTTATTACTCAAGGATAAAGATTTTAGGCATTGCCCTGTCTTCCAATCAGTCCTTGTGACGACATTCACGATAATAACGATAAGAATGAAGTAGAGAGAGAGAAAGAGAGATATATAGAGAGAGAGAGAGAGAGAGAGAGAGAGAGAGAGAGAGAGAGAGACAGACAGACAGACAGACAGACAGAGACAGAGAGACAGACAGAGAGACAGAAAGGCCTATAAACTAAACGCTGACGGCATGAATATGGGAAAGTGCAAGGAAATGAAGTATCTACCCCAGGAAATGAAAAACTCATTCTCTCTCTCCCACTATTCCTCTCATTTAATTCATGATTTTATTCCCAAAACGACCCAAGAGGCCACATCAGTGATTGAAAATAAATCAAAAGCAAAGCGTTAAAGATGAAACAAGAACGCAAAACAAACAAACAAAAAACCCAGCAAAAATACACCGCCATCCTCCTCAACCACCAAAAAGATGAAAAACCCATAAACGCTTACATAATAATGTAATAAAAACGAATCGAAACCCATTTATACCTCACTCAAGGTAATAACCAGTATAACGAAAGACATTCGTTTCCTTCAAGAACTGGATGATTGTCTCACTTGGAAAATCACAGGCAAAAAAGTCTCTCCCCCCTCTCTCTCTCTCCAGTCTCTCCCCCCTCTCTCTCTAATCTCTCCCTCTCTCTCTCTCCCCCCCTTTCTCTCTCTCTCCAATCTCTCTCCCCTGTAAGCGCGTTCTCCCCATTCTAAGCGCGTTGGGTTACGCTGCTGGTCAGGCATCTGCTTGGCAGATGTGGTGTAGCGTATATGGATTTGTCCGAACGCAGTGACGCCTCCTTGAGCTACTGAAACTGAAACTGATCACCCCTATATATGTGTATATATATATATATATATATATATATATATATATATATATATCCCCTATCTCTCTCTCCCCTATCTCTCACTCTCTCCTCTCTCTCTTCATATCTCTCTCTCTCTCTTCCCCCGCCCCCCATGTCTCTCACTCCCACTCTCTCCCCCTCCCCCTACCGACTCCTTATCCCTGGGTCTAATCGATCGAATATTAAATGGGGGAAAAAAAACTGGTCCCGAGCGCAGAAGCACCCACTTCGTACAAATAAAATTCACAGCATAAAAAAAAGTCCTGGAAGTCTCAGAGAAAAAAGAAAAGAAAAGAAAAGCCTTCTTTTTTACCAGGTAAAAAAGTGAACACAGATAACACGCGGTCCGGAAAAAAAACAGGAAGGGGGGTGGCGAAAAGGGAAGACATTACACCGGTTTTGTGGCCGGCGACACACTACCCTCAGAAAGGTCAGATCTGTCGTGATAGGACCAGAAAAAATAACAAAAAATCGTTATCTTCAGCTTTTTTTTCCCTGTTCTTATTTCTTTCATTATTACTTTTTTTTTTTTAAAGAGCTTTTTTCCTCTGCTAAACCCAGTGGTGTGCTTTCTGAGAATGCTCCATTTCCTCGGACAGTACCTGATGATGTCGTCACTATGATGCACACTTTGAACAACAAGCTGTTTTGTCAGCGGTAGATAGACTTAAGCAGCGGTGGCTTATTGGTAAAGCGCCCACCCAGGCCAGCAAGTCTTCACGGGTTCGAGTCCCACACTGCACCAGAATATCTCCTTTGTTGGGTGTGTGTGTGTGTGTGTGTGTGTGTGTGTGTGTGTGTGTGTGTGTGTGTGTGTGTGTGTGTGTGTGTGTGTGTGTGTGTGTGTGTGTGTGTGTGTTTGCGCGCGCGCGCGCGTGCGTGCGTGCGCGTGTGCGTGATGTGTATCATGCATTCCTTTGTGTTTATGTGTATGTGTAACTTTCGTTTTTGAAAAATTCTTCTGAGTCACATATTCAATAATCATGCCAAAACATTTTTCTATGCATTGTCCGTTCATTTTCACTTTAGAGAATATGAAAATATATACTTAAACCTGTGTCAGTTAAGAAATTAATCCAGACCTTTAGAAAAACAACAACAAACAAACAAAAAAAAAAAAAGAAAAAAAACAAACTACACTTACCCGTTTTATGTGAAAGTTCTCCGGAAAATAAGATTCAGTTACTTGCCAAATCCCTTGAGTGGTGGGTGATCTGGGTACAAATCTTTCGGGTGAGGCGATACACCGAAGTCCCGTATGTAGCATGTTCTTAGTTAGCACACGTAAAAGAACCCACAGCAACAAAAGGTTTGTCCCTGGCAAAATTCTGTTAAAAAACAACAACAACAAAAAAAAACAAATAAAAAAAACAAACAAACAAAAAAAAAAAACGACGACAAACAAATCCACATCGAAAGTAAGAACAAATACACTTGCAGACAGGAAACAATGGGTGGCGCTGAACTGTGGCGACGGGCTCTCCCCCGGGGAGAGCAGCCCAAATTTTACACAGAGAAATAGGTTGTGGGTTAAAAACAAACAAAACAGAAAGAAAGAAAACAACAAAAAAAAAAAAAAAAAAAAACGAAAGAAAAAAAGCAAGACAATAAAATGACTTCATGCTAAGCACCCAATCCTAATCCGTTTATTCATTGCAAATGTCGCCCACGGCACTTTCCCATTTCTTCCTCGCAACCAGCAAGTGCGAAAATAATCGGCCATAAAAAAAGGAACAAGCCCTTCAAAGAGAATAAACGTCGTTCCCAGCAGCAGAATGCCGTACATCATTTGCGAAAACTTGCACACAGATGGCGAGAATGGCCGACATAAAAGTTGTTTATCTCCCTTTTCATTCTTTCAGACACAGGAGTTTCGATGACAATTATTCATTCCAAGCTGCAGAAGAAGAAGAGGAAGAAGCACGAGGAGGAGGACGAAGAAGAAGAAGAAGCAGGAGGAGGAGGCGGAAGAGGGGAAGGAGGAGGAGGAGGAAAGAAGAAGAGGAGGAGGATGAGGAAGAAGAAGAAGAAGCAGGAGGAGAAGGAAGAGGAGAAGAAGGAGAAGGAGGAGAAGGAGAAGAAGAAGAAGAGGAGGAGGAGGACGAAGAAGAAGGAGAAGCAGGAGGAGGAAGAAGAGGAGAAGGAGAAGAAGAAGAGGAGGAGGACGAAGAAGAAGGAGAAGCAGGAGGAGGAAGAAGAGGAGAAGGAGAAGAAGAAGAGGAGGAGGACGAAGAAGAAGAAGGAGAAGCAGGAGGAGGAGGAAGAGGAGAAGGAGAAGAAGAAGAAGAGGAGGAGGAGGACGAAGAAGAAGAAGCAGGAGGAGGAGGCGGAGGAGGGGAAGGAGGAGGAGGAAGAAGAAGAGGAGGAGGAGGACGAAGAAGAAGCAGGAGGAGGAGGAAGAGGAGAAGAAGAAGAGGAGGAGGAGGACGAAGAAGAAGGAGAAGCAGGAGGAGGAAGAGGAGAAGGAGAAGAAGAAGAGGAGGAGGAGGAGGAGGACGAGGACGAAGAAGAAAAAGAAGAAGCAGAAGAGAAGGAGAAGAAGGAGGAGTAGGAGGACGACGACGAAGAAGAAGCAAAAGGAGGAAGAGGAGAAGGAGGAAGAGAAGAAGAAAAGAAAAAGAACAACAAGAATCAACAAAGAATACGACTTCGACGACGAAATAACACAAAAGATTAATGAAAGAAACAGATCTGCCCGAAGAAG
>NC_134900.1:15875938-15893438 GCF_041734735.1 Babylonia areolata | reverse complement strand
AATTGCAAAAGTTTTGAAATTCCCCACGATGTCGTCAAATAATAACAGCAAGCCTCGACCCCACAAATCTATTCACTTTTCTGAGGGCGACCTAAAAATCATTCTAATTTGCTGTTTTATTATTTGGGACTACGTTTAATACATTGACAAAACTGACAGCTTTCCAGCTTGTTGCTTTATTAGTAGGGACCATGTTTAATATACTGACAAAAGTAACAGCTTTACAGCTTGGTGCTTTATTATTAGGGACTATGTTTAATATATTGACAAAAGTAACAGATTTCCAGTTTGGTGTTCTATTATTAGAGACTATGTTTAATATATTGACAAAACTAATAGCTTTCCAGTTTGGTGCTTCATTATTAGGGACTATGTTTAATATATTGACAAAACAGCTTTCCAGTTTGGTGTTTTATTACTAGGGACTATGTTTAATATATTGACAAAAGTAACAGCTTTCCAGTTTGGTGTTTTATTACTAGGGACTATGTTTAATATATTGACAAAAGTAACAGCTTTCCAGTTTGGTGTTTTATTACTAGGGACTATGTTTAATATATTGACAAAAGTAACAGCTTTCCAGTTTGGTGTTTTATTACTAGGGACTATGTTTAATATATTGACAAAAGTAACAGCTTTCCAGTTTGGTGTTTTATTACTAGGGACTATGTTTAATATATTGACAAAAGTAACAGCTTTCCAGTTTGGTGCTTTATTACTAGGGACTATGTTTAATATATTGACAAAACTAATAGCTTTCCAGTTTGGTGTTTTATTACTAGGGACTATGTTTAATATATTGACAAAAGTAACAGCTTTCCAGTTTGGTGCTTTATTACTAGGGACTATGTTTAATATATTGACAAAACTAATAGCTTTCCAGTTTGGTGCTTCATTATTAGGGACTATGTTTAATATATTGACAAAACAGGAAGGAGGAATTTTTTGTTTAATGTCCTGTCACACATATCGGTGATTGAAGACATTTTGTTAAAGTATTTATGAATACATCTTAGTATTATCGGTTAGAAGGGGTGGGAGATGTGGATGAATGGAGGGTTGGGAGAAACTGGGCAAATGAGGGTAAGAATGTGGGTGAAATTTGGAAGAAAAACAAAGCAAAAAAAACAACAAAAAACCCCCTCTAAATACAGTTACAGGAAATTACTTAAAGGACTTCGTAAAAGAGAAGTCGTTAAACTGACAAGCGAAACAACTGATAATGAATGCAAAAAGTCAAAAACATCAACGTTCTCAGTCACTTGTGAAGCACACACTTTCGTGTACAAAAGGCTTCATCAAGCTACAGTGAAAAATTATATGCTCAATTGTCAGGTTATTAAAGCATGTACAAAACAGCTTTCCAGTTTGGTGCTATATCATTTGGGACTACATTTAACATATCGACAAAAGCTAACAGCTTTCAAATTTGGTGTTTTTATTATTAGGGACTTCGTTTAATACATTGACACAACTAACATTATTTCCTGAGGATGATCACTACCTGGTTTTTAATTCGTTACTTTACCATGAGGGCCCGTCGTCAACATCTCTAATCTAATCTGTGTATTCCTTTGTGAAAGCTGATGGAATAATTGTTTATTTCCTGTAAAATATTTACTTCAACACATTTTATTTACTCCTGCGAGTTTTGGTCAAAATAAATTCCGTTTCTTCTTGTTGCAACAACAATCTGCCTCTGCACATCTTCGATGCCGTACGCCAGAAGCAAGCTTAAAGCGGTTTGTATTATTATTTCAGTACTCTTTTTTTGTTGTTGTTGTCACAACAGATTTCTCCGTGTGAAATTCGGGCTGCTGTCTCCTGGGAGCTCAACAGAGCGCCACCCTTTTTATTTATTATTATTTTTATTATATTTTTTTTTTCTGCCTGCAATTTTATTTGTTTTTCTATCGAAGTGGATTTTCTTCTACAGAATGTTGCCAGGAACAACCCTTCATTCAACACATGTCCTATATATACATATATACAAACATCAGATAAAATACATTGTCAAACCCGTCAGTCGGGAGCTGACTTCATCTGATACATAATTCATGACGTTTACAACATCGTCTGAGTGGGCAAGTGATGTGTTTTTGACTTGTTCCCCCAATCTTGTGTCTGAGACGATTTATGTTCAGAGTCCCCGAGCGAGATACGGGGGGTGGGCAACAACCACTCAGACTCCTTCACAACACGCCAGTGATCCTCAGACCGGAACTGATGGAGAAGGACCATGCACTCGCTGTGGAATGTACTACAGAGACACGTACATACGCATGGGCGCGCAATCACGCACGCATGTACACACACACACACACGCACACCAAGAGAGAGAGAGAGAGAGAGAGAGAGAGAGAGAGACAGACAGACAGACAGACAGATAGACAGACAGAGATGGGAAGGGGGAGTGGGGGTGGGGGTGTTAGCCAAAAGATGGCGTGACTGCACTTTCAAGATTTCCCATCAGTTAATCCTCTTTCCCACAAAGTTCTCTTACCCTCACCCCACCCCATCCCACCACGCACCATCTCTCTCTCTCTCTCTCTCTCTCTCTCTCTCTCTCTCTCTCTCTCTCACCTCTCTGTCCCCAGCATCTCTTCACATCATGATGATGATGATGGAGTCTCCCGTCGGTCCGACGGATGAGTAGGCAGGCAGGCTTATCTGTCGGTGAGGCCGAGTCTGGATGCGCAGCACTTCCCACAGGTGTTGCAAGGGAAAACATCTCCAGAAGATGAGCCCTGCTTCCTTCGCTCAAGCTTCTCCTTAATGGCCAGCGTTCTCTTGTTTTCAAACATCTTTATGCCACTAGAGCACAGCATCCTCCAGCGAGAGCGGTCAAGGGCATCAGTTTCCCAGGAAGCGATGTCTATGTCACAGGCTTTGAGGTTTGTCTTCAAGGTGTCCTTTGAAGCGCTTGCAGAGTCTTCCAAGTTCACGGTGGCCTTCCTTCAGCTGGCCATACAAAAGCATCTTCGGGATCCTGCTGTCTGTCATGCGGACAACATGTCCTGTCCAGCGTAACTGGCACTGGATCAGCAGGCTTTCGATGCTGGGCAGGCCGCTCCTCTCTAGGACCTGGAGGCTGGAGACCCTGTCTTGCCACTTTATGCCGAGGATCTTTCGTAAGCATCTCTGTCTCTTCACATAGACTGTGTATAAGTAGCACGGGACCGGGATATTCACCTTGTTTCGTCCACAGACATTAAAAAGAAAAAAAGCTAGAATATATTTTCCCTATTCTCCTGTTTTACCAATGAGCATGCTTGAAGTCCAACCTCCCAAAATCCTTCTCACCCCTCCAGCCAATCAAAGGATGGCGTGACTATTTTTTTCAGCAGATTCGTTAACCTTTCAACCCCCCATACCCCCCAACCCCGAATCCCTTCTCCCAACAGACCTCCTCCCCCACCACCACTACCTCACCACCACCACGACCCCACCACCACCACGACCCCACCCCCACCACTAACAATACCCCATCACCACCACCCCACCATCACCACTACTCACCACCACCACTCCACCACCAGAACCCTCGCCACACCCCTCCTGCCCCCTCCCAGTGCTCTCCAAACAAGACACTGAATTACAGCCAGGGACCAGGACATTAACCCTGTCAGGGCCTCTCTCCTCCACGGACCGGCCCCCATGGGACCCGAGGGGGAAGGAGGAAATTGCCCCCTGCTGTGGAACAGAGGAGGAGAGTACGGACAGAGTTCCGTTTGTACCCCCGACCCCCTCCTCTCTCTCTGTCTCTCTGTCGGCAGTTTTTCAACAGCGAAGGGAGACAACGAGAGGGACAGACAACAGACGCAGAGAAATACACATAAAAGAGAGAAATAGAACAATGCATGTATATATGGACGAAGAGAAACAGACACAGAAAGGCATAGAAACAGGCACATAATAGAGAAATAAGACATTGCACACAACACGTGTATAGAAGAAGGAAGACACACACCAAGAAATCAGCACATAACCGAGAAATTCAACTAAGCACATAACAGGTGTATAAAAGAAGGGAGAGAGACAGATACATACAACAAACAGCTGGACAGAAACAGCCAACAGCCAGACACAGAAAGACAAATACGGACAGACAGCGCACGCTGCGATCTTGACCTTCTCGAATTCATTCACTTCGGTAACAGCCCGAACTCTTTTGTAAAAGTTTTTCTGTTAAGTATCTGAATGAAAGAGGGTTCTGGTTGAGAATTTTCTCAGACAGTTGAACCTGAGAACCGTGTGACTGCAGTTGGTTCAGAGATCTCGTGACCAGAACTGAAGTTCGCACACAGCTAAAACAAAACGATTTTGCGACTAAAACCGTGACATAAACTTCCAAAGAACTATGATCTTAATTACTCTTCAACTTCAAATTTCCCACTTCCACATCGCTACCACCTGACCAAGATTCGCACAGCTAAAACCAACGATTCTGCGACTAAAACATTTACATTGAATTCAAAGGAACTACGATTATAATTACTTCAGCTTCGAATTTCCCACTTCCAGCTGACCAAGAGTAGACGACCCGCGTGACGTGCTGTTCGCAAACTCCAATGAGCCCCTTTCCATAGAAACAGAAAGTCATGCCCCTTGCAACAACCCTCGCCATCTCATTCCCTACCCCCCACCCCCCTCTCCCATACCCTACCCCCTCCCATATTCCCTCCCCTCCCCCATCCCCTAGCCCCAACTTGCCCCGAATTCCTCTCATCCCCAAACAACGTCCTTGATCAGCAGCCTTGGGACCAGGACAGTAACCTTGTCAAGTCCTCGGCCTTAACAACGACCTTCTATGCGCGGGACCTGAGGGAGGGAGGAAATGACCACGCCCCCTCCTTCACCCCTACACAACTACCGCGCATCCCGCCTCCCACTTTGAGGCAGAAGAGCTGAGCATGGCTTTAGTTCCGTTTGTACCCCTCTGCCTGTCTGCCTGTCTGTCTCCTTAGCTGGCGTTCCATCACTGCGGACTGAGTTGGCAGACAACGCAGCGCACGCTGAGATTTTATCACTGTCCCTTGCTTCTCGTTTTTGTGCTGGGCTCCCCCCCCCCTCCCACGCCCCCTTGCAGTGAAGGTTATATATTTATCAAGAAAACACATGTAATCAAATTCCATATAATATCATCAAAATCGCGAAAAAAAACATAATCGATTTCCACAACAAAAAACCACTGAAGCCTTACACAGTAGATGCTACTCCAAAGAGCACACGTACACACTGAGAAGATCAATACACATAATTTATATCATTTTTTTAGTTGCAAGGGATTTTTATATCTTGTGCTGAGCTTTAAGCTTGTAAAGCCTTTTTTACATTCAGACATTTGTCACTTGTAATCTACCCGTCCACACACACTCATTTCTGGAAACGAGCGCATAAAGCATAACATGATGGAGACAGACAACAGACAGGCAGGTCTGTACATACCATGTGTACAGAAGGAGGGTGTGTGTGTGTGGGTGGGGAGGGGGTGGGGGCAGAAACAGACAACTTACAGCTAGACGGAAGAAACAATTATCCACACACAGAAAGACACAGACAAAGAGAAGGACAGGCAGAGGCAGAGAGGATGAAATGTACACCCCATCTAGGAAACAATATGAACACCTTATTTCTCTAACCTGTACAGGTGCTGAATGGAGGAAGAGAGGGAGCTGCTGGGAAGAAAGGAAGGTGTGGAGAGAGAGAGAGAGAGAGAGAGAGAGAGAGAGAGAGAGAGAGAGAGAGAGAGAGAGAGAGACAGACAGACAGACAGACAGACAGAGAGACACAGACAGACAGACAGAGAGACACAGACAGAACAAGAACAAATTTTATTCCTTTAGCTCATAGGAAAGGGTCTCTGGCAAAACGTGTACAGATATCTTAGGTATGCATATCATGTGAAGTGAGTAGCATTTGAATAATTAAACCAAACAATTCTTGATTAAGGTCAAATTACACAGCTGCAAACTCTTGTCTATGACGAAGAACACAGAAAAGATACATACTCTACTTTCTTATTTTTTCAATAGATCCATGTTTCAAGAGAGAGAGAGAGAGACAGAGACAGAGACAGACAGAGAGAAAAAGTCAGAGACAAAGAGCGAGAGATGGAGCAATGCAGCAGAAAGGAATGAGTCTGACCACACAAGTTCTCGAACACTTCTGTTGATAAGAGGAGATGGCGACCGCTGTTACCGTAGGGAAGTCACGCAAGTGAAATTGTGAATCGCACTTACTCGTTTTCAGTCGATTCCAAAGGGTATTTGTCTTGAGCTGCGAAAGACTGAAGTTCATATAAGAAACTTTCTTTTCCTCCAAGAAATTCGAATCTGATCTCGTGCAGTATTAAAAAAATAAATACAAATTTTTTTTTAAAAGTCTAAAAACTTTGTCCATAATGTGTGTGTGTGTGTGTGTGTGTGTGTGTGTGTGTGTGTGTGTGTGTGTGTGTGTGTGTGTGTGTTTCTATCTATCCTCTGTGTGTGTTTATGTGTGTGTGTGTGTGTGTGTGCGTGCGTGCGTGCGTGCGTGCGTGTGTGTGTGTGTGTGTGTGCGTGTGTGTGTGAGCGTACGCGCGTCCACACGTGCCTGAAGAAGTCTGAACACCTATTTCCCATTTTCTCACAGCAATGAAAGACCACACTGCCATGTACCCTTTCATTTTTGCTCATTTCCCATCCCACACAATCACACATGTCCTATCCAACACAATCTACATTTATCATCCCACATAACCCACGCTTCCAGTTCAGCACAATCCCACATTTCCTATCCCACACAACCTACATTTATCATCCCACATAACTCACGTTTCCAGTTCAACACAATCCCACATTTCCTATTCCACTCAATCTACATTTATCATCCCACATAACTCACGTTTCCAGTTCAACACAATCCCACATTTCCTATTCCACTCAATCTACATTTATCATCCCACATAACTCAAGTTTCCAGTTCAACACAATCCCACATTTCCTATTCCACACAACCCCATATTTCATAATATCAAACTCAACCTCAAATTTCCTATCCCACACAATCCAACATTCCCCATCGAACAAAATCCACACATTTCCTACCTCAACACAACCAAGCAGAAACAGAAAATAAATAAATACACAAATAAATAAACAAATAAATTGAATTAAAAAATGAATTATAAAAAAGATTAATAAATAATGCCCTAGGGGTAGACCTGAAGAGGGAGGAGGGATGGAGAGGGTAACGTCCAGATAGCGGGAGTGGAGGGAGTGAAGAAGACAACACCAGAATCAGTAGCAGGAGGGAGAAAAGAAACGTGAGTAGAGGACAAACAAACGAGCCAGGTGAAATAAAACACACACGCACGCACACACACTCACGCACGCACACACACACATACACACACACACACACACACACACACACACACACAGATAACAAAACAAGCCTAACAGTAACAGTTGCTGGTGGTGGATGGGGCGTGGTTCAGACCGACCACGGTACCAAACCACCAGGGAGAATGCAGCAGCATCGATGGCCGTGCAAACGGTTCCTTCGTTTCTATTACTTGTTTTGATACTGTTATGATTGAGTGTGTATGCATCGTTATTGTACACTGTAAGATAGTCAGTCGTGTCCAACTATGACCATCAGAACAGCAGAGGAGGCAACTGCTATCCTGACTATCTGGGCTAGAATCTGATTGTAGTGGAGAGTGTCTTGTCCGAGTTACATCCCCTCTCTTTCGGCCAAGAGGGTTTTAGGACAGTCGGTGTTGGGATGGTTCCCAAAGGCCAACAAGCCCCCAAGGCTGCAGCACAAAGAGCCAGTGCAATTTTGCCTCCTAGTTTGAGAGTCACAGTCCTTCACAAAAGACTAGGCTGGAAATGACTTCCCATTGCAAAGGAGAAAACATTGATCATACAACTCTCACTTTGCTGTTGGCCCAACTGTATGCTTATTGCACACTTCACGCACCAAAATGGGGGCAAAAGGATCAAATCTCTTTGAATCTTTCAATCGTTTGTTTTCTCTCCATTCGACAGCTGATGGATAAATACAATAATTATAAACCAAACAACAAAGACAAAAATGAACAGTTTATCCATTCAAACCCATTTGTAAGGATTCAAAAAAAGCAATTTTCGCAAAATTACGCCTGAATTTCTGTCTGATCCGTCCTGACAATTTCCTTTTGTGAGATTAACGGACACTTTCGTAAATGACAAAAAATCTTCAGAATCTAACATTCCCTTTGAGGTATTAAAAGCAAAAACACGGGGGAAAACAAAAATGAGGAAAATGTCGGAAAGCCTGGGGAAAGAGGCCGCTTGTGAAAAAAGCAAAAATGAGGACAAATCGACAGACACGGAGGAAAAATGAAATTGAGGAAGGAAAGAAAGAAAGAAGGAAAGAAAGAAAGAAGGAATGAAAAACAAACGAAAGAAATCACATGTCGAAAAGCCTGGGGGAAAGAGGCCACATAGCTCTGAGTTTAACGATGTATTGGCAAAAAGCACTTGAGGTCAAGTTGCTGGGGGAGTGGGTGTTGGAAAGGGAAATCAGGCTGGGTGCTGGTGATGTTGTTAGTGCCACAGGAAATGTTGGAAACACGATCACTGTTTCCATTTCGTTCACACACACACACACGCGCACACACAAACACACACACAACCCCCCCCCCCCACCAACAACAACAACAAACACACACACATACACACACACCCTACCCCCTACACACACACGCGCACACCCTACCCCTTACACACACACAAACCAACCGAGTATTGTATGACATCTAGACACTTGGCTTAAAAGGACGGTAAAACTTCATCCAGTGATTCCCACCCCCTCTAACGGATCTGGGAAACCATGGCAACCGGTGTGAGACAAAGCTAATGTCGGTCTTCGCCACGGCAGCCATATTGGTGGTAATGACGGGATGGCCTCAGCCCGTCTGACGCCAATTTACTTTTCACTTTCTTTTCGTTTCTTTTCGGTTTTTTTCCCTTTCCTCTCCACTCATTCTCTTCTTCCCAGCAAGGGTTGTTAATAATGTCTCACACAGACTTGTGTTGTTTTTTCCTTCAAGACTTTTCATTGTCCGTTTGACGAACAACACATCCGTGATCTTCATAAGCAAACTGATCACTTTCGGGGATGATAGTGTGAACATGTTTTTTTAAAAGTGACACTAATTGATGGCTTTGTACACACACACACACACACACACCAACTACAAACATACACATGCACACATACACCGGAACGCAAATACACACAAATGCACATACACGCACAAAAACACATAATGTGCGCACGCACACACATTCACACACACACACACACACACACACACATCAACTACACTCATTAACACACATGCGCGCGCAAGTACAAACACACACACATTCAACCACCCCTAACCGACTCCCCCCACCCACCCCCACCATACACACATACAAATAAGTATTATTCAGTGTCTAGGCATAGAGGACCTGTAAAACCCAAATCCAGAGATTCCCACCTTCTCTAACGGATCTGGGAAACCATGGCAACCAGTGTGTGAGACAACGTCTTCGCCACTGCAGCAATATTGGTGGTAATGACAGGACGGCGTCAACCCGTCTGACGCCAATTTACTTTTCTCCTTTTCTTTTTTCTTTCCTGTTCAGTTCTTCTCCTCCTCTCCTTCCTAGCAAGGGTTAATGGATGTCTCACACAGACCCGTTTCTCTTTGTTTCCCCTTAAAGCTCTTTCCATCGTGCGGTTTGGAGAGCAAGACATCAGGGTTCTCCATGAGCAAACTGATCTCTTCAGGGGAAGATAGTGTGAACAGATCTTTTTAAAGTGACACAAGCTTGACGGCTTCGGACACACACACACACGCGCGCGCGCAGACACACACACACACGCATGCACATACACAGCATGGGCGCGCACAGACACACACATGCGCAGAAACACACGTGAACATTACTATAAGTGTGTGTCTTAATTCGCGTGTCTAGAGGAGAATGCGACTTCGAGCTTACCAAACTTTTATTCTGTCTCCTCCACCACACCTCCCCACCACCCGCCCTCCCTCTCTTTCTCTCCCCTCTCTCTCTCTTTCTCATTCTTCTTTATTTATGTCCATCCTTCTCCAGTTGAGGCGAAAGGTCCGATGGACGTACACAATGTGACGATGCAAAATCCACTTCGATAGGAAAACAAATAAAATTGCATGCAGAAAAAAAAAATACAAAAAAACTGGTGGCGCTGTCAGTGTAGGCGATGCGCTCTTCCTAAGGAGAGCACCCCGATTTTCACACAGAGAAATCTGTTGTGACAAAAGGAGTGTTTGTCAGTTTATAACAGCCACAGACATGTTATTATGTGTTTATGAGTATACACACACACACACACACACACACACACACACACACACACATTGACAATCCTACTGATTTACCGGAGACCCCCTTCGTTCACGGCAAATCAATGCCATGCCAAAAATCATCACGTTCAGTTTGCTAACACCATTCGATGCTTAGGCTTGTGAAATTGCATCTGTGAAATTTTCTCTCCACCTCCATGAAACATGGATTTAAACGACACCGTCTCTCTCTCTCTCTCTCTCTCTCTCTCTCTCTCTCTCTCTCTCTCTCTCTCTCTCTCTCTAAAGATTTCGGCTACAGACATTTGGTTTCAATGCAAATAAATTGTGGTTTCAACCTGCAGCATCCACAGAATTGCCATGTCCTTTGTGTGCATCTAGTGTAGATGACGAAAAACATTTTTTGTTTCATTGTAAATTATACGATAAAGTAAGAGAAAAATGTACATTTTTTTCATCTCATCTAGCTAAAAGACATGATGTTTTTTCTGTTTTATCGTCTGATGATGAATATATCATACAGTCAGTAGCTAAATTTATCTCAGAAGCACAAAAAATAAGGCATAATCACTATGATCAGAACACACCAGAGTAAATGAGGAGGATATCCATATGTAAATTTTATTTTCTTATGTTAATTTGGTAAGGTAGATAATTGATATATTGAACTATTTCACTCCTAGAATGGGTGGTCGAGTTTGATTGATTAGTTTCTTTGTGTGTGTGTGTGTGTGTGTGTGTGTTCCGCTTGCTTAATGTATCGTGAGAGAGTTATATTTAGAGATTTTGTTTGTTTGTTTGTTTGGTGATGAAATGCTGTTAAGCAGAATGTTGCTTTGCATTTAAGAGGATTTAAGAATTAATCCCCGTCACCCCCTTGTCAATAGACCATTACAGGTAATGACAATAAAAATGTCAAAGTGTCAAAAGTCTCTCTCTCTCTCTCTCTCTCTATATATATATATATATATATATAGAGAGAGAGAGAGAGAGAGAGAGTTGTTTCTGGACATTGCCATGAACCGAAAACATCACAGCTGAAAGAGAGAGAGAGAGAGAGAGAGAGAGAGAGAGAGAGAGAGAGAGAGAGAGAGAGTTGTTGATGTTTCTGGACATTGCCATAAACTGAAGACATCACAGCTGAAAGAAAGAGAGAGAGAGAGAGAACGAACGAACGAACGAACGAAATTGTTTTAATGAACTCTGGCCATGGACCACAATTCAAAACCAGGGGACTGGGGGTGAGAGAGAGAGAGAGAGTTGTTGTTTCTGGACATTGCCATTAACTGAAGACATCACAGCTGAAAGAAAGAGAGAGAGAGAGAGAGAGAGAGAGAGAGAGAGAGAGAGAGGTTATTTTCGTTGTTGTTTCTAGACACTGCCATTAAAGGAAGACATCACAGTTGAAAGAAGGGAACATTTTCGTGACAGAAATATCGTGGTTGATGACGCACGTGGCACTGACTGCAGGCCAGTGGTGCACAGAACAGCTGAACTCACAACTTCTCTGCAGTTCTTTTTCCACCAATCCTGAAGACAGGAACAATGACTCTCTCTCTCTCCCCCTATCGCACACACACACACACACACACACACACGAAGACAACGCGCGTACGACCGCGCACGCACACACACACACACACGCACGCACGCATACACACACACGCACACACACACACACACACACGTAGACAACGCGCTGAGGTCCGCGCACGCACATCCACGCGTGCAAACACACACACACACACACATACACACACAGAGTCCATCACACGTTCTCTATCTGTGTCTGTGTGTCTGTCTCTCCCCCCCTCACATATTTTTTTTCATATGCATGATCGAAAAATATTTTTCTTTTTCTCGATACCAATCTTCATTCCTTTCAAATAAACCCGAATAGACGGAAGAATTGATAAATAATATACTTGGTGTCCCTGTCCGCCTTTCCAGTGTTCTATTTACCCCCACCCCCCCCCCCCCCCCCATTTTCCGCCCCTCACCCCTCCTCGCGTCTGAACAACAAGGTAACTCAGTTAGCTAGCCACACACAAAAGCTGTTCTCTATGCAATTTCATACAAATTAAACTGGCAACGCATCTAACAACGGGACATTTGTAGTATAATTCTTCTCACGGTAATTAATTTAATATTAACATAGCAACAACTTGGAAAGCTCAAGAACAGAGGATGGCGGTGGTGGTGGAGTAGCTTGAAAGATAAATCTTCAAAAACAGTAAGAAAACAACCAAGAGAGAGAAAGAGAGAGGGTGTACACACACACACACACACACACACACACACACACACAGATGAATCATAGCAGTAATGGATGTGATCGCTCTGCAATTAACAAACAAAATCTGATCTAAACGAAGCGAAGAAATTGCAGCTATCAATGGTACAAGGTACCATCAGTGGCTTTCGCTCCACACAAGAGCACACAACTTGGAAGCCAATGCTGCTTTAACGCATACGTAAAAACAACAGACGGCAGCTTGCGAACAGATAAAAGATAATGTGCAGGAGAATTAGAAGCACACATATTCATTACATTGCCGCTTAATTAACACTTCCAACCTGCTTGCAAACTGGTAAATTAAAGAACAATGAAGCACCCAGAAATTCTCCCAATCCTCAAGCAAGCCGGTGGAAAGCTCCACAGCGTTTTGACCAACGAAAGAACGCTGTCCACACGAAGGCGAAAACATTAAATATCTTCGTTTTATCTGTGGTACTGACGAAACCGAGGCGCAACAAATTAGCAACAAAAGAAAATACACTATTAAGGAAAAACGATGTATTTCTTGGCTTTACCTGTGTCCCCATGATTCTGTTGTATTGTGTTATTATTACTCTTTGTCGCAACAGATTTCACTGTGTGAAATTCGAGCTGCTCTTCTCCAGGAAGAGCGCGTCGCCACAATGAAGCGCCACCCTTTTTTCCTACCTGCATGTGTATTTTGTTCTGCTATCAAAGGGGATTTCTTTAAACAAAATTTTGCCAAGGACAACTTTTGTTGCCGGGACTTCTTTTACGTGCGTTACGTGCATACTGAACACGGGACCTCGATTTATCGTCTCATCCGGAGGACTAACGTCCAGACTACCACTGAAAATCTAGTGGAGGTGGAGAACATTCTGGCAGGTGTGGGAATCGATCCCATACCCTCAGATTCTCTCGTTTCCAAGACTTGTTTGCGTTACTGCTAGACCACCACCGTACACTGCACACGAAACCGAAGCATAACATATGTATCTGCAACAGCACTATAATACCAGCAAAGAAAATATGCTATTTAGGATAAACGATTTATTTCTTGTCTTTTCGTGTGTTTCATGATAAAAGCGATGCTTAAGATCATAACGTCACTGTCTGTAATGGCTCAATCAAACTGATAACAGATCATTCCCAACCAGATAACGCTAATTGAATGCATAATGTGTTCCGATTCGTAGATCCTCTAATGATTGATGGAATATTTTGTTACACTCCCCTTCATATAAGGGGCCTTGGTCTGCCATAAATAAACCATTACTTCGTGCATTCATTCATTCATTCATTCATTCATTCATTCGTTCGTTCGTTCGTTTGTTGTTTTCGTTTCATCCAATCTTAGTCATTCATAATGATGCTCGCCTTGCTTGTGTCTGTGCCTTTCCAGTATCCTGATACATACATACTTAGAATCTAACAAAACAGCTCCTTCGTATAAGGGCCTTGACCTGCCATAAATTAACCATTCATTCATTCATTCATTCATTCATTCGCTCGTTCATTCATAATGATGTTGGTTGTGTCTGTGCCCTTCCAATATCCTGATACATAATACTTAGAATCTAACAAAGCAGCTCCTTCGTATAAGGGCCTTGACCTGCCATAAATTAACCATTCATTCATACATTCATTCATTCATTCGCTCGTTCATTCATAATGATGTTGGTTGTGTCTGTGCCTTTCCAATATCCTGATACATACATACTTAGAATCTAACAAACAGCTCATTCGTATAAGGGCCTTGACCTGCCATAAATTAATCATTCATCCATACATTCATTCATTCATTCGTTCGTTTAGTTATTCGCTCGTTCATTCATAATGATGTTGGTTGTGTCTGTGCCTTTCCAATATCCTGATACATACATACTTAGAATCTAACAAACAGCTCCTTCGTATATGGGCCTTGACCTGCCATAAATTAACCATTAATTCATACATTCATTCATTCATTCGTTCGTTTAGTTATTCGCTCGTCCATTCATAATGATGTCCGTCTTGGATGTATCTGTGCCTTTCCTATATGCTGACACATACATTCATACACTGTTTCTAACAAACAGCTCCAGACGGCCTCCCATCAGACAGACAGGCAGAAAGACA
Source organism: Babylonia areolata (assembly GCF_041734735.1). Taxonomy (NCBI): domain Eukaryota; kingdom Metazoa; phylum Mollusca; class Gastropoda; order Neogastropoda; family Buccinidae; genus Babylonia; species Babylonia areolata. The sequence goes on along the minus strand of NC_134900.1, from coordinate 15,878,691 downwards.
AGACTGAAGACCGTCTGAAGAGCACAGGACTAAAGAGATTTCTGTGGCCGGGCCCTGTTCACATCCCGAAATAGCAGACAGGGCGCAGACCCTGTTAGGAAGGAAGGAAGGAAGGAAGGAAAGCAGCACTCCCAGACCCAACAAATAAAGCACTCTAGAAAGAAAGAAAGGAAAATATTGGTCTGTTACGATTCGGTCTGGGCGCCCGGCACGTGGAGACGATTAATGCACATGTCGTCTGAGACCTTTGGCGGGGGAGTGGGAGTGGAAGAGGGGAAGAGAGGGAGGGAGGGAGGGAGGGAGAGAGAGAGAGAGAGAGAGAGAGAAAAAGAGGGAGGGAGGGAGATATAGGGAGGGAGATAGAGAGAGGCATACACACAAAAACTCACAGAGCGAGAGTGAAACGATTAATGCACATGTCTGAGATCGTGCGCTGGGAAAGGGGTCGGAAGAGGGAGAGTAAGAGGGACAGAGAGAGTGAGGGAGTGTGTGTGTGTGTGTGTGTGTGTGTGTGTGTGTGTGTGTGTGTGTGTGTGTGTGTGTGTGTGTGTGTGTGTGTGTGTGAGAGAGAGAGAGAGAGAGAGACAGACAGACAGACAGACAGAGAGCTAGAGAAAGAGATAGAGAGACAGAGAGCGGAAGAGTTAAAACGAGATTCCAGATGGTTTATTCATGTACAGGCCTAGGCCCCTTATGAAGGGGTATGTGAACAGACGAGTTAAAGCAAGAGAGAGTGGAGGGAGAGAGCGAGAGAGAAAGAGGAAGAGAGAGACAAAGACAGACAGACAGAGAGAGTGAGGGTGTGAGAGAGAGACACACAGTCATTGAGAGAGAGAGACGGAGACAGAGACAGAGAGACACAGAGTGACACAGAGAGAGCCTCGGAGAAAGAGAGGCAGTCATCTCTTCCAAGAGAGAGAGAGACAGAGACAGACAGAGAGAGATAGCGGCAGGTAGCCATCTCTTCCATTCTCCAGACGTGCAGTTCCCTGGAGACTGCAGTCAGTCCGTCCGTACGTCCTGTGCTGGGGGCAAATTGTGCATCCCACAATGGTGACAGCCTCACGGACAATTCCTTCACCCTACCCATCAGTTTTCTCCCAAGGAGACAGCAGGATCCAATTCCTGGGAAGAAAGGGGGATTGTTGCTATTCTGAGGACGGAGTCCAGTTAGGCGAAAATGATCGATAACCTCGAGGTTGTGCGAGCCGAAACAAAGCTAAATTAGGAACGTGTTTTTGTGTGTGTGTGTGTGTGTGTGTGTGTGTGTGTGTGTGTGTGTGTGTGTGTGTGTGTGTGTGTGTGTGTGTGTGTGTGTGAGGGGGGAATCTCTCTCTCTCTCTCTCTCTCTCTCTCTTTTAACCGCTGTTTTATCCTTTCCAAGAACAGAGAGAGAGAGAGAGAGAGAGAGAGAGAGATGGAGATGAAATGAAATATTTTAATGTTCTTTGCCATGGGCACACACACACACACACACACACACACACTAAATCTTCTGAGAGAGAGAGAGAGAGAGAGAGAGAGAGAGAGAGACAGACAGACAGACAGACAGACAGAGACAGAGAGACAGACAGAGACACAGCGACAGAGAAAGAGAGAGAGCAAACAAATGGGAAAACAAAATAAGTTCTCTCTCCTCTTTCTCTCTTCCTCTGTCTGAATATCAATCTCTGGGCCATACGGAAAGGGACATCCTTATATTATGTTATTTGTTACACAGACTAGATGAAGAAAGAGTACATCAAGAAACATCTTTAACAAAACAAAGCACTTTCGAAAGAACAAAAAAGTCGATTTTCACAGTTTCAGAATTTGGCAAAGAAACAAAACTGATTGCAGAAACCTTAACTGTTTAACAACCCATGCATAATCATCACTCGCAGAAACTTTAACTCTTTAACAACCCATGCATAATCATTACTCGCAGAAACATTAACACTTTAACAACCCATGCATAATCATTACTCGCAGAAACATTAACTCTTTAACAACCCATGCATAATCATTACTCGCAGAAACATTAACACTTTAACAACCCATGCATAATCATCACTCGCAGAAATATTAACTCTTTAACAACCCATGCATAATCATTACTCGCAGAAACTTTAACTCTTTAACAACCCATGCATAATCATTACTCGCAGAAACCTTAACACTTACCCATGCATAATCATTACTCGCAGAAACATTAACTCTTTAACAACCCATGTATAATCATTACTCGCAGAAACCTTAACACTTTAACAACCCATGCATAATCATTACTCGCAGAAACCTTAGCACTTTAACAACCCATGCATAATCATTACTCGCAGAAACCTTAACTCTTTAACAATCCATGCATAATCATTACTTTCTCGTTGAAATTAAGTTATGAACGATTTTTAGTTTTTATTCAGTTTAGAAGAATGTATGAAATCAAGAGTTTTATATTATCATAATTTTTATTCAGTTCACAAGAAAGTATGAAATCAAGAGTTTTAAATTATCATCATCACTTCATTCATTCCGGACCATAACTATGACATTTTCATTTGACCTTCATAATTCAGGAGTATATTTATCAATTCTCATCTGATTCTGATCTGATTGAAGACTATGAATGTTAATTGTGACCTTGAAAATAAATCAGTTTCATGCTGCTTTTTTTTTTCCAAGTACAAATGTATGCAACTTTTTGTTGAAAAAGTCACAGTTCCTTTCCTCCAGTTGAGTGGGCTGCACAGAAGGTATATATATAAAAAAAAGAA
>NC_134900.1:15858438-15870938 GCF_041734735.1 Babylonia areolata | reverse complement strand
ATGCTTTCACACAGCACGTGAAGACACAGAAACAGTCTTACAGCACGTGAAGACACAGAAACAGTCTTAAAGAACGTGAAGACACAGAAACAGTCTTAAAGAACGTGAAGACAAAGAAACAGTCTCAAAGAACGTGAAGACAAAGAAACAGTCTTACAGCACGTGAAGACACAGAAACAGTCTTACAGCACGTGAAGACACAGAAACAGTCTTACAGCACGTGAAGACACAGAAACAGTCACACAGCACGTGAAGACACAGAAACAGTCTTACAGCACGTGAAGACACAGAAACAGTCACACAGCACGTGAAGACACAGAAACAGTCACACAGAACGTGAAGACACAGAAACAGTCACACAGCACGTGAAGACACAGAAACAGTCACACAGCAAATGAAGACACAGAAACAGTCTTACAGCACGTGAAGACACAGAAACAGTCTTACAGAACGTGAAGACACAGAAACAGTCTTACAGAACGTAAAGACACAGAAACAGTCTTACAGAACGTGAAGACACAGAAACAGTCTTAGAGAACGTGAAGACACAGAAACAGTCTTAGAGAACGTGAAGACACAGAAACAGTCTTACAGCACGTGGAGACACAGAAACAGTCTTACAGCACGTGAAGACACAGAAACAGTCTTACAGCACGTGAAGACACAGAAACAGTCTTACAGCACGTGAAGACACAGAAACAGTCACACAGCACGCGAAGACACAGAAACAGTCACACAGCACGCGAAGACACAGAAACAGTCACACAGCACGTGAAGACACAGAAACAGTCACACAGCACGTGAAGACACAGAAACAGTCACACAGCACGTGGAGACACAGAAACAGTCACACAGCACGTGAAGACACAGAAACAGTCACACAGCACGTGAAGACACAGAAACAGTCTTACAGCACGTGAAGACACAGAAACAGTCTTACAGCACGTGAAGACACAGAAACAGTCACACAGCAAATGAAGACACAGAAACAGTCACACAGCACGTGAAGACACAGAAACAGTCTTACAGCACGTGAAGACACAGAAACAGTCTTACAGCACGTGAAGACACAGAAACAGTCACACAGCACGTGAAGACACAGAAACAGTCTTACATATCGTAAAGACACAGAAACAGTCTTACAGCACGTGAAGACACAGAAAGTCACACAGCACGTAAAGACACAGAAACAGTCTTACAGCACGTGAAGACACAGAAACAGTCTTACAGCACGTGAAGACACAGAAACAGTCACACAGCACGTGAAGACACAGAAACAGTCTTACAGCACGTGAAGACACAGAAACAGTCTTACAGCACGTGAAGACACAGAAACACAAGTCTTGAGAACCGGAGAAAGGAAACAACACCAGCAAGCCAATTAACAGCATCCCCCCTTTGACTAACAATTCCGGCGACACTGAGAGACGCCCTGCTGAGAAAAGCATCGGGCAATCTCGCCCCCCTTCCCTACCCCCCCCCCCCCCCCCTCCTAACCTTGTCCCCCTCACCACCATCCAACTCCCCCCCGTTGCTCCATTCAACACCCCTACCTCCCCTCTCTACCCTTCCATCTCCTGCTTTTTCTGTCCCCCTCCCCCCCCCCTCCCCACCCTCACCACCCAAAATGATCGAACCCAAACTTGCTTCCTCCAACTCCCGCCGTCGACCCATTCACACGCCCCCCAACCCCTCCCCTCCCCCCCCCCACACACCCACTTCTCGCTGCCTCCCCCCCCCCCACACACACACCCGCAGACCCTCCCTCAATAACTTTCCCCTTCCCTCCAAGCTCCCACCTCCCCTCATCCTCCATCTTCCTTCCCCTATCCCTCGTTCCCAAACAACCTCCCCCCCCCCCCCCCCCCCGATCCCATACTGATACACCAGCTCTGGCCGCCTCCCCCTAACCCCCAATAACTTTCCCTTTCCCTCCAGCTCCAACCCGCCCACACAAACACCCCCCACCCCCCAATAACTTTACCCTTCCCTCCAAGCTCCAACCTCCTCCCCCATCTTCCATCTCCAACAACCCCCCCCCCTCCCCCAGGGGAGGAATTTCTGACCCCTTGTGGAAGCAGATCGATAGAAGGATGGAGGCTTCGCTGTGCTGTGCTGTGCTTGGTTGTGTTTTTGTTTTGTTAGTTATTTACCCGTCTGTGAGGACCGGGCTGCCTGTCCGCCCACCCGCCCAACACCAGGGAGAAAGGGGAACGTGAGGATATCCCACACAGGACAAGGGTTTGCTGGAGAGGAGAAAAGAGGGAAGGAGAGTATTTCAGAGAGAGGAAGGGCCTAGAGTGCTGTATCGTGTTTTTGTATTGCCTTTCCGGGTTTCTCAGTGGGAAATGACACAAGAGTTTGTTGTAGGGGGGTTATAAGAAGGGGGGATTGGGGGTGGTGGGTGAGGGGGGTGTGTGGGGGGGGGGGGAGTATTTCCGAAAAGGGCCAAGAGCGATATTGTATTGTATCTGTTTTTGTATTGCCTTTACGGGTTTTTCAGTGAGAAATGACAATGGTTTTTGTTGTAGGGGGATTATAAGAAGGGGGGACTGGGGGTGGTGGGTGAGGGGGGTGGGGGGGGGGGGTATTTCCGAAAAGGGCCTAGAGTGATATTGGATTGTATCAGTTTTTGTATTGCTTTTACGGATTTCTCAGTGAGAAATGACACAACAGTTTGTTGTAGGGGGTAAGAAGAAGAGTATTTCCGAGAGAGAGGCGAAGGGCCTAGAGTGGAATTGTATTGCATCTGTTTTTGTATTGCCGTGACGGGTTTTTCAGTGAGAAATGACAATGGTTTGTTGTAGGGGGGTTACAAGAAGGGGGAGAGTATTTCCGAGAAGGGCCTAGAGTGGTATCGTATTGTATCAGTTTTTGTATTGCCTTGGCGGGTTTCTCAGTGAGAAATGACACAAGAGTTTGTTGTAGGGGGGTTATAAGAAGGGGGGTGGGGCTATTTCCGAGACAGGCGAAGGGTCAAGAGTGGGTGTTGTATTGTATTGTATTATCATTTATATTGTATTGTATTGTATTGCCTTTACGGGTTTCTCTGTGTGAGATGAGACAGGACAATAGTTTGTTGTATGGGGGGAAGAAAGAGGAGAGTATTTTCGAGAGAGGTGAAGGGCCTAGAGTGGTATTGTATTGTGTTGTATCGGTTTAGTATTGTCTTCTGTAGAAAACGGATTTATCAGCGTGTAATGACTGACACAGGACAAGAGTTTGTAGTGGGGATGGGATGGGGTGGGGGATGGGTGGGCTTGGGAAGAAGTATAAGAAGAGTTTTGAGAGAGGCGAAGGAACGAGATTATATTATATTATATTATATTATATTATATTATATCATATTATGTTATGTTATGTTATATTGTGTCGTATTGTTTTATTTTTGTTAAAACAGATTTCTCTGTGTGAAATGACACAGGACAAGGGATTCGGGGGAGGGGGGTGGGTAACTAGAGACTAGACGGAGAAGGAGGACGAGGAGGAAGAGTCTTTAGACTGAGGCGAAAGACCGAGACTGTACTGTACAGAACTGCATTGTATTGTACTGCATTACATTGTATTGTAAAGTATTGCATTGCATTGTATTGTACTGTATTGCACGGAACTGCATTGTACAGCACTGTATTGTATTGCATTGTATTGTATTACTTTTAGTCATCTGTGTGAAATGACACAAAACTAGGGTTTGGGAACTGGAGGATGATGAAGAAGAAGAAGAAGGAGGAGAAGAAGAAACAGGAGGAGGAGGAGAAGAAGAAGAATTTAGAAAGAGGCTAAGGACCAAGTTTATTTATTGTACTATACTGTACTGTTTTAAATAGTGTTTTTATTTGGAACCAGTCACAACACACCACAGTCATAACTAATCAGGACAACAAGATCTTACACTATGTCCTGTCCTGATACAGTTTGGCTACATCTAAGTGTGCGACTGATGTCTTCACTGCTAGAAATTAGGGAATGACTAACTACAGATGATTGTAAAAAAAAAAAAAACCCAACTAAAATATGAATAGAGATCGAGCTGAGTTGTGTTGTGTTGTGCTGTGTCGTGGTGTATTGTACTGTCACCGACAGTAGGTTTAGCTCTGTTCTCTTCGGCCCTCATTCTCAACCCTCTCTCTCCACCCCCGTCCGTCCATCCACACACACACACACACACACACACACACCCTACCTAAATCACACTGTGTGGATAGACGTTAAACTGAAACACACACACACACACACGCGCGTGTGCTATCAATCTATCTCTCTCTTTCTCTAACACACACACACACACGCACATACGCGCGTGTGCTCTCTATCAATCTCTCTCGCTCTCTCTTTCTCTAACACACACACATGCTATCTAATACACACACACACACACACACACACACACACACACACACACACACACACAATCAAACCACTCACACAAACCCAAACCAAACCCTGTCTCGTGCACAACATCCCACACAGTCACACCCAATTCTCACACCGGTACCTACCTCCTCACTCACACACAAAAAGAAGACACTCTTTCCCCACTCCTGGACGTCCAGACAGCATACAACAAACAGCAAACAGCAGCCACTGACGACGAAAGAAGAAGCAAACAGAAGGCAAAACAGCCCTGCCACTCAAAGCTGAGTAGGCAGAGCTCTCACTGAGAAAAACAAAACAAAAAAACACCACCACTTTTCCACTTCAGATGAAGATTGTGAAAACATCGAAGTATAACAAGTCAGTTCACAGCTTCTGATTGGGAGTTCGGAAATGTCTTCGATAGAATCACAGAAGCTTTTCTTAGCAATCGACCACTCTTCTCGTCGTCGCACACACACCCAACGCTGTCCGACCAACACCAATACAACACCACACTGAGCGATCTCCCCGACAACACTGTTTCTGCCTGCGCGCAGGCGGCACAAGGCGAACACGTGCAACACGGTGGGTGGGTGGGTGTCCAACTCTCTGCTGCTGTCAGCCGCCGAGGAATATTTATTTTCATTAAAATAGGCGCTGGCAAAGCGCTAAGTCGTTGGTGGTGGGAAAGAAGTTTTGGTAAAAAAAAAAAAGAGAAAAAATAAAGAGGTGATTTTCCCGTAGTTGACGCTAATATATGTACTGACGTGATGCAAAACTCGGCACCTTTTGTTGTTGTCGTACTGGCACTTCCTCGTCCTCTTCTCTTTGTTGTTGCTGTTCTTATTTTTCTTCTCCTTGTTCTTCTTCTTCTTCCTCCTCCTCCTCCTCCAAATACTACTCTTCCACCACTTTTTCTTCTTCCTCTTTCTCTTCTTCTACTTAATTTTCTCCCCCCCCCCTCTCTCTCTCTCTCTTCTACTTAATTATATATTGTTCTTGTCTTATTCTGTTTCTCGGGTAACAAGGTGATTCTGAGATCACTCTACGTTGACGCTTATTTGGAGAAGTTCCTGAAAGCTATGTAACGAATCTTCCTGCTCTACATGTCGCAGTGGCGCTGAGTTGTCTGAAACTACCAACTATATACGACTGTACTGCTGTGTTGTAAAACCCAATGCAGAAAGAAAAAACTTCCCCATTTCGAGTCGAACAAACAATCCCGTTGTAAATCTTCCTGGTTCACGAATAGAATTGAACAGTTTTCTCTCACTGTCCATTTCCATTGGGCTCGCATGCGAGAGGGAGTAAGCGAGCAAGCGAGCGAGAGAGAGAGAGAGAGAGAGAGAGACACACACACACACACACACAGAGACACAGAGAGAGAGAGAGAGAGAGAGAGAGAGAGAGAGAGAGAATTAAAGTGAAATGAACAGTGTGTAGGAGGCTGAGAGAGAGAGAGAGAGGGAGATAAAGAGACAGAGACTTTTGACACAGACGTTTTGCTGTCACTGACTGTGTACATGTATGTACGCATGTATGCAAGTGTGTGTGTGTGTGTGTGTGTGTGTGTGTGTGTGTGTGCGCGCGCGCATGCGTGCGAGAGAGAGAGACAGACAGAGACAGACAGATAAACAAACAGATAAACAAAGAGATACAAATTTAGAAGGAGACACAAAGTTTTACACAATGTTCATGTCTCAGTCGAGAAACTATCCCAAGTCACGAAGTTTGCACATACATACATAAGCGTAGGAGCATTGTCAAGTCAGTGAATCGTGGTCGACATGCACGGTCTGCCAGCTGTCGCTCTGTGTGTGAGTCCTTCCCAACTGACACACTCTCACCGCTCATGATACAACATCACGCTAGAACTCAATTGCAAAATGCTCTTAAAGGTAGACGAAACCTTTCGACGATTGCAGAAGCCGAATGTTTGCATCGCTGGAGTCTCGCCCAAGGGACTCAATAAAATTCTAATGATGTCCGTGGTCTCGCCCCGCCCGAGTTACCTGAGTTCGATCCCCGGTTTCAGCGAACTGGTACCGGGTGGGGTTAAGGTTGGAGATGTTTTTCCCGATCTTCCCAGGTCAACGTATCTGCAGACCTCAGTGTCAGTGCCCGAATTTCCCTCGTGTGTGCATACGCGTGTAGAAGATCAAATTCGCACGTTAAAGATTCTGTGAACCATGTCAGTCTTCGGTGGGTTATGAAAACGGGAACATGTCCAGCATGCGCATCCCCGTAAACGGAGTATGCGTGCCTACACGGCGAGGTAAAAACACGTAAAAGCCCACTCGTATATGATTATGAGTGAACCTCTGAGCTTGCAGCCCACGAACGCAGAAGAAAGAAAAGAATACGAATTCTCAGCTGTCCAATACTGATCGATTTTTACACTGTGGTTGACACTTTCAGGAAGTTAAATGCCCAACCAGGTCTTAGAAAAATGAGATGTCAAGTCTGTACATACAGAAAATACAATTGTATAAGTGTTCTAGTGTAGTGTAGTTCAGTGACGTTCAGTGTAGTTCGGTTCAGTGCAGTGCACCACACACACACACACACACACACACACACACACACACAAATTGACACTCACACAAGTAAACGCACAAACGATTAAAAAACAACAACACACACAAACACACAGACACACACACACACAAACAAAAACCGCACCATCAACATGTACACGTTTTCTGTTCCGCTTCGACACCCACAGCATCGGTTCAAACAACTCCAGACACCAGCAACCTTCACACCAAAAACCAAAACTCCCTTTCCGTCAGTTCACTCACTCAGTATTTTCCACAACACAGACACCCACTACTCGAACACCCTCACACCACACTTCTTGCCCTCCTACCCCGCAGTCTCCAGACCTGTGACAACCACTGACACCACTCACCACGACACCCAAACACACACATATATACAGCTGTCACAACACCTGTCTGCATAACAGACACAACACCTGTCTGCATTATACATAGATAGACAGACAGACAGATACCTGCAAATCCCCTGGAAGAGCCAGACACGCCAACACCACTAGCACACACAGCTGCCTCCTCCTCCGTTTTTCGTATTGTTGTCTTGTCTCCGGCACTGCTCAGCGAGATTACCTTACCTGAACAGCACTCGTTAAAAAAAAAAAAAAAAAAAAAAAGGTGGGCGGGAAAGAACACCTATAAAAGGAAGCAACAGGCCAGGCAAAGGAGTAGGGAAGGAGGAGAGAGAAGTAGGAGGGGAGTGCAGGGAGGGAAGGGGAGGGAGGAAGACAGAGCTGCAGCAGAGACAAGCAGCTCTATTACTGTGTGCATTACGCAGCTGGGATGGGTGGCACCAGCTGTGGTGTCGCTGTCTGCTTGTCAATTGTGATCCTTCGCCTGTCACTCAACTGGTGATCCCGATACGCCAATGTATATTTATGTGTTTATGCTATGTTGTTTCTATGAATATATATAATGTTTAAAGCATACGTATGATTTTGCCCAGTTCCAACATAGCAACCTTCACAGACCCGAGGCCAGAACAAACTGATTTTTTAAAAAGGGCTTTTGCCGTTTAACTTAACTCTCGCGCTCACTGCCACTCTCTGGAGACTTTGCCGAGGGCTTTTTTGTTTGTTTGTTTGTTTGTTCTGCTCGCCTGGCACTTTGAATCCACAATGCCATTTTGTTGCCGAGTTGTTGTTTTATTCGCCTGTCTGCCTGAAGAAGAAGGTCGGTGGGAATTTCAATTAAAAGTTTGCGTTTTGCCATAGATTGTAACTGAACATGTTCAAACCTGTTTGAACTTGATCACGGTTTATCGAATCGACAGGAAGAACATCCTGCCCCGAACTTGTCCAATGACCCCGACCAAAAACGCTGTATAAAAAGGCTCATAGCATGCACGAACACACGAATGAACGTAGGGAGCCGCAGCTCACGAGCGAGAGAGAGAGAGAAAGAGAGAGAGAGAGAGAAAGAAAGAAATGAAGACAGAAGAAAACGACTGTCGTTAATGAGATTAGATCACACTCCTTCCTCTTCCATTCACGCTCTCCCCACTACATACGTACATAAGCACACACACACACACACACACACACACACACACACACACACACACACACATTATCTGACATCCTTTCGTGCACTGACTCGTGACACTGCCACATGACATGGTGGGTGAAAAACCCCGTCAGTCCCCACACTGGGAACAATGGTCAGTTCACGCACTGTGAATAACATCCTGCCGTGTATTTCCTGACCCGTCACTAACAATGGGACAACAACTGGCGTCTTTGTAACCTCTTCTAGCAGGTCGGGAAGTTTCTCTGTGTGTGTGTGTGTGTGTGTGTGTGTGTGTGTGTGTGTGTGTGTGTGTGTGTGTGTGTGTGTGTGTGTGAGAGAGAAAGAGGGAGAGAGAAAAAGAGAGAGCGACAGACAGACAGAGATAGAGACAGATAGATTAGAATATTGAGAACGGGATCATTGTGTCTGACAAATAATATAGAATTTATACTATGCTCTGGTTTGAATTTTTTTTAAACATGTTCTGAGTCACAAAACAATCATTAGATAACACGTGTCCAACAATCTGAAAAAACAAACAAACAAACAACAACAACAAAAAAACAAAAACAAATTTAATTTCGTGCTCCATGCCTCCATGCGTTTTGAAAAAAAGACTAGCCGTGTACTTGTTTACAGTTTTATAATTAAAAAAAAAATCAATCGTTCTGACAACCCAACTTAAAGTGGACCCTTATATATTTTTTTAATACACTTATTATTATCATTTTTAGACTAATACGGCTGAGATGTGATGCTCAGTATGCTCGGCAAGTCCCATATCGTCAACTTTCTAACTGCAAGGAGGCTACAACTTCCTCATTGATTTAACATGGCCCCTTGACCAGAATTCTGACTTGGGTCCATCCTGAAATTCTCGTTTGCTGATGGAGGGAAGGCCGTATTTATTTATTCAAATATTCCATTCAGGATTGGGACTGGACAGGAATCCAATATCCTTAGTGCGCCGTGATTACTAAGTGTGTCATGTGGTGAAGTTCTTCTATAGTGAGGTTGTGCAAAATATGCAAAATGTAACTGTTGTTGTTTCTTATCGTTGTCGTTGTTGATGATGATGATGATGATGACGATGATAATGATGACAAGAGAAAATATAATCTAATCTTTCACGTTTGAGACTACCAAAAAAAAAAAAAAAAAGAAAAAAAAAGAAGAAGAAGAGAGAGACAGAGAGAAGAGAGAGAAAATCCAATGTCCTGAAATCATCAGAAAAAACAAGAGGAGAACACACACACACATTCACTTTCACAATCACAGCGCCGTCAATATCAATACCCGTTCCAATAAAATCAACACACACACACACACACACGTTCAGCCAAACCCAATCATTCACCTTTTCCTACACATCCCCCTCCCATCCCCCGCTCCCCAGAAAACAAACAGTGAAGGTTGGAGGACATCAATAAACGGACAATGACAACACAAAACAAAACACAACCCGATCTTATTAAAACAGAAACCGCTCGTTAAGCGTGGCATTTTGTTGTGGGGTGGGGGGGGGGGGATCAAAACAAACGAATCCTGCACGCAAGAACACAGACACAGACACACACGCATGCATGCATGCATACCCCCCCACCCCCACCCCACCCCCACGATTCCTAACTGCCCCCACCCAACTCCAACACACACTCACGTACGCACAAGCACGAACTTAACACGCACAGCGCGCGCACGAGAGAGAGAGAGAGAGAGAGAGAGAGAGAGAGAGAGAGGGAATCCAATGTCCCGAAATCATCAGAAAAAACAAGAGGAGAACACAATCACACACACATTCACTTTCACAATCACAGCGCCGTCAATATCCAATAAAATCCACACACACACACACACACACACACACACACACACACACACAGACACACCCTTTCCTACACACACCCCTCCCAGGAAAACGGCAAAGCTTTAAACCATAGTGTAATTAATGTTCAACAACCGGGAACTATCAATCAGTCAAATACATACAGTAATTCAATAAGATTAAGGCAGATTCATTCATTATCAAACAGGATAAAACTGAACGCTTTTATAACTAAGTTCAGCAAAGATGTCAGATGCATATGTGGAGAACATATATCTAGCAACCATATAATATTCGAATGTCAGAATCTAAAATGTTTTTTGCCAGACTTCACCAAAAGTTCTTTTGAATGTGTTATCAACAATTCCAATATGTTATTTGTTGTTGCAGAAGGTTTGCTGCGTAGTCCTATAGGACATTTGTTATAGTTGTTTGATGTTGGCGTTTATAACGTTTCCATTTTCCCTAGCGTTGTCTCTCCCTATTCACCGTCCACACATACACACACTTTTACCCCTCCACCTCCCACAAACCCTACCCCCACGGTTGTTGTTTGTTTTTTTTGTCTAATATCACTTCAAGTGGAAAGACGTTAAACTAAAGACGACGACGACGACGACACACACACACACACACACACACACACACACACACACACACACACACACATTCACTTTCACAATCACAGCGCCGTCAATATTAATACCCGTTTCAATAAAATCCACACACACACACACACACACACACACAGACACACACACACACCGTCCACACACACACACACACACAGAGACACAGAGACAAAGACACAGACACACACACACACACACACACGCGCGCGCGCGTTCACCCAAACCCAATCATTCACCTTTTCCTACACATCCCCCTCCCATCCCCCGCTCCCCAGAAAACAAACAGTGAGGGTTGGAGGACATCAATAAACGGACAATGACAACACAAAACAAAACACAACCCGATCTTATTAAAACAGAAACCGCTCGTTAAGCGTGGCATTCTGTTGTGGGGGGAATCAAAACAAACGAATCCTGCACGCACGAACACAGACACACACACGCACGCATACATGCATACCCCCCCTTCACCCCCCCCACCCCCCCACCCCCCAACACGATTCCTAAACCCTCCCACCCAACTCCAACACTCACACTCACGCACGCACGCAAAAGCACGAACTTGAACTTGAACACGCACAGACACACAAACTACAAACTACACACATACACATACACACAAGCGCGCGCGCGCGCACGCATTTTCACTCAACCCCCACTCCCACACATAAACACGCGCGCGTCCACTACCACGAACGTGAACACGCACAGACACAGACACACACGCGCGCGCGCATCCTCACTCAGCCTCCACTCCCACACACACACACGCGCGCGCACACACAAGCACGGACTTGAACACGCACATACATGCATACACACACACTACACGCACACACAATCATCCTCACTCACGACCTCCCCCCCTCCTCTCCCCCCACTAGCGCCCCTCCTCCTCCCCATCCCCCCACACCCCCCACCCCGCTCCACGGATCCAGAAAAGCGCAAGCATGCACAGCAGAGCAGATCAGCCAGAGAGAGCAACAACGTAATGTCCATGTCTTGCCATGGGAATAGCCTTCCCTGGAGCCGGATGGTCTGAAGAGCCAGGCCTTTTGTCTTGGCATTGATCGCTTCTGTCTGTCTGTCTGTCTGTCTGTATGTGTCTTTCTCTCTGACTGTCGGTCTCTCTCCTCTCTGTTTCTCCTTTCTCTCCTCCCTCTCTCCGACTGTCTGTCTCTCTCCTTCTCCTCTTTCTCCCCCCCCATTCTCTCTCCTCTCTTTGTCTCTCTCTCTTCCTCCCTCTCTCTTTCTATCTCTCCCTCCCCCCCTCTCTCTCTCTCCCCCTCTCTTGTCTCTCTATCTCTCTCCTCTCTCCCTCCCCCCTCTCTCTATATATATAACTGTCTCTTTCTCTCTCCCCCATTCTCTCTCCTCTCTTCTCTCTCTCTCTCCTCCCCTCTCTCTCCCTTTCTATCTCTCCCTCCACCCTCTCAATATATCTGTCTCTCTCTCTCTCTCCCTCTCCTCTCTCTCTCCTTCTCTCTGTCTCTCCCTCTCTCTGTCTCTCCTTCTCTCTCTCTGCCTCTCTTCTCCCCCTCTCTCTGTCTCTCTCTTTCTCGGTAGCGCTGTGCCAGGAAGACCGGACAACAGACAGTGTGATTGGTTGTTTTGTTGATTGGT
>NC_134900.1:15840938-15853438 GCF_041734735.1 Babylonia areolata | reverse complement strand
CTGGCCTGCCTCTTCTGAACAGCTGCAGCAGTCCTGTTGGCCTCGCACAACTTGGCGCCTTTGTGCACAGCAGCACGCCATTTGTCACGGTCCACTGCAGATTCCTCCCAGGAGTCAGGGTTGATATCAAACGCTTTCAGAGAGACTTTCAGAGTATCTCTGAAGCGCTTCTTCTGACCTCCGTGTGATCTCTTCCCTTGTTGCAGCTCGCCATAGAAGAGCCTTTTGGGCAGCCGATGGTCTGGCATGCGCGCCACGTGTCCAGCCCAGCGAAGCTGGGACTGCATCAGGATGGTGAAGATGCTGGGAAGGGTGGCTTTTGCGAGCACCTCTGTGTCTGGGGTCTTGTCTTGCCACTTGATGTTCAGTAGCTTCCCGAGGCATGTTGTGTGGAAGTGGTTCAGCTTCTTGGCATGTCGTTGGTACACTGTCCAAGTTTCGCAGGCGTACAGTAGTGTGGGGAGAACTACTGCTCTGTAGACCTTTAGCTTGGTCTCAAGACTAATGCCTCTTCTGTTCCAGACATTTGCACTGAGTCTACCAAAAGTTGCGCTTGCTCTTGCAATCCTGACGTTCACTTCATCGTCGATGGTCGCATTTCGTGACAGTGTGCTGCCAAGGTATGTGAACCGCTCCACCGCACTGAGTCTCTGACCGTTGACTGTGATGTTCGGCTCAACGTAGGGTTTCCCTGGGGCTGGCTGATGGAGAACTTCAGTTTTCCTCGTGCTGATGGTAAGGCCGAAGTTCCTGCTGGCAGTGGCAAACTTGTCAACGCTGAGTTGCATGTCAGCTTCAGATCCAGCGTTGAGGGCACAATCATCAGCAAACAAAAAGTCTCTGATGATGTCTGTCATTACCTTCGTTTTTGCTTGAAGCCTTCTGAGGTTAAACAACTTACCATCTGTTCGGTACTTTAGGCCAATTCCAACATCGCCATCTCTGAAGGCATCAGTAAGCATTGCAGAGAACATGAGGCTGAACAGCGTTGGAGCCAGGACGCAGCCTTGCTTGACACCATTTGTGACAGCAAAAGGAGCAGATGTTTCGCCTTTGTCCTGGACTCGAGCCTGCATGCCTTCATGGAATTGGCTGACCAAGGAAATAAATTTCCGAGGGCATCCGTACTTGGCCATGATCTTCCACAGTCCCTCTCTACTCACGGTGTCGAAGGCCTTAGTGAGGTCGACATAGGTGGAGAACAGATCAGCATTTTGCTCCTGACATTTCTCTTGCAGCTGCCTTGCAGCAAACACCATGTCGGTGGTTCCGCGCTCTTTCCGGAATCCACATTGGCTCTCAGGCAAATGACCTTGGTCAAGGTGTGCTGTGAGGCGGTTTAGTAGGATCCTGGCAAGTATCTTGCCACGGAGACTCCTATCAACACGTACAACACAAATAAAGATCGGAGACATGTTGTCGTCATGCATATCAAGATAATAAATTGATAGTTACTGACATCAGTATAAGAGCCAAGACGATAATCCGCATAACGATGACAATTACAATCATGATGAGGATAATCCTCATAAATAATCATTATCATTATTATCATAATTATTATCATAATCATTATCATCATTATCATAATCATCATTACCATTATTATTAGTAGCATTAGTATTAGTATTATTATCTTGGGGTTAGAAATCAGGAGGAAGTGGGGGTGGTATAACTTGTGGTGTGCTACATACACGAGCAGGAGAAAGGTCAAGGCCAGGCAAGAACGAGCCAGCCTGCCAGACAGATGGAGATAATGGGGACATTAACACGAAACAGAAGAAGTCCATCAGCAGGCGGACACACATAACACGGACACGGCACCAGCCACTTATATCACGTGCTAACTGATCCCTCCCTCCCCCATCCCCATTAAACCCATCATCCCCACCCCCTTCCTTCCTGATCCACCCCTTAATGCCGACATCACTCAAGGCCGGCATGATCAGCTCGTTGGGTTCATGCCGCGAATGTCAGGCATCTGCTGCCTCTTAAAAAAAAATCTATCTATTCAATTATCTAGTCTTTTATCTATCTTTTGTTTGTTTGTTTTTGTTGTTGTTGTTGTTTTGTTTTTTGTTTTTTTTGTTGACTCACTTGTGTAAACAAAGTGAGTCTATGTTTTAACCCGGTGTTCGGTTGTCTGTGTGTGTGTGTGTGTGTGTGTGTGTGTGTGTCCGTGTGTCTGTGTGTCCGTGGTAAACTTTAACATTGACATTTTCTCTGCAAATACTTTGTCAGTTGACACCAAATTTGGCATAAAAATAGGAAAAATTCATTCAGTTCTTTCCAGTCATCTTGTTTAAAACAATATTGCACCTCTGGGATGGACACAAAAAAATAAAAAAAAGAAAGCTAATTATATGCAGACTGCATTTACTGTTATATTTATATTTTTTGTATTCTCTAAACTTGGCACTTTGACCTCTTATTCTGACACAACAACAAGAGCAGTCATTATTATCATTTTTTGTTCAAACAGGAACTTCTTTTGCTAAGCATGGACGTTTTATTTCTTTTGCAAACGTTTTGGTGCAGATAGTAAAAAAGGGAAATTACTCTGTAATTAATGCTAGGGGACTTAATTTATCACAAGTGAGTCTTGAAAGCCTTGCCTCTCTTGTTTTTTGGGTTTGTTTTTTTTGTTTTGTTGTTTACAGTTCATGTGGTGTAATGTACACACTTCTATGATCAGTCAGCACGCTCAGATCTATCCTTGAAACTGACACTGACGCTGAATTGACATCCCTCAGAGGGAAAGATTGTTACACTATTTTCAACAGACCGTGGAGGAGGAGGAGGAGGAATCTTGTTTAATGTCCCGTCACATGCATCGGTGATTGAAGACATTTTGTTAAAGTATTTATGAATACACTGAGTATTATCGGTTAGAAGGGGTGGCAGATGTGAATGAATGGAAGGTTGGGGGAAACTGGGCAAATGAGGGTGAGATGAGGGTGAAATTTGAAAAAAAAAAAAAAAAAAAATTTTTTACAGGAAACTACTTAAAGGACTTCGTAAAAGAGAAGTCGTTAAACTGATAAGCGAAACAACTGATAATGAATTTAAAAAAGTCAAAAACAACGTTCTCAGTCACTTGTGAAGACACAGTTTCATGCAAGTTCATATAGCTTCATCAAGCTACAGTCAAAAATTACATGCTTAATTGTCAGGCTACTAAAGCATACGCACTTGACATTAGAACAATACTTGGTCCGTAATGAATCTGATAACAGTCTGAGAGCAAAACTCAGAATTGGTCTGCGAATCGGACCAAAGTCTGAGAGAGTCAACTGACTGTTGAATTATCGACGAGTTTTAGACTTGAATTCAACCACCTTCAGCAGACCGTTCACAGGTACGCCTGCAGGGACACAGTACTCGCCGTGTCTTCCAAGTCTTAATTTATCTAAATGATTCTTTACAAACCTAATTACGTTCCCATGATACAGATACGGCTTCCTAAAGAGACCGTATTGAAAATTCCTACGGACAAAATTTGAAACCTCTCACTGGTTTGAATGTAACTGTCCCATTCTTGCCATCTGCAATGTATAATTCTTTGCTTGTATACTTTGATAAAGTATGACACAGATTCTTCATCCTGGTTATGCAAAACAACAACAACAAAACACAAAACAAACAAACAAAAAACACACAAAAAACAACTTATCCGTGTGCTTTCAAGTGTATATTCTCAATGTATATTTTATATACATTAATCTATGTTTCTCCATTTGAGTTAATTTTAACCAAAACATGATGCAGCGCACACTAGAGTTTGAATATATGGGATATCTATGCAGTTCACCATAAGCAAATATTTCCGTGTGCGGGAGTTCTACACCTAACAACTTCTTCAAACCCGCCAAATTATGTACTTTTTCAACATCATACGCTTCGTTATCCAAACCTCAAACCACATTTTTTGGATCCACAAGCTGTGTGGCTGAACTTGAGCATCAAAAAACAGGCAAGTATGGCTTTCTCTTTCGAAACTGACTGGGCGATTAAACTGAATCATTAAAATAATCATCAATCTTCCGTATTGTTACCCGCCATATCGTTTGAAGGGAGGGAGAGAGAGAGAGAGAGAGAGAGAGAGAGAGAGAGAGAGAGACACACACACACACACACACACACACACACACACACAGAGAGACAGAGAAGAGACAGAGACAGAGGCCGGGGAGAGAGAGAGAGAGAGAGAGAGAGTGAGTGGGTGGGGGGTGTCATGGAGGGAGAGGGGGGATCTGAGGTAGGTAACTGTGCAGAACGACTGATTATTCTTCAATCACAGTGTTAAAAAAAATTTCTAACGAAAGAAAAAGCATCAGTTCTTTTTTTTTTGGGGGGGGAGGGGGGGGTATTTAGCGAGACAAAACTAGAACAATTCCCAAGTGTGAAGCATTCACCCGACACATGCTGAATACAGCAGGGGAGGCAATCGCTGAAGAACCTTGGATACTTATCTCCCGGTCCATTTTATGTCCCTTGTCAAGATTTAGGCTCTGTGGGGGGAAATATGTACTGCAGAAGAGTGATATCGGCAACGTTTGTAGGTTTTTACCTATCCTTTCTGTTCATATACTTATCTGTATATTGTTTCACATATACCATGTCTCATCAGTGCTATGAATTATACGCACACTTCTATTTCCAACACATTTTCCCCCCAACTGAACATTTCTGCCGGGACTACGTGCAAATAAAACATGAAATCAGTAATATTTGTGACACCCAGTCCCCGATCTTTTCAGTCATACATGTAAATAACAATCAATTTAAGATCTTGCTTTGTATAAAAGTAACAAATAGTCTCCGATTTTTATTACACAATCTAACAGGAACCGGTCTTCCAGTCCGCGTACAGTACACGTTAATACAAAGTAAGGAGGAAGGTGGCAGAATGGTTAAGACGCTCAGCTGCCAATACAGAGAGTCCGTGAGGGTGTGGGTTCGAATCCCGCTCTCGCCCTTTCTCCTAAGTTTGACTGGAAAATCAAACTGAGCGTCTAGTCTTTCGGATGAGACGATAAACCGAGGTCCCGTGTGCAGCACGCACTTGGCGCACTGAAAAAGAACCCATGGCAACGAGAGTGTTGTCCTCTGGCGAAATTACGTAAAATGAAATCCACTTTCATAGGTACACAAATATGTAAGCATGCACTCAAGGCCTGACTAAGCGCGTTGGGTTATGCTGCTGGTCAGGCATCTGCTCAACAGATGCGGTGTAGCGTGTATGGATTTGTCCGAACGCAGTGACGCCTCCTTGAGAAAGTGAAAGTGAAACAGACAAAGTAACACAGTCCTCTACCTTGTCACACATGGACCTATGAATGAATTAAGAATTTCCTTCCAATTTTGTTTACTAAAAACAGAAGCCAACTTCCACCACACGATATATGAAAATAACAACATATCTCTACGTCTGTTACATTTGATTAAGTCTCTCTCTCTCATCTTATCATACAGCCAAATATTGAAATAGCATCAGATCTTCAATCGCATTAAAAAAAAAAAAAAAAAAAACAAGAGAGGCAAGGCCTTCAAGACTCACTTGTGATACACTTAAAAAAAAATCTAATCGTTAAAATGTGTTCTGTATTTGTTATTATAAAGCTTCGCGTTTAAAAAAAAAGAAAAAGAAAAAAAAAAAAGAAGTCCTAACCAGATTAAAGCAAAATTAAGTCGCCTAGCATTAATTACAGAGTAATTTCCCTTCTTTACTATCTGCACCAAAACGTTTGCAAAATAAATAAAACTTCCATGCTGAGCAAAAGAAGTTCCTGTTTGAACAAAAATGATAATAATGACTGCTCTTGTTGTTGGGTCAGAATAACAGATCAAAGTGCCAAGTTTTGAGAATACAAAAAATATAAATATAACAGTAAATGCAGTTTGCATATAATTAGGCTTCATTTTGTGTGTGTCTGTGTGTGTGCCCATCCCAGAGGCGCAGTATTGTTTTAAACAAGATGACTGGAAAGAAATGAATTTTTCCTATTTTTATGCCAAATTTGGTGTCAACTGACAAAGTATTTGCAGAGAAAATGTCAATGTTAAAGTTTACCACGGACACACAGACACACACACACACACACACACACACACACACACACACAGACAACCGAACACCGGGTTAAAACATAGACTCACTTTGTTTACACAAGTGAGTCAAAAATGCAAATGACTTTCAGTCTCCGATTTTATTACTGGCGTAAATGGCAACAGCTTTCCGATAATTTTTTTTTTCATGCATGAGTGGACAGGCTTATGTCCATAATGCCCTATGACATGTAGGACAGCAAAAGAGTTCATGAGTGGAGCAGGGTGGGCCAGTGGTAACTGAAGCGACGAATGTCCATGAGTTCGAGTCCCATAAACTGACCGGGGGTGGGGGCTAGGGGTGGATGTGGGGGGGTTCACTTCCTCGTTCGGCACAAAACTTTTGAGTGACACCCTAGCTACTACGTTTTTCGCGTGAGATGATATCCCGCTGAGGTTCCGTGTGCAGCATGCGCTTACTGGGCAGCACACGTGAAAGAACCAAGTACTGAGAAGCAACAAAAGAGTTGTCCCCGGAAAACAAAAGGTATGCAGAAAAATCCATTTTGATAGACAAGGAGGAGGACTGAGAAAAAAGGAGAGAGTGCAAGGAGAGGGAGAGGAAGGAGAGGAAAATGAAGGAGAGAAAGGAGAGGGAGAGGAAGGAGGAGAGAAAGGGGAGGGAGAGGGAGAGGAAGGAGAGGGAGAGGAAGGAGAGAAAGGAGAGGGAGAGGGAGAGGAAGGAGAGGAAAAGGAAGGAGAGAAAGGAGAGGGAGAGGAAGAGAAGAAGAGGAAGGAGAAGGAGAGAAAGGAAAGGGAGAGGAAAAGGAAGGAGAGAAAGGAGAGGGAGAGGAAGAGAAGAAGAGGAAGGAGAAGGAGAGGAAGAACAGGAAGAGGAGGAAGTAGTAGTAGTAGTAGTAGTAGCAGCAGCAGCAGTAGCAGCAGTAGTAGTAGTAGTTGCAGCAGCAGTAGCAGCAGCAGCAGCAGCACCAGTAGCAGCAGCAGCAGCAGCAGCAGCAGTAGTTGTAGGAGCAGGGTCAAATTCAGTGACTAAGCAGTGAAGCCTGACAGAAAACAAACCCACTTGACGGGTAGCTCCATACTGTGGCGGAGACAGGCTCTCCAGGGCAGAGCAGCCAGAAGTTTTCTAACAGTATTCAGTGTGAGTTTCAGCGGACATAATTATGACATGGTTCTTGTAGTTATAGTACAGCCGACCGCACAGGGCTAGCCAGAACTGCTTAAAAAACAAAACAACAACAACAAAAAACAAACAAAAAACACACCAAATAACAAAAAAACAACAAAAAAAACAAAAACCGCGGTAAACACAAAATTCACCCTAAAACAAAATACAGAACTAAATGTCATACGACCTCTCAACTGTCGTCATTTCAAGAACGCGGCTTACATTACATGGAAAAACAAATTAAACCCCCACAAAACACAGAACAGTATCAGTATCAATATCAGTGGCTCAAGGAGGCGTCACTGCGTTCGGACAAATCCATATACGCTACACCACATCTGCCAAGCAGATGCCTGACCAGCAGCGTAACCCAACGCGCTTAGTCAGGCCTTGAGAAAAAATAGAGAAAAAAGAAAAAAAAAGAGATAAATGAATATCAAAAACAAAGATATAAAAAAAAAAGAGAAAAAGGAAAAGATAATGTAATAACAATATAATAACAACAACAACAATAATAATAAATAAAATAAAAAGACAATAATGATAATAAATAAACAAATAAGCAAATAAATGTAAAACATACAGCCTACACACACACACACACACACACACACACACACACACACACACACAGAGCTCTCTTGCCACATGTGTACACTTACACACTCGCGCACTGCACGCATGCACGCACACAAACACACATGCGCGCGCGCGCGCGCGCACACACACACACACACACAAATACAGGCTGCAAATGATTGGCCACAAGAGGGGTGGGAAACGATCTCTGGTGCCAAGAACGTGGCGTCTAGCGTGTTGCTTAGTCTACTGTATTTGGAAAAGCCCACAGAGACTCTGTTCCGTTCTGAAGAAATTTGCGCAATGTTGGTTTGGAAATGATGTCAATAGTCGTTTGATTTGCAAAGCATCGTGCTCTACCTTTCATGCTAGACGCTCTTTGAGTCGATCGATGGTGTGATGGCTTTGTACCTGTTCTTTTTGGTATTCTTTGACTTTTCTGAGGATTCCGATTTTCCAAGATGTTGACCGCTCGTTGTTGTTGCGTTACCAGCAAGTCTGCCGGCTCGCTCATTTCCCGGGCAGTATGGCCATGTAAGTTTTTGAATCTGGAAGTTGCGCATTGCCTCATGCCACTCTGGGCTTCCCATTCCACTTTCAATTTTCTGTATGAGGTTCATTGAGTCCGTTAGAATCGTGGCATGTTGGTTTCCAGGCATACGGATAGATGATAGCCACCGGAGAGCATGTGTCACAGCTTCAACTTCCATCGTTAGGCTGGAGGTTGTGACTTTGTAGGCAGCATTCTCTTCACTAATTGTTTTCCCGTTTTGTTTCGCACTGAATCCCCAACCGGACTGGTCTTTGGTGACTGAGCCATCTGTGTATATGATGATGTCCTCTTCTTTACTGTTTTCTTCTATGAGTAGCTTCACGTTTGCCTCAGTTTTGCCCGCTGGCCATTCCCGACAATGTCTTCCTAGAGTGGGTGAAATGGCTGTGTTGAATAGATGATTGAGATTTTCGGGGTTTTCCTCCCATTCAGAACAAAACCATGAAACAACAAACCCTCAAAACAAAAACACAAAACGAAAGGTCTGTCACACACGACCCTTCACACCCCAACCCCCTACTTACGTCGTTTCAGTGACGCGGCCTGCAGGATGGCGGTAACGACGTCACAGTGACGCGACAGTCGGGCCACGCGCCGGTCGCGTCGCTTCAGCTGCCGCACGAGACGCAGCGACATCTGCGTCACGCTGCGCTGCAAGTCCTGCACCAAGGGCCGCAACTCCTCCCTGCCTGCCAGCAGAAAATGGTAGTGGTTGTGAAGAAGAAGAAGATGATGATGATAAGAACATCATCATCATTAACAAAAAAACAACAACACTAAACATCATCATCATCATTATCACAACAACAATATCAATAATATAATAATGACGATGATGTTAATAATAACAATACTAATACTAATACTAATGCTAATAATAATGATGATGATGATGATGATGATTATGATAAGAACATCATCATCATAAACAAAAAAAACAACACTAAACATCATCATCATCATTATCACAACAACAATATCAATAATAATGACGATGATGTTAATAATAACAATACTAATACTAATACTACTAATAATGATGATGATGATGATGATGATGATGATGATGATGATACAAATGAGTCATGTTCATACAACAACAACACAACTCCTTCTACAACCCATATCGCATCATTTTGCACAATACAACTCAGTGCACTGTACACATTCTACTCACACAATTTATGCACAAACACCATACACAAACTAACCATCCAGAGAGAGAGATACAGAGAGAGAAAGAGACTCAAACACGCACGCACACACACACACACGAGCGCGCGCGCGCACACACAGTGTACAGGCACGCACACACGCACTCAAACACACGAACGACTGAACTCAAGAAATTGTTATCGAAAATCACTGAATCCTATTATTTGCTCGTTGTCTTCAGGTCCATTATCTGTTTCCCGGAAGAAAATTAATAAACTCTGAAGGCTTGTCAGTTACGATGACGTCGAATACAATGATGATGATGATGTTGATACTGATGATAGTGACTATAATAATAACAATAACTATGATGACTGAGGAGGAGAAGGATGGTGGTAATCAAGTGTTACTCGTGACTAACCCCCCACCCTCCCTCCAACTCTGGTAACTAATCTCATCCGGATCACACACACACACACACACACACACACACACACACACACACACACACACACTCATACAAACAACACACGCGCGCGCGCACACACACACACACACACACACACACACACACACACACACACACAAGTACGCCACACAAACCTCTCAAAGAAATACATTCACACGCAGAAAGAGGGAGGGAGAGAGAGAGAGAGAGAGAGAGACAGACAGACAGACAGAGAGACAAAGCGAAAGACAGGGACAGAGACAGAGACAGAGAGACACAAAGAGAGACAGAGACAGACAGACAGACAAAACACAGAGACAGAAAGACCGGAAGAGATGAAGAGACAGAAAAGAGACCGAGAGATGAACAACGCCAAAGGGAAGTAACTGCACAAATGCTTGTACTCTGCCAACGAGAGACTCGTTAGTGTCCCTTCGTTTACTGTCGGGTGCAACATGGGCGGCACGTGGTCGAATGACATTTTTTGTGATGCACACGTCTTCACCTCCACCTCCTTCCCACATCCTCCACACACACACAGATAGAGAGAGAGAGAGTGTGTGTGTGTGTGTGTGTGTGTGTGTGTGTGTGTGTGTGTGTGTGTGTGTGTGTGCGTGCGCGTGTGTGCGCGCGCGCGCCTTACAATGCAGGAATATCAATGCACAAAGTGGAGGGGGGGAAGATAATGTGTATATATATACTCGCTCTCTCTCTTTCACTGTGTGTGTGTGTGTGTGTGTGTGTGTGTGTGTGTGTGTGTGTGTGCGCCTCAGTTACAGTTCACGAATGTTAATGCACAAAGTGGAGGGGGAAGATAATGTATTCATACTCTCTCTCCCTCCCCCCTCTCTCTCTGTTTCATTCCCTGTGTCCCACTCATTGTCACTGTCTCTCTTACTCTTTCTCTCTCTGTATTACACACACTCTCTCTCAACATGCCTAAAATCTTAGCCACGCTTAAAATATTAATCCTTAATCTGAGCTCTCTACCCCCCTCTCTGTCTGTCTCACCCTCTCTCTCTTTCTCTCTGTGTATCACACTCTCTCTCAACATGCCGAAAATCTTACCAATGCTTAAAATATGAATCCTTGAATAAAGATGTTTTGAGTTCTGATCTGTCTGTCTGTCTGTCTGTGTATCAAGTCTCTCTCAACATGCCCTCTCTCTCTCCCTCTCTCTGTCTGTCTGTCTTCCCCTCTCCCTCTCTCTAACACGTACACTCTCTCAATATGCCATTAGCTATGCCTAAAATCTTAATCCTTGAATAAAAAACGTCTATAGTTCATCTCTCTCTCTCTCTCTCTCTCTTGAATAAAAAACGTCTAGAGTTCATCTCTGTCTGTCTGTCTGTCTCCCTCTCTCTCTATCACACACACTCTCTCAACATGCCATTAGCCATGCCTAAAATCGTAATCATTGAATAATAATTTTTTTTTTTTTTTAAACCGTCTGGAGTTCACCTCTCTCTCTCTCTTTCTCCACCACCTGTTCTGATGACTTATGAACATTAAAACCATCTGGAGTCTGGATCCCCCCCCTAACCCCCCAGCTCTCAGTGTTCCCCCTCCCCTTTTAAAGTCTCTTTTACTGTTTAAAAAAAATCTCCAAAGCAGTGTACACTTACGTCATTAATTTACGTCACAAAGTTCCAGTTTCTGTCTGAAATGTTTTAAATGCTTTACGTAATGACTCCTGGCTATCGACAGAACTATAACTGACAAACTGTGATATCGCAGTATGCACTTACGTCATGATTTTTTTGGTGTGTGTGGGTTTTTTTTATGTTGCAAAGTTACGTTTCAATTTCTGTCTGAATAGTTTTAAATGGCTTACGTAATGGCTCTCACTATTGACTGAGACTATAACTGACAAACTGTTACGTGAGAGTCTGATGATTTATGAACATTAAAACCATCTGGAGTCTGGATTCCCAACCTACCCCCCCCCCCCCCCGCCCCCCAAGCTCTCAGTGTTCCCCTCCCCTCTCCCCTTTTAAAGTCTCTTTTATTGTTTAAAAAAATCTCCAAAGCAGTGTACACTTACGTCATTCATTTACGTCACAAAGTTCCAGTTTCTGTCCGAAATGTTTTAAATGCTTTTCGTAAAGACTCCCGACTATCGACAGAACTATAACTGACACACTGTGATATCACAGTATGCACTTACGTCATGATTTTGTTGGTGTGTGTGTGTGTTTTTCTGTTGCAAAGTTTCGTTTCAATTTCTGTCTGAATAGTTTTAAATGGCTTACGTAATGGCTCTCGCTATCGACTGAGACTATAACTGACAAACTGTTACGTGAGAGTCTGATGATTTATGAACATTAAAACCATCTGGAGTCTGGATCCCCCCCCCCCCCCCCCCCAAGCTCTCAGTGTTCCCCTCTCCTCTCCCCTTTTAAAGTCTCTTTTATTGTTTAAAAAAAATCTCCAAAGCAGTGTACACTTACGTCATTCATTTACGTCACAAAGTTCCAGTTTCTGTCCGAAATGTTTTAAATGCTTTACGTAATGACTCTTGACTATCG
>NC_134900.1:15830938-15835938 GCF_041734735.1 Babylonia areolata | reverse complement strand
GCCAACTAGCCCCCACAGGGCTGCAGCGCTAAGAGCTAGTGAAATTTTGCCTCCCAGTTTGAGAGTCACAGTCCTTCACAAAAGACTAAGCTGTAAATGAATTCCTATTGCAGTGGAGAAACCATTGATCATGCAAATCGCGCTTTGCTGTTGGCCCAATTGTAAGCTTATGTCAATATGTGATGAAAGCTGAGCGTTTGGCCTGTGTTGTCCCGGTCTCTATGTCCCACCCGTGCTATATGTTATAACAGTGCGTATCCCAGTAGGCAGCGAATGTCCACGGCTAAGAGTCCGGACAGAGACTTGTCCATCTTTTGTTTCAGATACGTATGAAGACAAGAAGATAAACAGGTTCAGCTTTGAACCGCGAGAAAGGACAAGAGTTCGTTTCCCGCACTGAAGGAGTTAATCAGCATGCATCTGCTTGGCAGATGTGGTGTAGCGTATGTGGATTGGTCCGAACGCAGTGACGCCTCCTTGAGCTACTGAAACTGAAACTGAAGCACTGCCCGCCGACTGACAGTTAATCTTTTTTTCCAAACAAGCCAGAAACATCCTCCCTCACGCCCACACCCGCGCCCCATGTAAGGG
Organism: Babylonia areolata; assembly: GCF_041734735.1. Classification (NCBI taxonomy): domain Eukaryota; kingdom Metazoa; phylum Mollusca; class Gastropoda; order Neogastropoda; family Buccinidae; genus Babylonia; species Babylonia areolata. The sequence goes on along the minus strand of NC_134900.1, from coordinate 15,835,347 downwards.
GGATTTTTCTGGGATGTTACGACTGACAGATGTTTTGGCAGCATGCACGTAGCTATGGAGAAAAAAATCACCCCATATCACGTTAAGTCTCTCTCTCTCTCTCTCTCTCTCTCTCTTTCTCTCTGTCTGTCTGTCTGTCTCTCTCCCTCTCTCTCTCTCTCTTCATGAGAAAGCAGCGCCATTAGGGACAATAATTAGGACTTTACGGCGACAGAAACAGGATATGCGGTTTCCGCGATCCGGTATGGTCTCAAGTGTTTCACGTGCGCGCACGTGTGTGTGTGTGTGTGTGTGTGTGTGTGTGTGTGTGTGTGTGCGTGTGTGTGTGCGTGCGTGCGTGCGTGGTGTGTGTGTGTGTGTGTACACATGACAACAAAATGGCCCGCAGCTACACAACATTGTTTTGTTTTTATTGGAAGGCCGGAGTAGGAAGAGGCGAAAGGCAGGACACCCCCCCCTCCCCCCTCATCCCCACCCCCCTTTCAGACAAATCGGAAGCGATATAGACACGATGGAAGGAAATGAGACAGTCCAGCCGTTCTATAATCGATATAATAAATATACTGCACACCAACACGCTCTCGACAGACACACAATTCACATTAGAATTTCTCTTAAATGGAGACACACATCAAAATCATCAGACAATCACTCATCATGATTGGTCCCTCGGGAACTGAGGGTGACGATTGTATTGTATTGTATTGTATTGTATTGTATTGTATTGTATTGTATTGTATTACTCTTTCTGTCAAAACAGATTTCTCTGTGTAAAATGTGGGCTGCTCTTCCCTGGGAGAGTGCGTCACTGTACTGAGAGAGCCACTATTTTTTTTTTCTGTTTTATATGTTTTCTTATCGACGTGGATTTTTCTACGGAATTTTGCCAGGGACAACCCTTTTGTTGCCATGGATTCTTTTACCCGCGGTAAGTGCATGCTGCACACGGAACCACACTTTATCGTCTCGTCCAAATGACTAGCGTCCAGACCAGACCACCACTCAAGGTCTAGTCGAGGAGGTTGGGAGGGGAGGGGGGGGGAGAGAAAATACTGGCGACTGTGTGAATCGAACCAATGCGCTCAGATTCCCTCGCTTCCTAGGGAAATGCGTTACCACTAGGCCAACGCTCCCCACGTGTTGTGCCATCATCGGTGGTCCTCACCAGTGGTCCACGCATGTGGCTTCGTTGCCCCAAAGTCCGAACCACACATGCTGTTGCACGTGGGGGCATGGAACGGCAGCGGGCATGGCAGGGGCAGACACAGCTCTGCACTACAAGGCGCTGGCGGCGGCGGCGGTCTCCCAGTACCAGTATCAGCAGCTCAAGGAGGCGCCACTGCGTTCGGTCAAATCCATATACGCTACACCACATCTGCCAAGCAGATGCCTAACCAGCAGCGTAACCCAACGCGCTTAGTCAGGCCTTGAGAAAAAAAATAAAATAAAATAACAAAAGTAAAAAATAAATTAATGAATAAATTAAATATTAAAAAAAAGAGATAAATACATAAAAATACTACTACTAATAATAATAATATTTATAAGGCGCAAAATCTTGATGAAGTCAACTTTATGCGCAAAAAAAAAAAAAAAAAAAAAAAAGTCTGAGTAGAGTTGAGTTTAACGACCTATCGGCAATGAGCCCTTAAGGTCAAGTTGTTCGTGGCTGTGGTCTTATCCATGGGGTGTGATGTGGTCAAGGCGTTGGTCCTGTCCAGATATGTCCTCACTCACGGACCTATACATTCTAAGTCTGTAGTTTTCACTGCACAGAAACGACGCCTCAACCCCAGCCACGAACGACTAGACTTTATGGGCAGGTCGCCAATGGGTAGTTGAAATCACCACCACTGTTCTCACTGCACTTCTTGTTGGGCAAGCCGGATTACCTACTGTCAGCAGAAGCAGCAGGAGATGGGTGGGAGTGGAGCGTTGTGTGTGTGTGTGTGTGTGTGTGTGTGTGTGTGTGTGTGTGTGTGTGTGTGTGTCTGTGTGTCTGTGTGTGAGGGACAGAGAGAGAGAGAGAGAGAGAGAGAGAGAGAGAGAGATGGACAGAGAGAGAGAGAAAAAAAGAAAGAGAGAGACGAACGAATACACACACACACACACACACACACACACACACACACACACACACACACACACACACACACACCACGGGGCGCAATCTTCTCCTTCCGCCGTTTTGGATTATGGCTGCATGTTTCAGACAATCATAATATTTATTACAAGTGGAATTCATGGCCAATTTCATTCACATTAACATTTTCTACAGATTCATTGTTCTATCAATAAACCATAATCATTGTCGACATTTTTTTTAATTTCAAGCTTTTAGTATCAAGAAGAAAATTAATTTTAATCAACAAAGCATTGGCATATTTGATCTGGCAGTTGTGTCATAAACATCTCTTAGCAAAAGATTTTTAAAATCACCTGTTAGTTGTCTCAGGCGATTCGTGTCGCGATTGAGGCAAAGCTACGTTCAGTTTCAGACTGATTTCACTTTCATGACACACATTGGCACAGCTTGTACATCTGTGTGACTCCCACGCATATTCATAACTATCTTCTGATAATACTGCTTTCACGTTGCTGAGCCAATTTGAGCTCACAGCTGGCAACTTATTTTTCTGGCTTTTTTTCTTCTTCTTCATATTTTACTGTTCATTTTGCGTTGATTTATTATAATAGTTATTTATTTATTTATTTATTCATTCCTCTATCTATTTTTCGCTTCATTCGACGAGTCATTCACTGTTCCATTAATCATGTGGGTTAATTATAACCGTAAATCTGACCTCGCTTTTCAAAAGCTTTGATCTGTTTTATTTCATTCCTGTATTCGATTTAAATTTCGTTCATTTCGTTTCTCGTTTATTTCAGCTTTTCTTATTTTTTTTATATGTACATTCGAATTAGCCTTCGTTTATTTCGTGTCGTTCGTTTCATTTCATTTTTATTTTGTCACTGTCGATTTCCGTTTCCTTTCCATTTCCACAACTCAGACGTCCGGCCTTGAGGGCTGTGTCACAGTGTCCCTTACGTCATCATAAACTGTCTGTCTGTCCTGGTCTCCATGACAGCACCTCACTGACGTCATACAGGCTTATTTTCACCTCCTCTTTCTCCACTGCAACTCTGATTCAATGCAAACAAAACAAACAAAACAAAACAAAGCGCTCGTGCTGTGCGAACGAACATCGAGAGTGTGCGCATTGTGACAGACACTCACACACACACACACACACACACGCTCTCTCTCTCTCTCTTCCTCTCTCTCTGTGTCCATGTGTCTTGGCCTGTCTCTGTCTCTCACTCTTTCCCTCTCTCTCCATGTGTGTCACACTGTGTCTCTGTTCGTCTCTCTCTCTCTCTTACTCTCCCATTCTCTCTCTAACTCTCCCACTCTCTCACTCTCTTTCTCACTCACTCTAATTCTCTCTCTCTCTCTCTCTCACCACCTCTCTTTGTATGTCTGAAACACACACACACACACACACACACAAACACACACACACACACAAAGAATGAGAGAGAGAGAGAGAGTACAGGAGTACTACAATGATAAACGTCGACCTATTACGCGGGATGAAAGAAGCGACAGATCGAGCCGAGTGATCCGTGTGTCACACCATCCTTCCCTCCCCTCCCTCCCTCCCACAGCACCCACACCCCTTCCTCTTCACCTTCCAAAGGATGGTTCTCTTCGCTGTGAGCCGTTTCAGACGAAAGAGCGTTCGCGACGTAAAACAACGGTTTCATTGTTTATTTATTTTCTCCTTCGTTTACGAACAAAACATGACCATTTTTGGTGGGGATAAGCAAACATCATACATGGACATAGTCACCAAATTTCAGTTAGATAGTTGAAAAACTGACTGAGTTTTGAAGATTTAAAAGAACCTGTGGGTGAACCTGAACGGCAGCGGAAAATAGCAGGGACTGTGTGGAACGGTCTGTGGTGTTACATGTTATGTATGAAAGAGAACTGTAGGGCGGGAGGAGGGATGAGAGGGAGGGGCAGGGGAGGGGGGGGGGGGGGGGGGGCGGAAGGTGGAAGGTTCGGAGCAGGTTCGGTTTTCACCTTCTCGATCTTGATGATGTGGAATGCTCTCGTTGGCCTAGTTGTTAAGCGCCTGGCAGGAAAGAGTGAGGGTCTGGGTTCGTATCCCGCTCTCGCTCGCCCTTTCTCTCAAGTTTCGACTGGCAAATCGAACTGAGCGTCTAGTCGTTCGAATGAGACTATGAACCGTGGTCCGGCCGTGTGCAGCATGCACTTGTGGCACAGAAACACACACACACACGCACACGCACTGCACGCACGCACGCACACACACACACACACTCTAAAGCAGCCCCCCAAAACACACACACACACACACACGCGCGCGAGGCAACGAGAG
>NC_134900.1:15818438-15820938 GCF_041734735.1 Babylonia areolata | reverse complement strand
GCCGGTCGGTGTTATTTCTGATCTGCACCGGCTGATGTCATCTGTCGCCGATACAAGGACACAACAACACACACTCTCTAACTTCTATCCAGTCTGACTGCACAACCATACAGCGGGAGGAAACGAGTGCGATGGCCGAATGGTTACAGCGACAGATTCTCGCCCCAGTTCCCCCCGAGCCCGATCACCGGTTTCGATGAGCGCAGCTGACAGCTGATATTGACCTGGGAGATAGGAGAAATCTGCACCTATGAGCTGGAAATGTTTCCTATTTCCCCAGGGTCAACATCTGTGCTGTCTTGCTATAGTTCCTCACACCCCTTCGTGTGCGTATACTTGCAGAAGATCAGTAACGCACGTTAAAGATCGTGTAATCCATGTCAGCGTTCGGTTAGGTAATAATTATGGAAACATGAACATACCCAGCAGGTACACGCCCCAGTAAACGGAGTATGGCAGCCTACATGGCAGGGTTAGAAACGGTCATTCAAGTAAAAAGCCCGCTAGTAAATACAAGTGAAAATGGAAATTGCAGCCTATGAACGCAGAAGGAGAAGCAAAGAAAGAAGAAGAAGGAAAAGAAGGAGGAGGAGGAGGAGGTGGAGGAGGAGGAATAAGAAGAACAAGAAGAGCAGCAGCAGAAGGAGAAGAGGCAACAGAAGAAGCAACAGGAGAAGAAGCAACAGAAGGAGAAGCAAGAGAAGGAGAAGAAGCAACAGAAGGAGAAGATGAAGCAGCAGAAGGAGAAGATGAAGCAACAGAAGGAGAAGATGAAGCAGCAGAAGGAGAAGAAGCAACAGAAGGAGAAGATGAAGCAACAGAAGGAGAAGATGAAGCAACAGAAGAAGAAGCAACAGAAGGAGAAGATGAAGCAACAGAAGATGAAGCAACAGAAGGAGAAGCAACAGAAGAAGAAGATGAAGCAATAGAAGAAGAAGCAACAGAAGGAGAAGAAGCAACAGGAGAAGATGAAGCAACAGAAGAAGCAACAGAAGGAGAAGATGAAGCAACAGAAGGAGAAGATGAAGCAACAGAAGATGAAGCAACAGAAGATGAAGCAACAGAAGGAGAAGAAGCAACAGAAGGAGAAGAAGCAGCAACAGAAGCAGAGAAGAAGAAGCAACAGAAGAATCAACAGAGAAGATGAAGCAACAGAAGAAGCAGCAACATAAGGAGAAGAAGCAGAAGCAGAAGAAGAAGCAGAAGAAGAAGCAGCAACATAAGGAGAAGAAGCAGAAGCAGAAGCAGAAGAAGAATACCGGGGAGAGCGGTGGCTCAGTGGTAATGTGCCCGACTAGGAAGCGAAAGGCCACGGGTTCGAGCCAGCCTTATACACAGACCTGGACTTTAACTCTCCCCTCTACAAATGCTTGAGTGGTGGTCTTGAGTGCTAGACTTTCGGATTCGAGACGATAAAGCCAGGACCCGTATGTAGCATGCACTTCGCGCACGAAAAAGAACCCACGGCAACAAAAGGCAAAGATTCTGTGAAAAAAAACCCACTTTGTAAAATATGTACACTTGCAGACAGAAAGAAAAAGAAGAAGAAAAAAAGTAATGGTGGCGCTGGACTGTGGCGACGCACTCTCTGCAAAGAGAACAGCCAGTTTCTGTTTTACTCAGGGAAAATCTCTTGCGACAAAAGGTAACACGATACAATACAAAACACAAACACAGCACAATAAACAGCCGCTAAGTGTGTTTCTGAGTTGTGCGCTTGCTGATGTCATGTGCACAAGGTCGCTCTAGTCTGACTGCATAATTATACATCTCTCCTCCCCGCCCCCCACCCCCTCTACTACTCTCTCTCCCTCCCGTTTACCAGACAGAGGTGCGGAGATGTGTGTGTGTGTGTGTGTGTGTGTGTGTGTGATCCACATGTCGGTATGGTTACTGCTTCTTGTGATCATCAGAGTTTCCATGGTTTTGGAGACAAAAACATATGTATAGCATATTTTTCCCCCATTCTCTGTGTGTATATGCATTAATTCACCAACGCGGAAAGAACAAAAGCAAAACATAAAAGTAAATAACAAACATCTGTAAGAATATCATTATCTCAAAGAGGAGCAGAAAACGACGTAGCGGCTTGAAGGAATAAAGCAAGGTTGTTGGGGTTTTTTTTCTCAAGGCCTGACTCAGCGCGTTGGGTTACGCTGCTGCTTAGGCGTCTGCTTATCAGATGTGGTGTAGCGTATATGGATTTGTCCGAACGCAGTGACGCCTCCTTGAGCTACTGACACTGATACTATGGGAGCTGATATAATATATTTGCTACTGCTGCTGCTCCTTCTGTTGCCTCTGCTGCTGCTAATACTACTACTACGACTACTACTGCTGCTACTGGTTCTACTACAACTGCTGCTGCTGATGATTCTACTACTACTACTGCTGCTGATTCTACTACTTCTACTACTACTGCTGCTGCTGCTGCTGGTGCTGGGTCTACTACTGCTGCTGATTGTACTTCTACTACTACTACTGCTGCTGCTGCTGCTGC
>NC_134900.1:15793438-15813438 GCF_041734735.1 Babylonia areolata | reverse complement strand
ACTTCGGTTTATCGTCTCATCCGAATGACTAGCGTCCAGACCACCACTCAAGATCTAGTGGAGGGGGAGAAAATACTGGATTCAAACAGGTGCGCTCAGATTCTCTCGCTTCCAAGGCGATCAATCCACTTTAAACCCTCTGACTGCCACTAACGAGAATGACTGTCAGTGAAAGCTGTCCCCAATGATTGTCAGTGAAAGCTGTCATCAATGACTGTCAGTGAAAGCTGTCATCAATGACTGTCAGTGAAAACTGTCCCCAATGACTGTCAGTGAAAGCTGTCACCAATGACTGTCAGTGAAAGCTGTCCCCAATGACTGAAAGCTGTCACCGATGACTGTCAGTGAAAGCCGTCACCGATGACTGTCAGTGAAAGCCGTCATCAATGACTGTCGGTGAAAGCCGTCACCAGTGACTGTCGGTGAAAGCTGTCACCAATGACTGTCGGTGAAAGCCGTCCCCAATGACTGAAAGCTGTCCCCAATGACTGAAAGCTGTCACCGATGACTGTCGGTGAAAGCTGTCCCCAATGATTGTCAGTGAAAGCTGTCCCCAATGACTGTCAGTGAAAGCTGTCACCACTGTCAGTGAAAAGCTGTCACCACTGACTGTGAGTGAAAAGCTGTCACCACTGACTGTGAGTGAAAAGTTGTCCCCAATGACTGTGAGTGAAAACTGTCCCCAATGACTGTCAGTTGAAGCTGTCACCAATGACTGTCAGTGAAAGCTGTCCCCAATGACTGTCAGTTGAAGCTGTCACCAATGACTGTCAGTGAAAGCTGTCCCCAATGACTGTCAGTTGAAGCTGTCACCGGTGACTGTCAGTGAAAGCTGTCCCCAATGACTGTCAGTGAAAAGCTGTCACCACTGACTGTCGGTGAAAGCTGTCACCAATGACTGTCAGTGAAAGCTGTCACCAATGACTGTCAGTGAAGCTGTCGCCCAACAGGACACGACAGAGGGTCAGTTACCGTTCTTTATTTGAACAACTTTTTTGTTGTTTTTTTGTTCAGCAAAATGAATCACACGACTTCACTTGATTCTGCTTTACATGTTTCTCTACTACTTTTTAGTGTGCTTTCTCGTTTCACTATAGGTACTGGATTTTGTAAAGCGCTTAGAGCTTGCTGATGCTTGAATTATAGCGCTATGTAAGAATAAAATATCATTATTATCATTACTATTATCATTATTAATGTATGTATGCGAAGTGCATAGACTGCGAAGCATATTCCTCTTTTGTGAAGGACCATTACTCTCGAACAAGGAGGCAAGATTGCACTGGCTCTTAGTGTTGCAGCCTTGAGGGCTGGTTGGCCTTTGGGAATCATCCCAACTCCAGCTGCCCTAAAACTCTCATGGCCGAGAGAGCGGGGATGAAACTTGGGCATTGCGCTAGACACTCTTCGCAAAAATCAAATTCCAACCCGGACAGTCGGGACAGCAGTTGCCTCACCTGCTGTTTTGATGGTCATAGTTGGACACGACCGACTACCACACATATTCATGCAACACTGATCTCATGTCACCGAACTTCGGCAGTCGAGGGGTTAAACCAAAATAATAGTCCCGAGCCTGGCAATGAACCAGTTCAATTCGGTCCTGACAAATAGACTCGTGTTCATGACTGCTGTTACAAATGTACAACACTCAGCACTGATCGTCAATGTCGAAGTCACCGACTATTATTTATCTCTCTGTGTGATGGATAGAGGGGAAATGGGAGTCAACAGCTGATACCAATCTAGATATTATGTCTCGTCCGTCCGCAGCTTGGGGAGAATTGCTATCTGGACATTTGTTGTTTTCCATTTTCTGTGACATTATGGACGGGCTGTGACCAGTTACATAGAGAGGGGGGGACGAAACAGATAGATAAGAGGGACAGAGAGACAGACGGAGACAAGAGTGAGAGAGAGAGAGAGAGAGAGAGAGAGAGAGAGAGAGAGAGAGAGAGAGACTGCGAGGGAGAACGAACGAACGAACATTTTTATTCAATAAAGGCCGTAGCCCCTCATGAAGGGGATCAGTGAACATAAATTGTTACATTCCAGAACAATGTGGAACAGAAAACATTTAACTAGAATTCTAGCAATGCACATGCACACACAAAAACCACAATTAATCACATATCAAACTGCGGATTTTGAATGCCTTATACAAGTATATAGCGAACTGTTTTACAATGGTTTCATTTGTTGATGACATTAGCAAGGAAAGTCGAAACAGAGATGGATGTCTATGATATTTTTGTGGAATTAACTGTAGCCTAAGGTCATTTAAGGCAGGGCAACGTAACACGAAATGAAGTTCATTTTCTTCAGCACATCTGCACAAGGGACAAATAATATCGTGAACATTCAATTTACTATAACGATAACGATGAAGAGAGAGATCGGAAATTCCAAATCTAAACATTGTCATAATACATTTCAAATGCCTATCCATCTTCATTGACAGATAAACCGGAAGTGAATGCACAGAAATAAACTGCCTATAAAACTCAAATCGATCGCTATCTTGAATGTGGTACGACCATACTTGCCATCTACAATCAATTAATCTATTTCGAAATGTACGGATAAATCCATTTATATCCCCTACTCCCTGCTGTAACCACACATAACCAAATCCCATTTCACATAACTTAATTCTCACCATTGATACCCAGTTTTTCTTACCCCTTACATCCAAATCATATAACATATTATATGCTTTTCTTGGCAACCTAAAATCTTCCATTTGTGTTAATTTTAACCAGTAAGAGATACATCTCGTCACAGAATTGATATATATCGGATATCTTTTTGTCTCGCCATAGATCAAATCATTAGGCGTTTTCATACTTACTCCTAGAAACTTTTTCAACGCAAATAAATGTACATTCTCACAAAATACTGCAGCATTAGACAGACCCCAAATTTCAGCTGCATACTGAACAACAGGTTGTATCTGAGAATCAAATAGTTTCATAAGCAACTCAAAAGAATGATTTTCTAAAGTTATCATTTTTTTCATAATACAAAGTAATGCGTGTTTAGCTCTACTTGATAAATCCTTACATGCAGCTGTGAAACTTAACTTAGTTGAAAAATATATTCCTAGGTATTTATATGCATTCACTACAGGCATTATAACCCCGCCATACGTCCATCTTTCTCTAATTCCTAAATACCCACCTTTTCTAAAAACAATTATATTACTTTTTGACATGTTTACTTTCAACTGAAGTGAATTTGCAGAACGAAACAGATTGTTTAATTGTGTTTGCAAACCAATAATAGTTTCAGAAATTAACGCAACATCATCTGCTAGAAGAAGAATAAACAACTCTAAAATATCACCCGTAAACTGAGCACCATGTTTTCCGTTTCTAATAATTTCAGTGGTTAGTTCGTTAATAAAAAGAGAAAACAGAATAGGGCTGCAAACATCACCTTGTTTCACCCCAGAAGTACACTGGATATAATCTGTCATCCTACCCCCACACCTTACCCGAGCTTTCACACATGCATACATACTCATTATACATTTCAACAATTTTCCATGAACACCAGCTTTCAAAAGAATCGGCCAAAGAATTGTTCTATTTATAGAGTCGAAGGCTTTCTCAAAATCTATAAAAGCTACATACAATTTACGATTTAAAGAGAATTGTTTTTGAACGAAAGCCATTATAGTATACATATGATCCACAGTAGAGTAGCCCCGTTTAAAACCTGCTTGGTATTCGCCTGTGATGTTATTGTCTTCTACCCATTCTTGCAATCTATGATTAATGATAGTGCTGTAAAGTTTACTACTAATATCGCAAAGAGAAATACCTCTATAATTACTTGGATTATTCACATCTCCTTTTTTGTAAAGAGGTAAAACAACACACTCGGTCCAGTTCTCTGGATAGACACCACTGTTAAATAAACAGTTAAAAAACATTACAAAAAAAATTCAGAATTGATTCAGTTTTACTACCATACTTTAACAATTCACCAATTATGCCATCTGGTCCTGCAGCTTTACGGCTTTTTATTTTACGTACAGCAAACAATACTTCGTCTATTGAAATCGGGCGATTTAAATAATTTTCCCCTTCCCCTTCCCCCTGCACCCACTGAAATTCATTGTCAGAATCAACATCTTTTGTAAGAAGAGTCTTAAAATGTTCAAACCACATATCTTCACTAATATTGTTAACAGGCTGTTTTCGTTTCAATGAAATATTACGAACTTTGTTCCAGAAATCTTTCTGATTTTTAATCGAAGCAACTAATTCTGACAGCAAAGAGGCATTAAAGAGTTTTTGCTTTCTCTTTAGCAGATACTTATATTCCCGTCTGGCCTTCCTAAAGCAATTACGTTCGTTAGCATCTAATGTGCGTCTAAATTTGTTAAGAAGCATGCGAACATTTCTTTTACTGCTGCGACATTCTGCGTCAAACCAGTCTTTCTGTTTCAGTTTATTCCTTACACATATTTGTTTCTTCATACATTCAGCAGCGTCCTTAATGCATTCATTAAACACTTTTAACGCTTGATTTATATCAACATCAATAAGATTAATTGCAAAGTTAATCCTTTCTTGATATTCTTCAGATGATATATTGTTATTATACACATCAGCATAATCCTCATTCCACACAAGTTTATCCAACATAAAGTCATTTTCTAACTTTGTATTTTCCAGCTCAGCACCAATATTCCTAAAATGAAGTTCCACAGGCATATGATCTGAATCAATTCTTTCAGACACTCGCACCTCACATAAATCACACAACAATGCATACAGGTCACAAGACATAAGAAAATAATCATTCACACTGCACCCACTGTCTGACACATACGTGTAGCAACCGTTTTGGTCGCCATGACACATACCATTGAGAATACACAAGTCAAGGGCAGTACACATGTTCAACAACAATTTACCATAGTTATTAAGTACAGAATCTTCAGAACAACGATTAACACTGACTGGGTGGCTTACATGTTGGAACTCTGAAATATCTGAAACATTCTGACAGTAGTGAGAGACATTAGAAGTTCTTCCATTCAAATCCCCACACAGCAATATATAAACATCCCTGCAGGCTAACAAACAATCAGTCAAGAACTCCTCTAATAACGCAATACCATTTTCACAGTCAAAATGAGCATAATAGGGAGAACCCTCAGGTGGCACATAAGAATACACATACAACACATCTTTATCAACACCAAACACATTTTTATCGACAATTAATGCACCAAAACTGTTTGATTTCACATCAACTTGCTTCACAAATGGAACAAACACATCTTTGACAAGACACAGAACTCCTCCCGATCGCCTCCCCTTTACTGAAAATTTAATTGCAGGTACACTGAAACTAGTATATCCAGAAAATGCAGAAGACTTAAATTCATCAATAAACGTTTCAACTAAACAAATAAAGTCAAAAGAGTCAAGAAACGAAACAAAATCATTGTCATGTAATTTTGGTAGCAGTCCATTGACATTCCAATGAATGAAAGATAGCGATTTATTTTTCAAATTTCCTTTGCTGACAAAATTATAACTTTGATTCAACAAATCGTCATTCACCCTGTGCCTATGCTCACAAACAGGATTTTCAACTGTCACACACGGCAAATTTTCACCAGCAAACCCCATATGCACACCGTTCTCGTCACTTAAAACACGTGCCGGTTCAGTGTCATTTCGGTCAGCACAGGACGGCAATACCGGTGTACCCTTTCTTTTGCCCGCCTCATTCAAAAATACACAGCTTGTAAAAACTACGGGCTGGCCGATTCCCTATTTATACTCGACAAGCTTGTCATTCGCATTGACAGAGAACTTTTTGCCGTCAATAAGCAAATGGTTGTACACCATCGTGGCTCTCTTTCCATCCTGTCTAGCTTTTTTCAAGTGTGGTGTTAATCTTCGTCTTATCTCTCTTACACCTTTTGAAAAATCCTCACCAATGAATATGTTAGAGCCTTTCAGTTTGCCTTTAGCCTTAAGGATAGTTACCTTTTGTTTATAGAAAGCACAACGAGCAATCACAGGAGAGTCAGGCCTGGAACTCAGCCGATGCACTCGGTCAAACTCCACCACATCAGTCATGTCCAGCTTGTCCGTCAGGAGGTCCTGCACTAGGCACTCACAGTCTGCACTGGTCTCGTTGGCTCCCCTGGGAAGGCCGTAAAAGATCAGGTTGTTGCGCTTGGAGCGGCCCTCTAGATCGTCGATCCTAGTCTCGCAGTCGGTCAGCTTCTGGGACAGGTCCTGGTTCGTCTACTGCGAGGGAGAGAGGGAGAGAGAGAGAGAGAGAGAGAGAGAGAGAGACTGCGAGGGAGGGAGAGAGAGAGAGACTGCGAGGGAGGGAGAGAGAGAGAGAGAGAGAGAATTCGAGGGAGGGAGAGAGAGAGAAAGAGAGAATGCGAGGGAGGGAGAGAGAGAGAGAGAATGCGAGGGAGGGAGAGAGAGAGAGAGAGAGAGAGAGAGAGAGAGAGAATGCGAGGGAGAGAGAGAGAGAGACTGAGACTGCGAGGGAGGGAGAGAGAGAGAGAGAGAATGCGAGGGAGGGAGAGAGAGAGAGAGAGAGAGAGAGAGAGAGAGAGAGAGAGAGAGAGAGAGAGAGAGAGAGAGAGAGAGAGAGAGAGAGAGAGACGGTGACGAGATTGACAGACAGACAGGAAGACAGATAGACAGATAGATAGATGGACTGACAAATAGACAGAGACAGTGGCACAGACAGATTAACACAATGACAGAGAGAAAGACTGACAGAGTAAGAGAGAAGAGGGGAGAGAGAGAGAGAGAGAGGTGAGGGGGTGGGAGGATTGTGTGTGAGCGTGTGCACGTGCGCGCTTATGCGGGGGTTATGGTACGCCATGTTATATTGTTCAATATTCTATCTATATATTATGCTACGCCTGTATTGTTGTTTTTATGCATGTGCTACCAATGTGTTTTGTTGTTGTTGTTGTTGTTGTTGTATATAGTAGAAACTACATTGATTTTGCCTTTGGATACAAGTGAGAAAAATACAGGATGCGACAAAAATTCCATGTATTAAAAAAAAGAAATCTGTCTGTTACAGATTGTTATTTGTACGTGTTGCTGTAATCGACTTTTGTTGTTGTTGTTGTTATCTTATTTTGTTTTTTTAACTCACTAACTTGGTGTTTAGGTCCCAACCACCACACGCCCCTGAAACACACGACTGAGAAGAGAGCACGGGAGGGCCTGTACACGTGGCAACTATGGTACACCTGCCGTTTTAGTCCATTGAGTATTAAAGATTTGTGCAAAATGACACCACCCCGTCCCCCCGCTCCCCCAAAACGACTTCACACACACACACACACACACACACACATACACACACGCACGCACAAGCATGGGCACTGGCACGCACGCACATACATGCACACATGAAGTAAAGTGTACGCACGTGCACGCATACTTATACGAAATACAGGTTTGCGTTGTCATGTGTGCGTGTGCTTGCGCGTGCGCGTGAGTTTTTGTGAATATTTGAATGTGTTAAATGTGTTTGTATGCGTGCAAGCTTGTGTGTGTGTGTGTGTGTGTGTGTGTGTGTGTGTGTGTGTGTGTGTGTGTGTGTGTGTGTGTGTGTGTGTGTGTGTGTGTGTGTGTGTGTGTGTGTGTGTGTGTATGAGTGTGTGCGCGAGCATGTGTGTGAGTTGGCGTGCGTGTGTGTGAGACGGTGTGCGTGTGTGTGAGTTAGTGTGCGTGTGTGTGCCTGCATGGTGTGCCAATGCTGACCTGAACATCATCATTTATCAAATACCCAAACCAGACATGTAGGGATGGGAGAATACGCTGCCATAATGGCACAAAGAAAAATAACAACAACAACAACAACAACACCCAAACACCCCTCTCCCAGACCCAGTGAGACACACAGACACAGACAGACGTATGAGTTCACGCAATCACAACGTGAAAGCCTCAACTCCATACACCTCAGGCGGGTTGCATGAGCGATCTTTGCAGCGCTAAGTTTGCTTATCGTTAAGAATGCTCCTAACACTCCACGGTAAATTCCATACACTTAGGAACATTCCTGCCACTCGGGCGGGTTTCATGAGCAGACTTTGCAGTGGTAAGTTTGCTTAGCGGCAAGAATGTTCTTTAGTTAACCTCACGGTAAATTCCATGTGCTTAAGAACATTCTTAACTGTAAGCCAAAGATCGCCGCATGCAACATGGCCCTGAGCTGTGAAGAAAAAACAGGTGTCTGAAACCGTGTCATGTGCAATGCTGTTATTCCGAACAATTGTGATTTTCCATTTAGTGTCGGGACAAACACGGTTTTTGATGCCTGATGCTTGCTATCTTTTCCCATCGGCAATTAGCCTGTGTGGCGGTTGTTTATCAGACACCGAATCAGAAACAGAGATTCGAATATTTGATTTTGTCATATTCAGCTGATTTTTCTTTATACATATCTCGATATTTTTTTTTTCCCAATCTCTCTCTCTCTCTCTCTCTCTTTCCATACACACAAGCATGCATATCACACACACACACACACACACACACACATTTACACACATGTACGCACCCCCCCCCCACCCCCTCCCCCCACTCACTCACTCCTTCCTCCCAGGGCACAATAAAGGAACGATTATCTCAACAACAGGTCCAACAACATACGACATGAGAAATATTAATCGAACGAACTGAAAGCCATCTGTTACCAACCAGCTCTCGATCATTTTCACAGAGTTGGGGGAGCGTCTCATTAAAAGGACATAGAGGGTGACACTGAAGTGGTCCATATGCCACAGTGGAACGGGAGTCAGTGGATGAAGGGAGACAGTTGGTGGGGGTGGGGTGGGGGGGGGTTACTGGGAGGGGGTGTTAAAAAAACGAACCAGTGTACTCAAGCGATGTCACTGTTTGACGTGTTATATATACATACACACACACATACATACATACATACATATATATATATATATATATATGACAGCTGTGCAAGCTTACCCCCCACCCCCTCCCCTTTGATGCATTTCCGTCGATGTCAATTTCGTCCAGTCCTGCTTTGATTTATTTCTTTTTACCTGGCGATGTGAAAGAGAGTGAGGAGGGGGGGGGGCGCAGCGACAAGAGAGAGACACACACACACAGACTGAGAAAAAGAAAGAAAGCGAAAGAGAGAGAGGGAGAGGGAGAGAGAGAGAGAAGGAACGATATTTCGTTTCACTAAGCGAAAGAGATAAGTATAATAACAAAACAGATGGTGGAACGAGAGAAGGTGGAGAGAGAGACAGACAGACAGATAGAGACACAGAGAGAAAGAGACAGAGAGAAAAAGACAGACAGAGACAGAGAGAAAAAGACAGACAGAGAGAGACAGAGACAGAGAGAGACAGAAACAGAAACAGACAAACGGACTGAGATAGAGATGATTTATTCATGACCACCCCCCCCTCTCCCCCCAGAAGGAGATGTACATGGAACATAACAATAACGTATTCAAATGTTTATGCTACATAAGCACATCTTCTTTTAGATGCTTTGTGGAGATACACAGCCAAATGCTTTGTAATGCTTTCGTTTGTTGAGAAAGGGAGGGAGAGAGAGAGAGAGAGAGAGAGAGAGGGAGGGAGAGAGAGAGAGAGAGAGAGAGGGAGGGAGAGAGAGAGAGAGAGAGAGAGAGAGAGGGAGGGAGGGAGAGAGAGAGAGAGAGAGAGAGGGAGGGAGGGAGGGAGAGAGAGAGAGAGAGAGGGAGAGAGAGAGAGAGAGAGAGAGAGAGAGAGAGAGGGAGGGAGGGAGGGAGGGAGGGAGGGAGAGAGAGAGAGAGAGAGAGAGAGAGGGAGGGAGGGAGGGAGGGAGAGAGAGAGAGAGAGAGAGAGGGAGGGAGGGAGGGAGAGAGAGAGAGAGAGAGACAGACAGACAGACAGACAGACAGACAGATTAGAAATGAGCAGCACAGAGTAGTAGTTGTGGTTGTAGACGTAGACCTATTTTCAATAGTGAACAATTAAAAACAACAACAACAACAAAACAGAAATACACATGTGACACTGGTCGATAAGCATACCTCGTCTCCGCTGGTAGATGGCCAGCCTTCAGAAACTCCCTGGTTCGAACCTGTTAGCAACATTTTTGGCCACCATTGCTCTCTCTCTCTCTCTCTCTCTCTCTCTCTCTCTCTCTCTCTCTCTCTCTCTCTCTCACCCCATCCCTTCCTCCTCTATCTATTCCTCCCTCTCCCCCCTCTCTCTCTCCCCCTATCCCTCTCAAATGTTCACTGTAAATTATATATCTTTGGATTTGGTTACGTTTCGTTCAGCAACGGCGTTGAGGGAACTGACGAATTTCTCAGAGTATTTACAGAACGAGTAACTGTATGCACATGGCGAGAATGTGATTTTCATGTTAGCAATAGCAAGAAATTTCACGTTCACACAAGATTCTGCACTGTACCAGATGTGAAAAACGTACTTTTAAACATAGATCGACAATCAAAGTATTTAACTGCAAGATTCAGAATGGGTATTTCTCAAATTGCAGTACACTTTTACCGACACAGAGCGCATGCAGCTGAACAGATGTGCAAACTTTGCAACAAGGAGAAAGAAAATGAAATACATGTCGTTCTTAGTTGCCATATCCTGCACGATTTGAGAACAAAGTATCTGTCTGTCTATCCATCTATCTATCTATCTATATCACCTAAATTCTATAAATTTCCCAGTCAGTTTAGATAAGCGATACTCGTGCCTTCTGGGCATGAACGGAGCATACACGATTTGTCAATCTATCTGCTGAAAGCATTCAGACTGCAATAAAAAAAATAATAATGTGATGTTTTAAAACACTGAACAAGTTTGTTTCTTGATGACATGACCGCGTATTATTTGATTTTATTAAATGATCAAGTGTTTGCACCCTATGATGAGGGTAAATGGCCTATACTTGAATAAATTATCCGCATCCGTATCTGTATCCGCATATGTGTTCGCATCTCTCTCTCTCTCTCTCTCTCTCTTTCCCTCGGTCTTACAGTTCAAGAATACTGATGCACAACTGAATTGTGTGCGGTGTGTGTGTGTGTGTGTGTGGGGGGGGGAATGGATATATTTACTCTGTCTCTCTCTGTGTCTCTTTATCTCCCTCAATCTCTCTGTCTGTCTCACTCAGTCTTTGTCTCTGTCTCTCTACCTCTCTCTGTCTCACACTCTCTCAACATGCCTAAAATCTGAATCCTTGAATAATAAAAACGTTTTTGAGTTTCGAGTTCTCTTTCTCCACCCTCTCTATCCCCCCGGCTCTCTCTCTCTCTCTCCCTCGATCGAGAGAGAGAGAGAGAGAGAGAGAGAGAGCTTGCAAGTCACATGCGCACTGATATATTATTCAAACTATTTGATTCATTATGTAATATTTTTGTTAGTGGCCCACTCCTTTGCTATGGGCCGGAGGCCTAACAAATAAACCATTGTCTTGTCTTGTCTTGTCTCTCTCCCCCTCCTCCCCTCTCTCTCTAACCTCTTCCTATCTCCCTCACTCCCCCCCCCCACTCTCACTCCATCCCCCCCCCACGCCCCTCTTTCTAACATTCTCTCTCAATACCCCCACCCATCATTCCTCTCCCTCTGCCCCCCCCCCACCCCTCCTCTCTCTCTCTCTCTTCACTTGTATGACCTTGAGTGGAAGCTGGAAAGCAAGGATGCTAGGAATAGCTGACACTGAAAAAAAAAAAACCGCACAAAAAAACCCCTGGGCTACAAGCACGTGAAAGACAGCCATTGTTTGAGCGTACGCACGCCCGAGCTTACGCACGTGCGTTATAGTTCTTGTGTTCTTACGCAGTTATGGGCATCTGTTCCCTTGTCTGTGAGCTCGTATACCGAGTTAAATGTCCGAGGTCGTCCATAAAGTTTGCACCAGTTTTCGTGTGTGTGGTTTTTTGTTTTTTCTTTTGTACCTTTGTCTGTCTGTCTTTCCTTACAGCGTGCATCGCATGTATGTGTGTGTGTGTGTGTGTGTGTGTGTGTGTGTGTGTGTGTGTGTGTGTGTGTGTGTGTGTGTGTGTCTGTGTGTGTGAGTGTGTGTGTGAGTGTGTGTGTGTGTGTATGTGTGTGTGTGTGTGTGTCTTGTGCGTGTGTAAATGTTTGCATATGTTTGTATGTGTATCAGTGTTTGAGTTCGTCTATTTAGTTTATTTAGTACCTTTGTGTCTCTGTCTTTCCTTATAGTGCGCATTGCGCTCGCGCACGCACGCGCGCGTGTGTGTGTGTGTGCGTGTGTGCGCGCGCGTGTGTGCGTCGCGATCTGTGTGTGTGTGTGTGTGCGCGCGCGCGTATGTGCGCGTTAAGCGTGTGCGTGTGTGTTAAGTGTGTGTCTGTGTTAAGTGTGTGTGTGTGTGTGTTAAGTGTGTGTGTGTGTGTTAAGTGTGTGTATGTGTGTGTGTGTGTGTGTGTGTGTGTGTGTGACTGTGTGTGTGTGTGTGTGTGTGTGTGTGTGTGTGTGTGCGTGCGTAAATGTTTGCATATCTTTGTGTGTGTATGTTTGAGTTCGTCTATGAAGTTTGCATAAGTTTTCTTTAGTTCCTGTGACTGTCCCTGTCTTTTTTTACAGCGCGCATCGTGTGTGTGTGTGTGTGTGGTTGTGTTGTGTTGTGTTGTGTTGTGTTGTGTTGTGTTGTGTTGTGTTGTGTTGTGTTGTTGTGTTGTGTTGTGTTGTGTTGTGTTGTGTTGTGTTGTGTGTGTGTGTGTGTGTGTGTGTGTGTGTGTGTGTGTGGTTGTGTTGTGTTGTGTTGTGTTGTGTGTGTGTGTGTGTGTGTGTGTGTGTGCGTGCGCGCGCGTGTGTGTGCGTGCGCGCGCGCGTGTGTGTGCGCGCGTTAGGTGTGTGTGTGTGTGTGTGTGTGTGTGTGTGTGTGTGTGTGTAAATGTTTACATATGTTTGTGTGTGTGTGTGTCTGTGTCTGTGTGCGTGCATGCGCGCGTTCGTGTGCGTGTGTCTGTCTGTCTGTGTGCGTGTCTGTGTGTGTGCGTATGCGTGCGTGAGTGTGAAGCCGCAGTCTTTCGGACGACAAAGATTGGATCGTTCACGTAGCGAATGTAAACGAGCCCCTGGCAACAAGAGATGTTCTCTCCGGTAGCTGAAAAAATATTCCGAAAGATGAAATAATACATATTTATGCCCACGCACACAGACGTAAAAGCGATAATGCTGCTTCACGGCTGTATACCCTGGGAAAGTATGAAACTATATATATGTGATACGTACGTTGCACAATAAAGAATGCAACATATGTATACAGCGCAATGCGACTGACTGCAAAAAAATACGCGTACAAGTCATCACAACACAATTCACAATACAATACAATACAATACAGTGCAATACGCTTCGGATGGAGTTCTAGCCATAGCGTGATATGCGCTTGCCTGCACCTATGAATTCATACATTGTGTGTGTGTGTGTGTCTGTGTGTGTGTGTGTGTGTGTGTGTGTGTGTGTGTGTGTGTGTGTGTGTGGTGTGTTTGTGTGTCTGTCTGTCTGTGTCTGCGCGCGTGCGTACGCGCGCACGTGTGCGCAGATAAATGTAAAAAATTCCGTCCATTCGAGAGACACGTATTGTACTGGCCTCAGAGAAAAGCAACCTGAAACTTGACTCCACAGAGAAAGACAATTTGAAAATTTGTTGCATAGAGAAAAGCAGTCTGAAAGTTTGCTGGAAAGAGAAGAGCAGTTTGAAAATTTGCTGCACAGATAAAAGCAGTCAAAGTTTGTTGCACAAAGAAAAACAATCTGAAAGTTTTCTGCAGAGAGAAAAACAATTTGAAAGTTTGCTGCATGGGGAAACCAATTTGAAAGTTTGCTGCATGGATAAAAAAAGCCGTTTGAAAGTTTGCTGCATAGAGTAAAGCAGTCTGAATGTTTGCTGCATAGTCAAAAGCAATCTGAAAGTTTGCTGCATAGAAAAAAAAAACCAGTTTGAGAGTTTTCTGCATAGAGAAAAGCAATCAGAAAATTTTTTGCACGAAGAAAAGCAGTTTAAAAGTTTGCAGCATAGAGAAAGACAATTTTGAGAAAAGCAGTGTGAAAGTTTGTTGCATTGTTCATACCCCAGCAGAAGCTCTTCGTTAAACAAACTGCGAAACGAGTGCCTCATTTTTTACTCACTTGTGTAAACAAAGTGAGTCTATGTTTTAACCCGGTGTTCGGTTGTCTGTCTGTGTGTGTGTGTGTGTGTGTCTGTGTGTGTGCTGTGTGTCTGTGTCTGTGTGTCCGTGGTAAACTTTAACACTGACATTTTCTCTGCAAATATTTTGTCAGTTGACACCAAATTAGGCATAAAAATAGGAAAAATTCAGTTCTTTCCAGTCATCTTGTTTAAAACAATATTGCACCTCTGGGATGGACACAAAAAAAACAAAACAAAAAAATGAAACTTAATTATATGCAAACTGCATTTTCTGTTATATTTATATTTTTTGTATTCTCTAAACTTGGCACTCTGATCTGACATTCTGACCCAACAACAAGAGCAGTCATTATTATCATTTTCTGTTCAAACAGGAACTTCTTTTGCTAAGCATGGAAGTTTTAGTTATTTTGCAAACGTTTTGGTGCAGATAGTAAAAAAGGGAAATTACTCTGTAATTAATGCTAGGGGACTTAATTCGAATCTGGTTAGGACTTTTTTTTTCTTTTTCTTTTTTTAACGCGAAGCTTTATTGTCACAAATACAGAACACATTTTAACGATTAGATTTTTTTAAAAGTGTATCACAAGTGAGTCTTGGAAGGCCTTGCCTCTTGTTTTTTTCTTTTTTTGAGGGGAGAAAGTTGTTTTGTGTGTATGGTTTTGCTTGTTTCTTTGTTCAACTAATATCCAGGGTGGGTTTCTTTCTTCTTTAATTTGGTTAACATTTGAAACGAGTTTTTATATCATGCAGAATTTGTCGTGGTTTCATTGAACATCTTGTTTGTTTGTTTGTTTCCCCCAAAAGTGACCGTAAAAATTTTGTTTAATTGTCGCACCTGTCACACCCTTGTTTTGTGTTGTTTTTCTTTTGAAATTAATATCTGAAGGGGAAAAAACCAATTACAGCCAGCAAAGCTGTATGATTTTGCTATCTGCGTACATTTTGTCAAAGCAATATTTCATATTCGTTTTGTATCTCTCTCTCTCTCTCTCTCTCTCTCTCTCTCTCTCTATATATATATATATATATATATATATATATCCCTCTCTCTGCCTCCCCCCGCCCCTCTCTCTCCCTTCCTCCCTCCCCCTCTCTCTCTCTCTTCTACATATCCCAACATTTCCGCTGATTTTGCTTTTGTTTTTCTATAACTGACTTTTGATGTTCACGAAATTTATCGTGCAACAGACGAAACCCCATTGCCAATCCTGTTTTCTAATTTCTGGCTTTTGTCACATTCAGGATCTTAGACCTGAACAGGCAAAGAATTTGTTTCATGAAACCTTACTCTCAAGCAGCTTTTCACACACAATACAAACGAAAAGAGTTATGTCAAGAACTAAAACAAACACAAAAAGCAATCAATCAATCAAACGTGCATATACACACTTAAACAAATCATACTCTTTTTCTAGTAACTAATAGACATCACCCTGTCAAGAAAAAACAACCAAAAACAACAACAACAACAAGTATTGTCATACTGTTTTATCTAGTAATGCACATAATTCTGTCGAAAATAACAAACAAACACGTGTTGCTGATATTTTCTAAGTATTAAAATTTCAAAGAACAGTCATACTGTTTTTCGAGTAACAGACATAATCATGTAAAAATGAAAAAGAACCAAAAACACGTATTGCTGATCTGATGTGAAGAAATTCAGTTTTCAAGAAATAATTCTTTCGGTGTTTTTTTTTTTTTTTTTTTTTTCTTTTTCAACAGAGACAAGCGAGTGGTCCTTTACAGCATTTAGATGTGTTCTGTAGCATTCGGGAAAACATTAGGTGAGAGGGGGAACGGGTGGGGGGCAGTAAGGTGCTGTTTAAAAAAAGAAGAAATGGGCAACACACCAAAAAACAATGGAACATACATCGCAAATAATTTCGTTGCTGGGTAAACTGTAGAAACACTGTTTACTAACAGTAATGGGCAGTCCATTGGTCGTTATTATGTACATGATTAACATCTAATGCATGCAATACACCAACAAACAATAGAACATAATATATCGCAAATAATTTCGTTTCTGGGCAAGTTACAGAAATGCTGTTTACTGACAATAACAGGCAGACCATCGGTCGTTATTCTGAACATGGCTGACACCGAACGCAAGTCTAAGAAACAAATAAGACAAATTATTTGTATTTGTATTTCTTTTTATCACAACAGATTTCTGTGTGTGAAATTCGGGCTGTTCTCCCCTGCGAGAGTGTGTCGCTACACTACAGCCCCCCCCCCCCCCCCCCCCCCCCCCCCCGCCCCCCCCCCGCGTGCAGTTTTATTTGTTTTTCCTATCGAAGTGGATTTTTCTATAGAATTTTGCCAGGAACAACCCTTTTGTTGCCGTGGGTTCTTTTACGTGCGCTAAATGCATGCTGCACACGGGACCTCGGTTTATCATCCGAATGACTAGCGTCCAGACCACCACTCAAGGTCTAGTGAAGGGGGAGAAAATATCGGCGGCTGAGCCGTGATTCGAACTAGCGCGCTCAGATTCTCTCGCTTTCTAGGCGGACGCGTTACCTCTAGGCCACACTTATGTCGTTTGTTCGCAGCACCACAAGTATCCAACTATCCACACACATTCAGGGGAACCCCAAGGACGAACATGACTGGGGCTCTGTACATTCTCAATTTGTTGAACTGGCACACTCGCGCGCGGACACGCATACACGTGCATGCAGACATACAGACACACTTATTCACACACACACACACACACACATCCCCGGCAATGGACACAAACGCACGCGCGCACACACGCGCGCACGAACACGTACGCACACACACACATATGCACGCACACACACACACACACACACACACACACACGAAAACGCACGCGCGTGCACACACACAAACACACATAGAACCCCACACATACACGCATACAAACACACGCACGCACTCACACACAAACAGCCACCATCCACACGCACGTACACGCACGCACGCACGCACACACACACACACACACATTCCCACACAACCCCTCCCCCCTCACACACATCCCACCCCAATAACACCCTCCCACACACACACACACGCATACACTTCGCTATAAAACAGTCTCCTGCCAGCAGCAAACGGAGAAGAAGACTTAGCGAAGTGGATAGGAAATGCCAATACAATCTGTCGGGCGCCCAGCAGTAAAACACGGTTTTAGGGAGAAGACTGTCTCCTTGACCCGGAAATCTAAGACATCCTTGCAGTCCTGGTACTCAACTTACAATTTAATTACCCGATTTTTGTTGTTGTTGTTGTTTTGTTTTTTGGAGTTTTTTTAAAAGCGGAAATGGTGTAGCGAGTATGGATCAGCAGGCGGTACGCACCACGACGCATCTTGAAACTGAATCCGAAACTGAATTCGTTCAGGAAAAAACAAACAAACAAAAAAAAACAACCCAAAAAAACCCCTACAACAACAAAAAAAACAACAACCTGGCATGTTCTCAGAGACGTGCATACGTTAACCGTTTTGTTATCTCTCTCTCTCTCTCTCTCTCTCTTAAAAAGCAGTTTCCACAGTACTTAAATCGATGCCAATGTTCAGTTAAACTGAGAGGTGCGTCAAGTCCTTTGCTGTCTGAAAAAACCAAACAATCCATCTCTCTCTCCACCCCAAATTTCCTCCAGCCTCAAATAACAGGATCATGACGCTACATTTTAATTTTCTTTCGAAGTGGGATGGCTTTGGCTTCTAAAAGTGCGATAATGAAAATAGATTCATCAATAAAATATGGTGAAAAAAAGATTGTTTATAACAATAATTGTGTAAAATATTAAGACTGTTTCCAAGATAGATAAAAAGAGATTGTTTCATTAGACACGAGGATTGTTTCCAAAGATACGTAAGTGAAGCCTTTCTCAAGATACGAAAATGACGACTCTTTCTAAAGATACGAAAATAAAGACTATTTCTAAAGAAATTTAAGGGGAAAAAAATTGGAAATTAAAACTGACGTGTTGCAAATCAAAATTAGCACGTGCAACATTCCGTTTTCGCGCAGTTAATCCAAGAAGAAACGCGACCTCCCGTTTTTCTCCTGGCTGCATTCACTGAATTATAAATGATGCGGTCACGGCACCAACAAATCAAATCAAGACAAGACAGGACAGGACAGGACGAGACGAGACGAGACGAGACGAGACCAGACAAGACAGGAGGACAGGACGAGACAACACAAGACACGGCAAGACAGGGCAAGACAAGACAAGACAGGGCAAGACAAGACAAGACAGGGCAAGACAAGACAAGACAGGGCAAGACAAGACAAGACAAGACGAGACAAGACAAGACAGGATAGGACAGGACGAGACAACACAAGACAAGACAGGGCAAGACAAGACAAGACAGCGCAAGACAAGACAAGACGTCCTTTTATATCAGGAAACCCAGTGGGTTCACATGAAAATGTTACATATCTCATGTAACTGATATGAAATATTAATGACATCTGGTATCGTGCTTTTTTTTTTTTTAACAATGGCCACACCAGCTGTCTGGTTAAGACAATTTTTGAGGAAGAAAAAATAAGAAGACAAACGTAACATACAAGAGGTACAGCATTGTACAATGCATACATTACATGCCGGAAGTGAGCGGGTATTTATCCCAAACACAAACATGACAAATTCACTGTATTAAACACACACACACACACACACACACACACACACACACACACACACGAACAAAAATAAGAAGAAAAAACAAACAAAGAAACAAACAAAAACGACAAAAACCTAAAGAAAAACCAACCCAATTAAGCATGATGACTCAGAGAGATGCACCTTATCTATCAGTGAGATCTGAAGGCATTCATTATGACTTTCAGAAATATGGTTTTGTGGGTCAGCAATTGTTTCAAAACATTTGGGGGGTTTTTTTTCAGTATAATTTTGGCAAATCATGTTTCTTTTCAGCTCAGGCGACGTCAAGGAGGTCGTTTCAGGAATGAGGGGCTCCAACAATCGAAATTTCATGGACAACGTAATTTGGTCCTTTTTGCTCTCGCCGATCGGCTTCGGACCCACTCTGTTCACGCATACCCAGATTCAAACACTCCCCGGTCGGCCGCCGTTCTTTCCCTATCTCTGGACCTTGCTTTTGGAATGAACTTCCTCTTTCGCTTCGTCAGGTCTCCACACTCAGCTCTTTCAAGTCTGGCCTTAAACCCCACCTTTTTCCAAGATAGCCATCTTCCCCTGCCTCTGCCTCTTCTTTGTCTTCAGTTTCTCAAATTTATAGTTATGCATAAGTATGAATGACTAGTTTGAAAGCGCTTTGATTTGTCTCTGCACAAGATTCAGCGCTATATAAAACCCTTTTTCCTATTCTTTCTTTTTCTTTTTTTTTACAATAATTATGATGTCCCATAGTTGTTTTTACCGTAGCATTCAAAGACTCTCACGCGACAAGAAAGAAAGAAAACAAATCCAAACCAAGCACATGTACAAACGGATGTCGCAAGTACTTAAAAGCAACATCATAATAATGAAGTGAAAGAAAATGAATTTGGGTGGTTTTGAATGTTAAAAAAACGCAGTACGAAATAACCAGTCTGTGTGAAATCTTGTATAGGCGCAACTGAGATTTGCATCATGATCATGGATAACATTTGTCCAAGTATAATTAATTATAGCAGAGCGGGAATTTGTCCATGGGCACTTTATTTACCATACGTCTGTTGGAGAGGATTCACCAAAAGCCAGGGATTTTTTCCTTACTAATTAGCATCAAGTTTGCGGACGGGGATTTTTGTCCACGTCTGTTTATTATGGATTCGCCCAAAGCTAAGGCCACGCAATTCGCATCA
>NC_134900.1:15785938-15788438 GCF_041734735.1 Babylonia areolata | reverse complement strand
AAATCCGATAACGAACGACCACGTTGATAACTTTCAGTTTGCACGTTGTACGGGTGGCTGGGCTCCATTTTCGCTGCAACCGAACCGCCCCGGCTCCAGTTTTCGAAAGGAGACACATTTTCACTGTATGATCCAGAATACTGTTGACAATTTGCTATGTACTCTTCGAAATCGTCAACACTTTCGTGCACGTCAGCTTCGTTGCACTCTCGAACACAGTTCTCAGTTTCCCAGTTTTCGTCTGCGTTTTCACTGAGTTTCAACGGACGCCAGTTTGTTGTGTTTTCTGCTTGAAAGACCTCTTCGTCTGAGTCTGAGAAACATATCCGTTCAGCATCCGACCAGTCTGGAGACAGTTTGGCCATTCTGTTTCATATTGGCGGAACTGAGCCAGACAGGAGTTTTGTTGTACGAATTGTAAACCCGCGCAACAAGTGTCGTCTGCTCCCGCACGAGGAGCGTGTGTACGAAACAGCTGCTGCGGAGCTGGCCTGTTTTGTTCGGAGACAAGTGCGCGTGTTGTGTTGTGTCGTGTGGTGTGTGTGTCGTGTGGTGTGTGTGTGTGATGACAAAGTTAAACACACACACACACACACACACACACAGAGCAAGCTGTGCTGTCAGTGGAAAAGTGAATGGTAGGCCTGCGTCTTTTTTTTTTTTTTTTTTTTTTTTTTTTAACTCACCATCGACATGAGAGAGACATTCGCCTGCAAACAGTGGGATGGAGAGGAAACCGAGACACACACACACACACACACAGAGACAGAGAGAGGAACAACAATCGATGGTTTGCAAGTGATACAGTATGGTCGCTTTCATCAGTAATGTTTTTTTTCTTTCTTTTTCATTCATTCTTTCTTTCTTTTTATTTTTTTTATTTTTATTTTTCTCATATGGATGATTGAAAGTTGGGTCATCTCGGCCCTGTATCTTGCTGATTGATATTCTGTCTGTTGTCCTGCTCCCTTGTTTTTCAATCACTCGCTTTTACACACACACACACACACACACACACACACACACACACACACACATACATACATACATGCACACACGCTTGCATGAACGCGCGCACGACACACACACACACACACACACACACACGCGCGCGCGCGCGCGCTCGCGTACTAATGTGCGCCGTATACAGAGCAATAAAGAGTGTGTGTGCGCACGCGCGAGTCGTGTGTGCGTGCGTGCGTATGTGTTTGTGTGTGCGTCTGTGTGTGTCAGTCAGTGTATGAGTGTGTGTGTCTGTGTGCGTGTGTGTGTATGTGTGTACACGTGTCTGAAGGTGCTGTGTGTGTGAGTGCGTGCACGCAGTGTGTGTGTGTGTGTGTGTGTGTGTGTGTGTGTGAAGTGTGTGTGTGTGTGTGTGTGTGTGTGTGTGTGTGTGAAGTGTGTGTGTGTGTGTGTGTGAAGTGTGTGTGTGTCAGTGTGTGTGCTCGCGCGCGCGCGACAGGAAAAGTCTAAACGCCTGCGAACCCCCCCCTCTCTCTCTCTCTCTCTCTCCCTCCCTCCCTCCACCTCATCACCATAATCAACCCTACGCTCCATACGCAAAAAAAAGAAGAAAAAAAAAAGAAGCTAGTTACATGTTTCGTTGGAAAACCACAACTACAACAAAAGTAATCGAATTCCGTCTTCAGTTTGATCAATATGTGTAAGAACTAAGAAATAACAGTTATTGATTTTTTTGTAGGAAAAAAAGACTGAATACGAAACTCCTCATGAAAATAAACAAGAAGGACTGAAATGTTGGGATTAAAAGTACGGGACAAATCTTTCCTTCACGGTTTATTAATGGGTCACTAATGCTTGTTGGCGCTTCAGAGGTGCGAGTCAGCCAGAGTGACTGAGCTAAAATTATTATAGACCTTCACCATCTCGCTTCCGTGACCTTTTCTGTTCAGGACCTGTTCAGCGACGGAGAGGTCAACGACTTGTCCCCTTCCGGGTCACTTCGTGGATTGTCGATTGGCCTGTTGTGTTGTGCTGTATTGTGTTGTATTGTGCTGCATTGTGTTGTGTTGAGCTGTATTGTGTTGTATTGTGCTGCATTGTGTTGTGTTGAATTGTATTGTGTTGTATCGTGTTGCATTGTGTTGTATTGTATTCGGTTGGGTTGCGTTGCGTTGTGTCGTGTCGCGTTGCAACGCATTGCATTTTATTGCATTGCATTGCATTGCATTGCATTGTATTGTATTGTATTGTATTGCGTTGCGTTGTGTTGTGTTGTATTGTGTTGTATTGTATCGTATCGTGTTGCGTTACGGTTGCGTTGTATTGTACTGTACTGTGTTGTGTTGTGTTGCGTTGCGTTGATTTGCGTTGCGTTGTGTTGTGTCGTGTTGCGTTGCAACCCATTGTATTATATTGCATTGTATTGGATTGCATTGTATTATATTGTGTTGTGTTACGTTGCGTTGCATTGCATTGTATTGTATTGTCATAACATATTTCTCTGTGTGAAATTCATGCCATTGCTCACCACGGGGTA
>NC_134900.1:15770938-15775938 GCF_041734735.1 Babylonia areolata | reverse complement strand
GCCCCCCTCAGTCAAGTGTTTCGGCCCTTAACTCCTTACACAACCGAGAGACACAGGGGAATGTGGTGAACAGTTCTGTGCGGCGTCCCACTGACTCTCTCTGCTGAGTTTAGGGAGAAGAAGGAAGACTACAGGGCTATATTCACATTTCTTCCCCTGCTCTCTTTTGTGGTGACTGGCGGAGTGACCGTCCACGCCTTGTTGTGAACTGAACTCTCCTTTTCCCGTCTTGTGGATATCGTTTCGCGAAGGTGGGTCTGGAATCATCAGCACCAAGAACCCACGACACCTTTCCTGGGAGGGGTACCCGTACACGCATTGATGGACGAGAAGGGTTTCGTTCGGTATGTACAGTCCTCTGCAAACTGGACCAGGTAAGTGGCGGTATTGTTCGAAACTGGTGTAGGTCCTCAGATTCTGGATTCACACACACACACACACACACACACACACACACACACACACACACACACACTTGCGTGAGGGAGACTGTATGTGTGTGTGTGTGTGTGTGTGTGTGTGTGTGTGTGTGTGTGTGTGTGTGTTCTGGCTTCTGCAACTGGTTTTTCCGCCTAATCTGTGATGTATTTTTAGTTCTATCATCGTTGTTTTCCTCCTGTCTCCCCCACCCCTCTCTCTCCCCCTCAGTTCTTTAGAGGGTCTATTTTTAGCTAAGGCCACTAACTGGTCTTGTCACGTGGCTGGATAATATCCACATTTCTTCCTACCCACTGTATTCTTTCGTTTCGAAGACGGAAAAAGTTGTAAATTTGTTAATGACACAGTAATGATTATATACTCTACATTTCCTCTCCTCCACTCTTCTGTTGGCATTCTGTACGGCATTCGACAGGGGAAGAATAGTAGTGTGCATTTTACATTGTTATTAATGGTAAGTCATTTACAGCTTAGTCTTTTGTGAAGGACTATGACTCTCAAACTAGGAGGCAATATCGCACTGGCTCTTAGTGCTGCAGCCTTGGGGACTAGCTGGAACTATCCCCAACGCCGACTGTCTTAAAACCCTCTTGGCCGAGAGAGTGGGGATGTAACTTGGGCAAGACAACTCTCCACTATAATCAAGTTCTTGTCCACACAGTTGGGTCCGCAGTTGCCTCCTCTGCTGTTCCGATGGTCATAGTCGGACACGACTATCATACGATTAACCAGTTTGCAGCTTTCCGTCTCAGAAACGAAACTGAATAGAGGGACGGCAATATCCACATTTTTTCCCCTGTACTTTTTCGTTTATATGACGGGGAAAAAATTGTAACTTGGTTGATAACATTGTAATAAATATACTCTACATTTCTTCCCCTCCAATCTTTGACTGGCCTTCTTCTTCACGTCTCTTGACAGGGGAAGAAATTACAGTATATAACTTTAAAAAAATCACATGTCTTATTTAGCAAATTTACGATTTTTCCGTCTAAAGTACGAACTGAATGATAAGAACACAAGGAAAGAAAGAAATATGGATATTACCGGAAGGACTACAAGGGAAGATGTCTTCTTCATAGTCCCTTGACTCAGTATCGAAAGTTTGAAGTTACTTAGTTCACTAACAGTGTATCCAACCCAATATTTTTTTTATCAGTTTTGCCGAGGATGGTAGCGTGAAACCACTGAAACGTGACAAGTAAGTTCAAACTTTCGACTCTGCGGAAAGTTCTCTGCAGTGGTGTTCGTGCTCTCTGTGCTGAGAGAACGGCGGTGCAAGGGAGTTAACTAAGCATACGTGTTCGTTTGAACGTTTGATGATGATCGTGGACCCAAAGTGCGTGTGCACTAACCTTTTAGACCCACCCACCCCGCTCCTCCAGCGGAGGTGGGCCACGCCCACACCCCCACTCTCTGTACACACCTCACAAGAACCAGGGAAAGGATGGGATTTGTACTTGTACTTTGAGCTTCGTTTACCTCGCCAACAGGTGGCGCCACCTCTCTCTCTCTCTCTCTCTTTCCCTGTGTGTGTGTGTGTGTGTATGTGTGTGTGTGTGTGTGTGTGTGTGTGTGTGTGTGTGTGTGTGTGTGTGTGTGTGTTTGTGAGTGTGTGTGTGTGTGTGTGTGTGTGTGTGTAAGCAAAACGTCTCCACAAATAACGCTGATTATGTGTTGTTGTTTTTTTTTTCTCTTATGTCCATTTTATTTAGGATTACAAATCCAGGATGAACAAGAATGTTTCACATTTTCAAAATGACACAAGACAAGGCACACAAGTAAGAAAGAGGAAATGAAAAGAAGGGAAATAATTCAGACAGGAAGGAAGAGAGAAAGGACGAGAAAGATAAGGGAGGTAAATCAGTAAGTCAGAATGAAAGCAAACAGTTTAAAATGTTTGCATCCCTGTTTCGAGACAGTTGAGAAAAATAGACAAGAATAGAAAAAAGAAAAAAGAAAGAAAGAAAGAAAGAAAAAAAGAAAAAAAAAAAACAAAAACAAAACAAAAAAAAAAAACACACCCCCCCCCCGCCCCCCCCAACAAAAAAACAACAACAAAAACATCCGCACCTAGAAAACCGACGTTTACATATCAAAAAAGTTCGCGAGCGTAAAACTGACGGGAAATCCCCTCCTCATTTAAAGCTGTGATTTGGGGAAATCAAACAGACTCAAAAACTGTAAAAAAAACAACAACAACAAAAAACAACAAAAAACAAACAAACAAAAACAACAACAACAACAAAACAAACGAAAACAGGTGGTCACAACAAAAGCAAAAGTAAGATACACAAAAAGCAAGTCATTAAAACACATCCAAACAATATATATGTATAAGAAAAACAAAACAAAAACAAAATAAGGCTTGCACTACACATTTCCAGAAAGCATTAAAATGTTTAAAAGAGATTGTCTAAACGCTTCTTTGAACAGTACAATTCAAACATTAAACTTCAAAATAAAAATTTACTGAGCGGAAAAAAATCGAACGAACAAACAAACAAACAAAAAACAGACGAAAAAAATCCCAGTCAACCACAAACAAACAAAAAACAAACAACAACAACAACATAACAAACAAACAAAAAAAAAGAGCAACAAAAACAAACAAAAAACAACAACAAAAAAACAAACAAACAAAAAACAACCACCAAAAAACAACAACAAAAAACAAACAAACAAACAAAAACAAAAAAAACCCGAAAAAATAATTAGAGTTTGTAAAGCTTCAGAATAACAGTAGGCGATTCTGATAAGAAAGCCTAAAGGTGGATATTTCAATGTTTGATGTGATCTGAAACTTGAACTTAATTCTATTCAGGAAACCTTGCCTATTATAATATATGTTTATCGAAAATACGAGGACATTTCATCTGCAAAACGGCCACTACATCCTTGTTTACAAACTGATAGCAAATGCTGCAAAATTCTTATCCAGAATATGTTTTCTTTGTTAAAAAGTCAGGATCAAACTCAAGTTAACTCTTCAATGCTCCACAATCGAGTACTGTCCTCCTGGTTCAGAAAGTTGATAAAACCAAACGAATCAAAGAGTTAAAAAAAAAGAAGTATAACTAAAACGTATGACACAGCTATAAGAATCCATTGAGGACCCGCGCAAACGTTAACCCTTTTTACGTTGTGGTTTGTGATAGTGCATGATGCCTCTTACAAACCAAGGTATCAAGCATTATCACAGTATGACCATGTCAATGTCAAGAAGAAGAAAACAATTTTGTATTTGTATTTGTATTTCTATTTCTGTTCATCACAACAGATTTCTCTGTGTGAAATTCGGGCTGCTCTCCCCAGGGAGAGCGCGTCGCTACACTACAGCGCCACCCCTTTTTATTTTGTATTTTTTTCTGCGTGCAGTTTTATTTGTTTTTCCTATCGAAGTGGATTTTTCTACAGAATTTTGCCAGGAACAACCCTTTTGTTGCCGTGGGTTCTTTTACGTGCGCTAAGTGCATGCTGCACACGGGACCTCGGTTTATCGTGTCATCCGAATGACTAGCGTCCAGACCACCACTCAAGGTCTAGTGGAAGGGGATGGGGGTGGGGTGGGGGGGAAATATCGGCGGCTGAGCCGTAATTCGAACCAGCGCGCTCAGATTCTCTCGCTTCCTAGGCGGACGCGTTACCTCTAGGCCATCAGTCCAATGGCCTTTGTGATAAAACATGATACCTCTAACAGGAGGAACCTGGCAGAATGGTGTTAAGAGGTCCGTCTGCCAATACGAGAGAGTCCGATGAGAGTCTGGGTTCGAATCCCGCTCTATTTGTATTTGTATTTTTTTTTTTTTATCACAACAGATTTCTGTGTGTGAAATTCGGGCTGCTCTCCCCAGGGAGAGCGCGTCGCTACACTACAGCGCCACCCCTTTTTTTGTATTTTTTCTGCGTGCAGTTTTATTTATTTTTCCTATCGAAGTAGATTTTTCTACAGAATTTTGCCAGGAACAACCCTTTTGTTGCCGTGGGTTTTTTTACGTGCGCTAAATGCATGCTGCACACGGGACCTCGGTTTATCGTCTCATCCGAATGACTAGCGTCCAGACCACCACTCAAGGTCTAGTGGAGGGGGAGAAAATATCGGCGGCTGAGCCGTAATTCGAACCAGCGCGCTCAGATTCTCTCGCTTCCTAGGAGGACGCGTTACCTCTAGGCCATCAGTCCAATGGCCTTTGTGATAAAACATGATACCTCTAACAGGAGGAACCTGGCAGAATGGTGTTAAGAGGTCCGTCTGCCAATACGAGAGAGTCCGATGAGAGTCTGGGTTCGAATCCCGCTCTATTTGTATTTGTATTTCTTTTTATCCCAACAGATTTCTGTGTGTGAAATTCGGGCTGCTCTCCCCAGGGTGAGCGCGTCGCTACACTGCAGCGCCACCCATTTTTTTTTTCCTGCGTGTAGTTTTATTTGTTTTTCCTATCGAAGTGGATTTTTCTACAGAATTTTGCCAGGAACAACCCTTTTGTTGCCGTGGGTTCTTTTACGTGCGCTAAGTGCATGCTGCACACGGGACCTCGGTTTATCGTGTCATCCGAATGACT
>NC_134900.1:15750938-15760938 GCF_041734735.1 Babylonia areolata | reverse complement strand
TCTGTCGTTTCCATGCCTTGACCAAGGTGTCACAATAAACCGACCATAACCTTGCCCCTTTTTTTTTTTTTTTTTTAATTTTTTTTTTAAACATTTTTTTAATTCCATTTTGGCAGGTTGACATTTTACAACAACAACAGCATCTTAATGGACATTTATAAAGAAGAAAACAAAAACAAACAAAGAACAAAAAACAAACAAACAAACACCATAAATACTTGGATAGAAACAGCCAAGCAGCTGGATTATACACTGGTTGGTTATCATCATGGAGTATTATCATTCATTTCTTAAGATCTTACACAAGCTGTCAAGGAATACAAACTGTCAAGTATCTTAGAACACGTTTACGGAAAGTGAACACCTCAATCATTTCTTATGAATATCAATAAAAAGAAAATAAATATGGATGGTTATTTTTCGTTAATCATGAACAGGTTACTAATCATTTGTGATGAATAATTTGTAAGGCAGCCATCTGGCAGAGAAAATGGTATGGTTAAAGTTAATATATGCATTATATTCTTCAATTCTATATCGAGTTTTTAATTTGTTCAAAAAAACTGATATTTGTGGAAAGCTGTCTTCAATTTTACATAAATATAAGTAATACTTTGCAAACAATATTATAAAACACAAAACAGCATCAGTTGTTATTGTCACATCATGTCCAAATAGCACAAGTGATTCTGTTAACTTTAAATTTCCTGCGTTTACACATCTCTCTTTTATCAAGTCCGTTAAAGCGTTCCAAAACAACCTTGCCCCTTTTTTTTTCACACAGAGCATTGATTGTCTACCTTACCAATTTCTTACAAAACAAAAAAAATGATGGAAGGAAAGTCACATTAAAACCATGTTTCTGATAACTAATAAAGAACGGGGAGATAGATAGCAGAAACAACAACAACAACCAAACAGATTTCTGCTGACAAATGAAGAATGTGAAAAACTATGACAAGACAATTCTCGAAAGTACACAAAGTACAACAACAAACGCATAATTA
This sequence comes from Babylonia areolata, assembly GCF_041734735.1. NCBI lineage: Eukaryota > Metazoa > Mollusca > Gastropoda > Neogastropoda > Buccinidae > Babylonia > Babylonia areolata. Next base: position 15,759,931 of record NC_134900.1, on the reverse strand, counting down.
TTATACATGTACACACACTGAATTATATTCATAGATTCTCATGTTAACAAATAATCAAAGGCAGCTTTGAAAATATGATTCAGTCTTGAGGAGGGTTTTGAAACTGGAATTAAACTGGCAGTGTCTTAATTCGTATTCGTATTTCTCTTTTTATCACAACAGATTTCTCTGTGTGAAATTCGGGCTGCTCTCCCCAGGGGAGAGCGCATCACTACACTACAGCGCCACCCATTTTTTTGTATTTTTTTTCCTGCGTGCAGTTTTATTTGCTTTTTCCTATTGAAGTGGATTTTTCTACAGAATTTTGCCAGGAACAACCCTTTTCTATTGACAGTGTAGTGTAGTGTAGTGTAGTGTAGTGTAGTGTAGTGTAGTGCAGTGTAGTGTAGTTCAGTGTAGTTACGTGGGTTCTTTTTCGTGCGCTAAGTGCATGCTGCACACGGGACCTCGGTTTATCGTCTCATCCGAATGACTAGCGTCCAGACCACCACTCAAGGTCTAGTGGAGGGGGAGAAAATATCAGCGGCTGAGCCGTGATTCGAACCAGCGCGCTCAGATTCTCTCGCTTCCTAGGCGGACGCGTTACCTCTTGGCCATCACTCCACATATGACAATAACAAAAACAAAACAAACCAATAACAATAACAGTCCAAACCAAACCAATAACAATAACAAAAGCAAAACAAAGCAAAGCAAACCAAACACAATAACAATAACAAACCAAACCAAACACAATAACAGTAACAAACCAAACCAAACACAATAAACAAACCAAAACAATAACAATAAAAATAACAAACCAAACCAATAACAAACACAAACCAAACCAAACCAAACCAAACCAATAACAATACCAATACCAAACCAAACCAAACCAAACCAAACCAAACCAAAACAATAACAGTAACAATACCAAACCAAACCAAACCAATACAATAACAGTAACAATACCAAACCAAACCAAACCAAAACAATAACAATAACAATAACAATAACAAACCAAACCAAACCAAACCAAACAATAACAATAACAATAACAATACCAAACCAAACCAAACCAAACAATAACAATAACAAACCAAACCAAACCAAACCAAAACAAACAATAACAATAACAATACCAAACCAAACCAAACCATAACAATACCAAACCAAACCAAACCAAACCAAACCAAACCAAACCAAACCAAACCAAACCATAACAATAACAAACAATAACAATACCAAACCAAACCAAACCAAACCAAACCAAACCAAACCATAACAATACCAAACCAAACCAAACCAATAACAATAACAAACCAAACCAAACCAAACCATAACAATACCAAACCAAACCAAACCAAACCATAACAATACCAAACCAAACCAAACCAAACCAAACCAAACCCGTCCTGTCGGCCATTTCCTCACCTCCGCCGTTGTCCTCCCGGTCGTGAGAGTCCTGTTGATCAGATCGCGAATGGCGGCCCGACCTTCGTACCGTGTGTGGTTGGAGATCAGACCTGCATAGTACAGCGATTCTGGGAACTCCGGAAACATCTGCAAGTCAGTCAGACAGACAGGGAGTTTGGAGTTTCAATTTCAGTTTCAGTTACTCGAGGAGGCGTCGCTGCGTTCAGACAAATCCATACACGCTACACCACACCTGACCAGCAGGATAACCCAACGCGCTTCGTCAGGGCTTGAGCGCGTTCTTATATCATACTTGCGTACCGATCAGAGTGGACTTCTTTCTTTTTGACTCACTTGTGTAAACAAAGTGAGTCTATGTTTTAACCCGGTGTTCGGTTGTCTGTGTGTGTGTGTGTGTGTGTGTGTGTGTGTGTGTGTGTGTGTGTCCGTGGTAAACTTTAACATTGACATTTTCTCTGCAAATACTTTGTCAGTTGACACCACATTTGGCATAAAAATAGGAAAAATTCAGTTCTTTCCAGTCATCTTGTTTAAAACAATATTGCACCTCTGGGATGGGCACAAAAAATTAAAAAATGAAGCCTAATTATATGCAAACTGCATTTACTGTTATATTTTTTGTATTCTCTAAACTTGGCACTTTGATCTGATATTCTGACCCAACAACAAGAGCAGTCATTATTATCATTTTTTGTTCAAACAGGAACTTCTTTTGCTAAGCATGGAAGTTTTATTTATTTTGCATACGTTTTGGTGCAGATAGTAAAAAAGGGAAAGTACTCTGTAATTAATGCTAGGGGACTTAATTCGAATCTGGTTAGGACTTCTTCTTTTTTTTAACGCGAAGCTTTATGATAACAAATACAGAACACATTTTAACGATTAGATTTTTTTAAAGTGTATCACAAGTGAGTCTTGAAGGCCTTGCCTCTCTTGTTTTCACATAATTTTGCCAGAGGACAACACTCTCGTTGCCGTGAGTTCTTTTTCAGTGCGCCAAATGCGTGCTGCACACGGGACCTCGGTTTATCGTCTCATCCGAAAGACTTGACGCTCAGTTTGGTTTTCCAGTCAAACAGTGGGGAGAAAGGGCGAGAACGGGATTCGAACCCACACCCTCACGGCTCTCTGTATTGGCAGCTGAACGTCTTGACCATTCTGCCACCTTCATCCTTGGGGAGTTTGGAAACATCTGCAGGTCAGTCAGACAGTCGGACAGGTGGTTAACCCCTTATGTGCCGAACCTTATGCGAAATGAGAACAGTGTGGAAGGCAACAGAAGTGCATTCGCTGCTTCTTATGCAACTGGAGTGATTGATTTTATCGCGGCAAAAGTAACGGAAAATTGAGCGCGGCTGCCTACATGGCGGGGGTAAATAAAACAAAACGGTCATACACGTGAAATTCTGCAGTGGATTTGTTCAACAGTATCAATGATAATGATGATGATGATGATGATAATGATTATAACAATGATAATAATGACGACGACAACAACAACAACAACTACGATGATGATGATGATAATAATAATAATGATGATGATGATGACAACAACAACAATAATAACAACATCTACAACACTGAGAATAACAACAACACTGAGAACAACAACAACAACAATAATGATAATAATAATAACAACAACAACAACAACAACAACAGCGATAATCATTTAAATAACAACAACAACAGCAACAACAACTCACTACTTCAGCATCGCACAGTCCAGCGCCAATGTAGACCCCCTTGAGGGGCAGACGGAGGGGGGGCGGGGAGGCAGAGTCGTGGTTGCGGTCGTGGATATACTTGGCCAAGGCAGGAATATACTTCCCCGCGTAGGACTGCAAGGTATATATATATATATAATATACACACACAGAGAGAGATGTATATAGATATACATTATAGATGATGATGATGATGATGTCCATCCTTCTGATTCGAAGAGGACCATGGCTTCAAATGTCAGATGGAAGATCGGTGGCTGTGGGACTGGAGGTGGTTCATTAGGCTTGTCCAGGCCTTGCCCACGCATGGGACACAAGAAGGGTGTGGGTGCTGTCGTGGCAGTGGATGCTGCTCGGGCCTTGCGCACCAGCACGCTTTCGTTGTGCCTCGGTGATGCGCCTGGCTTCAGCTGCATATGTAGATATATATATATATATATGGATTGTTTTTTATTTTGTTTTTTTTAACAAACAGCAAAAGGAGTTGGCGCACTTGTCGGTTTGACCTAACATTAATATCGATTTAAACACTGTGGTAACAGCCTTAACTCACTCAGTACGGCCAGTCCTCTCTCCTCCTCTACACAGACCCCTCGGATGTCCAGTGGGTGTCTGAATGACCCAACCTTTAGCTTCCGTCGTCAGAACTGTGGTATTCTTTGTCAACATTCACCTCTTCAGTATAAGAGCGTTCCGCTTGCAATATTTTGATGATGGTAATTGGGATGAAACGCTGTTAACGTCGTCTCTTTCGCCGTTCGTATGGAGAGAGTTAAAAAAAAAAAAAAAAAAAAAAAAAAGCAGCCCATGCCTTTTACCAAAACAATTTCCAAAATGTACTGGTCGCCGAAAGGACTATATTTTTCATGAAGACTCCCTAATACACACATTACATTGTTCGGTAATGTTCTCAAACAGTCGGTTTCTTATGTATTGGTCGCCGAAAGGACCGTATTTTTCATGAAGACTTCCTAATGCACACATTACATTGTTCGGTAATGTTCTCAAACGGTTGGTTCATAATGTACTGGTTGCCGAAAGATCTATTTTTTTTCATGAAGACTCCCAAATGCACCCATTTCATTGTTCGGTACCGTTCTCAAACGGTCGGTTTCTTATATACTGGTCGCCGAAAGGACCGTATTTTTCATGAAGGCTTCCTAATGCACACATTACATTGTTCGGTAAAGTTCTCAAATGGTTGGTTCATAATGTACTGGTTGCCGAAAGATCTATTTTTTTCATGAAGACTCCCAAATGCACCCATTTCATTGTTCGGTACCGTTCTCAAACGGTCGGTTTCTTATGTACTTGTCGCCGAAAGGACTATGTTTTTCATGAAGACTCCCAAATGCACCCATTTCATTGTTCGGTACCGTTCTCAAACGGTTGGTTCATAATGTACTTGTCGCCGAAAGGACTATTTTTTTCATGAAGACTCCCAAATGCACCCATTTCATTGTTCGGTACCGTTCTCAAACGGTCGGTTTCTTATATACTGGTCGCCGAAAGGACCGTATTTTTCATGAAGACTCCCTAATGCACACATTACATTGGCCGGTCATGTTCTCAAACGGTTGGTTTATTTGTAATGTAAATCCAACTGTGTCAAGTTCAGAGGTCGCTGAGGCTTCCTGATAGCGCAGTTGAGGCGTTGTTGCAGTAATGAACCACAGACCAAAAACCTTAAAAGAGGGTCTTACGAATATCGGTGACCCCTTTGAACGAAGTAATAATAATTATGATAATGGACATTTGTTGAGCGCTTTCCTCCCTTAAGGAGAGCTCAAAGCGCTTCACAATAAACATCAAACACACACACGCGCGCGCGCGCAATAACTCACAAAAGAAAGAAGAAGAAAAATAATGATTTAACGCACAATAATTTAAAACAGATTCAGAGACTACGCGTATTACATAATCACACACACACACACACACACACACACACAACGAAAGAGAGAGAGAGTTTGCATGGCTTATAACAGAAAAGGTATGTAAGGTCTATGGATAGGCGTTTTCAAAAAGATGTGTTTTCAGACCAGTTTTGATAGATTGAAATGAAGGAGAGTGGCGAAGATCGTGAGGAAAACTGTTCCAGACATTATTAAAGGAAGAATCGCCGAAGGATCGGGTTTTAACACGGGGAGCAAGTAGCCGCCGTGAATCGGAAGATGATCTGAGTTGTCGACGGGGTGTACAGTGATCATAGCATTTGGTGGGGTCCCATTGTCGCCCTAAGCGGTGTCTATCTATCTATCTATCTATCTATCTATCTATCTATCTATTATGCACACAAACTCATACATTTGTATGAAACACATCTGTCATGTTGTCCTGTGCGAACCCTCTGTCCTTAACAGGAAGAATTCTGTGCTTGTGTGTGTGTGTGTGTGTGTGTGTGTGTGTGTGTGTGTGTGTGTGTGTGTGTGTGTGTGTGTGTGTGTGTGCGTGCGTGCGTGCGTGCGTGTGTGTGTGTGTGGACCGAAATCATATTTATGTCATATGTGGATCATCACATGTGCTTGTGTCGAGATGACCGACCCTGACCTACTTTTCACTTGAAAATCCCTCGCTCGCTCCTCCTTTGCCCGTCCCTTTGATTCTTCACTGTCAACGTCTCCATGAAGGAGGTTCTACATCACGATAAGTCAACAACTGCTCATTGGCAAAGCAATGAATCCGGATCACTAAATAAGTAAATACATGGGCGGCATTTTAGAGACATAACAAAACAAGGCTTCTACTAACCAATCGTCAGCGCATTATATTTCATGTTTTGTAAAGCGCAGTTGAGCCTGGATAATGTCTCGGTGCACTTGATAAGAACAAACAAACAAGCAAAAAAACCCTCCAAAAACAAACAAACAAACAAAAAAAAAAAACCACACCAAAAAACAAACAACAAAAATGTTGTCATGATTTACATTTCACAGTTTTGCACGTGCAGGGACCATCATTTGCTGATTCTTGTTTGTGGTTGTGGTTTGTTTGCATTAGTTTTTTGTACTGGGAGGGAGGGCGGTGAGGAGGGGGACGGTTGACAGGAGGGGTGGGGGTGTGTGAGGAGGGGAGGGGGGCGGGAAGGGATGTGGGAGTGGGGGGGGGGGGGTCCTCTTTACCTGTCCCCCGGTGTACAGGTCGCTGTGCTGGTGTTCCGGAAACATCCTGTAGAACTGGATCAGCGCACTGGAACGAGAAACAATCATCATCGTTAGTTGTTTATATTGAGGAGCGTGCGGGTACAGTACAGTATAGTACAGTACAGTACAGTACAGTACAGTTGTAGTGCACCACACCACACCACACCACACCACACTACACTACACCACACCACACCACACCACACCACACTACACCACACCACACTACACTACACCACACCACACCACACTACACTACACTACACTACACCACACCACACCACACTATAACACACCACACCACACCACACTACACTATACCACACCACACCACACCACACCACACCACACCACACTACACTACACCACACCACACCACAGCACACTACAACACACCACACCACACCACACCACACTACATCACACTACTATACACCACACCACACTACACTACACTACACCACACCACACCACACCACACCACACTATACTACACTGCATTACACCCCACCACACCACACCACACCACACCACACTACACTACACTACACCACACTACACTACACCACACCACACCACACCACACCACACCACACCACACCACACTACACTACACCACACCACACCACACCACACCACACCACACCACACTACACTACACTACACTACACCACACCACACCACACCACACTATACTACACTGCATTACACCCCACCACACCACACTACACTACACCACACTACACTACACCACACCACACCACACCACACCACACCACACCACACTACACTACACCACACTACACTACACCACACCACACCACACCACACTACACCACACCGCACCACACCACACCACACCACACCACCCCACACCACACCACCCCACACTACACCACACCGCACCACACCACACCACACTACACTACACCACACCACACCACACTACACCACAGCACACTACAACACACCACACTACACTACACTACACCACACCACACCACACCACACCACACCACACCACACCACACCACACCACACCGCACCACACCACACCACACCACACCACACTAGAGGACTCCCAAAACAGACCAACCTGTACAAGGCGGTCACCACATCGTTCATGTTCGTGGGCTGTCCGGCGCGGTCCCTGGTGAAGCTGTACCCGGTCCCCACCTGTACCACAGTGACAGAACAGTGACAGAACAGCACAGTGACAGAACAGCACAGTGACAGAACACACTACAGTGACAGAACACCACAGTGACAGAACACCACAGTGACAGAACACTACAGTGACAGAACAGTGACAGAACACCACAGTGACAGAACACTACAGTGACAGAACAGTGACAGAACACCACAGTGACAGAACACCACAGTGACAGAACACCACAGTGATGGGATACCACAGTGACAGAACAGAACACTACAGTGATGGAACACCACAGTGAAAGAACAGAACACCACAGTGACAGAACACCACAGTGACAGAACACCACAGTGACGGAACACCACAGTGACAGAACACCACAGTGACAGAACAGTGACAGAACACCACAGTGACAGAACACCACAGTGACAGAACAGTGACAGAACACCACAGTGACAGAACACCACAGTGACAGAACACCACAGTGACAGAACACCACAGTGACAGAACACCACAGTGACAGAACAGAACACCACAGTAACAGAACACCACAGTAACAGAACAACACAGTGACAGAACAGAACAACACAGTGACAGAACACCACAGTAACAGAACACCACAGTGACGGAACACCACAGTTACAGAACAGTGACAGAACAGCACAGTGACGGAACACCACAGTGACGGAACACCACAGTGACGGAACACCACAGTGAAAGAACAGTGGCAGAACACCACAGTGACGGAACACCACAGTGACAGAACACCACAGTGACGGAACACCACAGTCACAGAACATCACAGTCACAGAATAGTGGCAGAACACCACAGTGACAGAACAGTGAAAGAAACTGCAGTGACAGAACAGTGACAGAACAACACAGTGACAGAACGAGGACAGAACAACACAGTGACAGAACACCACAATGACAGGACAGAACAACACAGTAACAGAACACCACAGTAACAGAACAGTGGCGGAACACCACAGTGACAGAACAGAACACCACAGTGACAGAACAGAACACCACAGTGACAGAACAACACAGTGACAGAACAGAACAACACAGTGACAGAACAGTGACAGAACAACACAATGACAGGGTGGAACACCACAGTGACAGAACGGAACAGTGACAGAACACACACACACACACACACACACACACACACACACACACACACACACACACACACAACGGTGGCAGAACACCACAGTGAAAGAACAGAACACTACTGTGACAGAACGGAACAGTGACAGAACACCACAATGACGGAACACCACAGTGACAGAACACATATACATATTTATATATATATATATATATATATATATATATATATATATATGTATATGTATATATATATATATATACGCGGTCGGTGTTGACTAGATTTCCCCGGGGGGGGTAAAATCCAGAGGGGTGGGTAGTTTGAGAGGCAGGGACTGAGGGCCGTGTACTTACGGGACTGTCCACATACAGCATGTTGAACCTCTCTGTCCAGGATGTCTCCCTCTCCGTCACTTGGGGCTCACCTGTGGCAACAGA
>NC_134900.1:15738438-15743438 GCF_041734735.1 Babylonia areolata | reverse complement strand
TGTGTGTGTGTGTGTGTGTGTGTGTGTGTGTGTGTGTGTGTGTGTGTGTGTAATTGTGTGTTGTTGATAGAAGTAATTGTGTGTTGTTGATAGTAGCAATTGTGTGTTGTTGATAGTAGTAATTGTGTGCTGTTGATAGTAGTAATTTCCCTGTTTCCACACACACACACACACACACACACACACACACACACACACACACACACACACACAGAGACTCACACACTCGCGCGCGCACACACACACACACACACACACACACACACACACACACACACACACACACACACAGAGCTATGACATGTCATGCACGCACAGTCGGGACCACATCTCAAAAAAGTTGGTATCCAGAACAGGGTACACTCGTACTTCACTTCATCAATGCCAGTGTCTTGTTTTTCAAACCTCTGCCAGGTCCGGGACCAAGGAGCAGCGCAATTCTTGCACAATAATTTGCGCAAGGACAGACAGTATAGAACAGACACTAGAAGTGAAGAGAATAGAACATGTCTTCATCACCACGTGTATCAGGGTCATAAAGATTATTGCTGCAGAGATAGGCCCCATGTTTCGAGGGTACACAAACACGAACGGAAAACCACACACAAACACAAACACAGTAGGTAAACCCCTTTTGACACCACATCCGTCACTATGATTTTAGTGTCAGCTGATAAAAAAAAAACACACAAAAAACCCGTGGTATGAAGATCGTCGCTATTTACTGTTAAGTGGATGTGAATTTGAAAGCAGTGTCTCAGATATCTGATATCCGTTTCAAAACTCTTTTCGTGGCATACCTAAAGGCTTCTTTTTTCTTCTTCTTTTTGAGGGTGGGGTGTATTCATTTATTTATTCATTTATTTATCTATCTATTTATTTATCATCTATTCATCCATTCATTTATTTATTTATTTTTATTCATTTATTTATCTATCTATTTATCTATCATCTGTTCATCCATTCATTTATTTATTTATTTGTGCTGGACATATTTGTATTTGTATTTCTTTTTATCACAACAGATTTCTCTGTGTGAAATTCGGGCTGCTGTCCCCAGGGAGAGCGCGTCGCTACACTACAGCGCCACCCTTCTGGGGGGGGGGGGGGGGGGGGGGGCAGGGGGGGGCGGGGGATCCTGCGTGAAATTTTATTTGTTTTTCCAATCGCAGTGGACTTTTCTACAGAATTTTGCCAGGAACAACACTTTCGTTGCCGTGGGTTCTTTTACGTGCGCTAAGTGCATGCTGCACACGGGACCTCGGTTTATCGTCTCATCCGAATGACTAGCGTCCAGACCACCACTCAAGGTCTAGTGGAGGGGGAGAAAATATCGACGGCTGAGCCGTGATTTGAACCGGCGCGCTCGGATTCTCTCGCTTCCTAGGCGGACGTGTTACCTCTAGGCCATCACTCCACATATGTAAGGCCATCTTAAGAGGAAGAAGTCATGACGAAGAAGGATGGCTGACATCCTGACCTGTGAGCTCTGTCAGTCTTATCTTGCCTGTTTATTGGGCGACAACCCATCATTCGAGATCGAGGGTGTGCAGCCCGCTTTCGTGGTGCACTTTCCGTCGCTCGCAGAGCCCGAGAAGTAGGTCGTATGACGACACGCGCAGTCCACCACCGGAACTGGCTTCTCTGGGTGTGCACACTGCTTTTGTTTGGACAACTTTTCGGCAGAGCTTATAACTGGATCAGTTCGAATATGTAATGGCAGATATATGACAAGAAACACACACTCAAAGTAAAAGTAGAAGTCTATAGCAAATAATAGGTGTAATCATAAAACCAAGCGAGCTACGTCAAACAGGCTAGAGTTACGTATGCGCAGTTTAGAACACCTTCGATTTACACGTACAATCCGTCTGCATGAACCACGGGTTGTGTCACATGGACGGGAATCGTGTACACAGCTATTAGAGCCCCTCCCCCTCCCCACCACCCCCACCCCCAGCCTGCCCCCTCACCCTCACCCCCACCCCGCCCCTCCGATTTACACGTACAACCAGTCACCACAAACCGGTGTGACAATAGCTGGTCCTGTTCTGTAGGTGATAAGACAACTTCCACTGGGGCTAGAGAGGCTGGGGGTGGGGGTGAGGGTGGGGTGGAGGCGATGGTCATGGTTCTAGAAGGGTGCTCTGTTGCTGGAGGAGGTCTTCCGTAAGTGCTGTTGTGCCTGTTTTTCCGCTGTCGTCAATGTCAGTGGGGAAAAAAAAACCCAAAAACAAACAAATAAACAAACACCCTCCCCAACCCCCCCCCCCCCCCCCCCGAAAAAAAGGGGAAAAATGGGGGGGGGGGGGGGGGTTTGTGTATGTCTTTTTTAAAAATCAGTTATCATTCTGTTGTGCATAAACACAATTTCATCGTTTCCACCATTATGTTAAGGGAAAACATTGGAAGGAGTAATTCCATGTTGTTTGTTGTTGTTGTCAAAGATGGCCACGCATTGATTCGAAACATATACGTACTGGATAACTACAGTATGGCTAAATCATAACTTCTGCGTACCTGATAACCAAATTTTGCTGCATTAAAAACAAAACAAAAAAACAACAAAAATAACTACGTCTTAAATGAAACTTTTGGCCTCAAAACTTCTGTGTCACAGATGACCACATTGTGTCTAACCCAGACATTCTGTCACAAATAAAACACCTGTGGTTAATCCAGACATTCTGTCACAAATAAAAACACTGGGTTTAATCCAGACATTCTGTCACAACTAAGAACACTGTGGTTAATCCAGACATTCTATGTCACAACTAAGAACACTGTGGTTAATCCAGACATTCTATGTCACAAATAACACTGGGTTTAATCCAGACATTCTATGTCACAGATAAGAACACTGTGGTTAATCCAGACATTCTGTCACAAATAACACTGTGGTTAATCCAGACATTCTGTCAGAAATAAGAACACTGTGGTTAATCCAGACAGTTTATGTCGCAAATAACACTGTGGTTAATCCAGGCATTCTGTCACTAATAAGAACAATGGTTAATCCAGACATTCTGTCACAAATAAGAACACTGGTTAATCCAGACATTCTGTCGCAAATAAGAGCAATGGTTAATCCAGACATTCTATGTCACAAATAAGAACACTGGTTAATCCAGACGTTCTATGTCACAAATAAGAACACTGTGGTTAATCCAGACATTCTATGTCACAAATAAGAACAATGATTAATCCAGACATTCTGTCACAAATAAGAACAATGGTTAATCCAGACATTCTATGTCACAAATAAGAACACTGTGGTTAATCCAGACATTCTATCACAAATAAGAACACTGTGGTTAAACCAGTCATTATGTGTCACAAATGACCTCAATGGGTTTAACCCAGACATTGTATATCACAAATGACCACAATGGGTTTAATCCAGACATTGTATATCACAAATGACCACAATGGGTTTAATCCAGACATTGTATATCACAAATGACCGCAAAGGGTCTTACCCAGACAGACATTCTATGTCACAAATGACCACAGTATATCTAATCCAGACATTCTATATCACAAATTACCACAGTGTATCTAATCCAGACATTCTATATCACAAATATACCACAGTATATCCAACCCAGAATCTATATCACAAATGACCACTAAAGGTCTAATCCAGACTTTCTATGTCACAAATGACCACAGTATATCTAATCCAGACATTTCATATCACAAATGACTGCAGTATATCTAATCCAGATAATCCAGACAATCTATATCACAAATGACCACTAAGGGTCTAATCCAGACTTTCTATGTCACAAATGACCACAGTATATCTAATCCAGACATTCTATATCACAAATGACCACAGTATATCTAATCCAGATATTCTATATCACAAATGACCACTAAGAGTCTAATCCAGACTTTCTATGTCACAAATGACCACAAAGGGTCTGATCCAGACATTCTATATTACAAATGACTGCAGTATATCTAATCCAGACATTCTATGTCACAAATGACCACAGTATATCTAATCCAGACATTCTATATCACAAATGACCGCAGTATATCTAATCCAGACATTCTATGTCACAAATGACCACTAAGAGTCTGATCCAGACTTTCTATATCACAAATGACCACAAAGGGTCTGATCCAGACATTCTATATCACAAATGACCACAGTATATCTAATCCAGACATTCTATATCACAAATGACCACTAAGAGTCTGATCCAGACTTTCTATGTCACAAATGACCACAAAGGGTCTGATCCAGACATTCTATGTCACAAATGACCACTAAGAGTCTAATCCAGACAGACATTCTGTGTCACAAATGACCACAATGGGTTTATCCAGACATTCTACATAACAAATGACCCGCAGTGTATCTAACCCGGACAGTCTATATCACAAATGTGCAGTATAGTAGGCTATGTTTATAATTATATTCAAATAATGTTTCTTAATTCTTTCTGTTTTTACATTAAGAATACTAGTTATTACCTGCAGTGTGTGGATGTATGTATGAAACGATGTATGTGATATTTTTTACATTTGTATCTTCGTAATATTTGTAGGGGCTGTTGTTGGCTTTTACAGTTATGGTCCCCATGTTGTTTACTTGTCTATGTTGTGATAATGCACCTGACCAAATTTCTCCAGTTGGAGATAATAAAGTTATTCTTATCTTATCTTATCTTATCTTATGACCACACACTTACAGCTGACTCGGACATTCCTTGTGCCAGCAGTGGTGCTGTGAATGGCCCAGCACGCTGTATGATGGATGGTCAACCCCTGAAATTGGAGTTTGGCTGCCTACATGGCGGGGTAAAAACGGTCATACACACATAAACCCACTCGTGTACATACGAGTGAACGTGGGAGTTGCAGCTCACGAACGAAGAAGAAGAAGTATGATGGTCTTCTTCTTCTTGTTCTGCGTTCGTGGGCTGCAACTCCCACGTTCACTCGTATATATATACACGAGTGGGCTTTTACGTGTATGACCGTTTTTA
>NC_134900.1:15713438-15725938 GCF_041734735.1 Babylonia areolata | reverse complement strand
AGCCATACTCCGCTTTCGGGGAGACCGAGGAACAAACTGCCAGAAAATGTGTCGCATTCTGTCTCGCTGAGATCTGTTAAGTCTGCTCTGAAAGACACACTCTTTTCCAACAGTGGTGATTTTTCAGTGCTGGTCTTGGTATGATCTGGTTTTACATGCATGCTTTGATATGGGGAAACCGTTTGCCGAGTGTGTGTGGCGGGGTGCTAGCGAGTGTCTGTCAGTGCATTCGTGTGTGTGTGTGCGTGTGTGTGTGTGTGTGTGTGTGTGTGCGTGTGTGTGTGTGTGTGTGTGTGTGTGTGTGTGTGTGTGTGTGTGTGTGTGTGTGTGTGTGTGTGTGTGTGTGTGTGTGTGTGTGTGTGCCTGAGTGCGTGTTGCAGGGATACGTTTTCTGGAGGGCGTCATGGGTGGGTGGGTAGTTTCCAATGTTCATTTGCCTGAGTGAATTCTGGCACGTGCTTCCGCGTGTGTGTGTGTGTGTGTGTGTGTGTGTGTGTGTGTGTGTGTGTGTGTGTGTGTGTGTGTGTGTGTGTGTGTGTGTGTGTGTGTGTGTGTGTGTGGGTGTGTGGTGTGGGGATGTGGGGGGGTGGGGGTATTTGAGAGGGGAGGCGGGGAGTTGGGAGCGAAATGTAAAGCGCCTTGAGCACTATTTCTATAGAAACGCGCTATATAAATGTCCATTATCATTATCATCATCATCATCACCATCATTATTATTATTATTATTATTGCTCTCAACCAGGCTGACAGATACGGTCACCTGCAGTGTTGGTCAGAAGCATGCATTGTATGTAGTTCTCGGTGAACGTATCGCACGTAGTTATCGATGTACGCTCCGTATCGATGTACATTCTGTTATCGATGTACGCTCCGTATCGATGTACGCTCTGTTATCGATGTACGCTCCGTTACCGATGTACATTCCGTTATCGATGTACGCTCTGTTATCGATGTACCACGCTCCGTATCGATGTACGTTCTGTTGTCGATGTACATTCTGTTATCGATGTACGCTCCGTATCGATGTACATTCTGTTATCGATGTACATTCCGTATCGATGTACGCTCTGTTATCGATGTACGCTCCGTATCGATGTACGCTCTGTTATCGATGTACGCTCTGTTATCGATGTACGCTCTGTTATCGATGTACCACGCTCCGTATCGATGTACGTTCTGTTGTCGATGTACGCTCTGTTATCGATGTACGCTTCTGTTATCGATGTGCACTCCGTATCGATGTACGCTCTGTTATTGATGTACGCTCCGTATCGATGTACGCTCTGTTATCGATGTACACTCCGTATCGATGTACGCTCTGTTATCGATGTACGCTCCGTATCGATGTACGCTCTGTTATCGATGTACGCTCCGTATCGATGTACACTCTGTTATCGATGTACGCTCTGTTATCGATGTACCACGCTCCGTATGTTGGGTGGCGAAATTTGTTCACGAATGTTTCTCTTTTTAATATGCTCATGGTTATGTGTCATTGTGTCTTATAAACTTAAAGGTTTTATGACCAATAAAAAGTATTCAGTTCTAATCTATTCTATTCTATTCTATGCACCACATGTAGTTAGGTCTCAGGGAGAAGATTCGACCCATGCCGCCAGAACACAGTGAAGCGGCTTGGCTGGATGAAGCGGTGGCTCAGTGGGCAATAGCGCGTCCACCGATAAAAAGCCAGAGAATACCAGTCTGTTCCACATCGTATCCCACACTTCCCACAGAAGGTTCTACGTTTTCCTCCACCAGACTTTGAGTATTGGTGGTCTGAAGCTAAGTCATTCGGATGAGACGATTACTAAGGGACGTCCTGTGTGCAGCACGCTCGTAAAAGAACCCACGGCAACAGAAGAGTTGTCCCTGGCAAAAATGTTCTTGTGAAATCCTTCTATAATGCACAGTGTGTGGGAGGGGGGGGAGGTAATGAGTGTGTGTGTGTAGTGTGTGTAGTTTGTGTGCGTGCGTGGGTGGGTGGTTGGTTGGTTGAGTGTGTGTGTAGTGTGTGTGTGTGTGTGTGTGTGTGTGTGTGTGTGTGTATGGTGTTTAGTGTGTGGGGGGGGGACGAGGGGGTGTTGGGGCGGGGGGGTCGTGGGTGGGTGGGTGTATGTGTGGGGGTGTTGTGTGTTTGTGTGCGTGCGTGCATGCGTGTGTGCATGAGTGTGTGTGTGTGTGCGTGCGTGCGTTCGTGCATGCGTGTGTGCCTGACTGAAGCCTATCTGAAGCGAAGAACACCTACAAAATAGGCTCAGTCGGTTCGAGTAGACAGCGTGCGGCTTATGTTTGCAAAGCGCTTAGAGCTTGGTCTCTGACTGAGGATGGACGCTGTGTAAGCATCCGTATCTGTGACAGTGATTGTCTTGCACGTACATGTGGCAATGAGTGACAGTGATTGTCTTGCACGTGCAGATGGCAATGAGTGACAGTGATTGTCTTGCACGTGCAGATGGCAATGAGTGACAGTGATTGTCTTGCACGTGCAGATGGCAATGAGTGACAGTGATTGTCTTGCACGTGCAGATGGCAATTAGTGACAGTGATTGTCTTGCACGTGCTTAATTATGGCAATGAGTGACAGTGATTGTCTTGCACGTGCAGATGGCAATTAGTGACAGTGATTGTCTTGCACGTGCTTAATTATGGCAATGAGTGACGGTGTTATTGTAGCACCTGCAGATGTCTTGAAAGCCTCTGGCCTTGTCCTGTCAGATGCTGGTCACACACACACACACACACGCACGCACGCACGCACACACACACACACGCACGCACACACACGCACGCACGCACGCACGCACGCACACACACACACACACACACCAGCATAAACACGCGATCAGAGAGTGGTTATAGTTTATTACTCCTTGATTCCTGACTCCCCGAAATGAGTGCGTCTTACCTTTTTTCTTCTTCTTCTCTCTCTTTATAAGAAAAAAGAGAAAGAAACGAAACATTTTTTGACATTCTGGTTTTTTTCTATCGTCCCACAGATTATATTATTGGAGGGCGGGGTTGGGGGTGGGGTGGGGTGGGTGGGGGTGGTGTAGAGGGACATAACTGGCCTCAACTCCTCCCCTTTCCCTCCCCCCTTGTAGGTTTTTTTTGTTTGTTTGTTTTTTGTTCACTCCACATCTGTAATGAAAAGGAGAAAACGTTAATCCTATAGTTATATAGTTACTTGCCACTGTTTTCTTGATATTTTATTTATCTCTCTCTCTCTCTCTCGATATATATAATTTTTTTTAGTTAGTTATTCATTCATTTATTTATTATTTATTTGTTTATTCATTTGTTTATTTATCCATTTATTCATTCATTTATTCATCTATTTTCGGTGGGGGTGGGGAAAGGGGCAAACCTCTCCTCATCTTCCTCTCCAATCCCCACGCTTTAAAAAAAAAAAAAAATTATTATTATTTTTGTTTTGTTTTGTTTTGTTTTTTTGCATTTTCATTTCTTCTTGTTCACCCTACATTTGTACTGAAAAAAATGTTAATCCTAAATTAATAGTTCTTTGCCACTGTTTCCTTCGTATCGTTTCGTATCTTGTTTATTCATTTATCTATTTATTTGTTCATTTATTTGCAGTTTGTTAGTCACATTTTGGTATGTGTACGTAACATTGATGTTAATGTGTTACGTAAACAAAAAAAAAGTGTTTTGTAAAGCGCCTGGAGCAGATTTCTTGATAATGTGGCCATATCAGTATCCATTATTATTATCATCATCATTATTTATATACATTCTTGGCCCGAAGCGGACTTGTGGCAGCGGTCTATCTGTGGTCACTGCCTTTCTCCTCACTTTTTTTTGTAGTATTTTTTTTTTTTTTTTTTGTATTTCTTTTTATCACAACAGATTTCTCTGTGTGAAATTCGGGCTCCTCTCCCCAGGGAGAGCGCATCGCTATACTACAGCGCCACCCTTTTTTTTTTTTTTTTGTTGTTGTTGTTGTTGTTTTGGGATTTTTTTGGTATTTTTCCTGCGTGCAGTTTTATTTGTTTTCCCTCTTGACGTGGATTTTTCTACAGAATTTTGCCAGGAACAACCCTTTTGTTGCCGTGGGTTCTTTCACGTGCGCTAAGTGCGTGCTAGCACACGGGACCTCGGTTTATCGTCTCATCCGAATGACTAGCGTCCAGACCACCACACAAGGTCTAGTGGAGGGGGAGAAAATATCGAGGGCTGAGCCGTGATTCGAACCAGCGCGCTAAAGATTCTCTCGCTTCCTAGGCGGACGCGTTACCTCTAGGCCATCACTCCTTCTCCTCCAGTCCTGCTGTCAGGTGACACCCGTTGCTCACGTGCCTACCCCGCCCCCCAAAAAAACTGCGTGTAGTGGTGACCCAGTTGTCACGCGTCCGCCCAGGAAGCGAGAGAAGCAAAGGGTTCGGGTTCCAATCCTTACACATGCCAGAATTTTCTCTCCCCCGTATATGCTTTAGTAACCTGACAATTGAGCATATGATTGAGCATATAATTTTTCACTGTAGCTTGATGAAGCCTTTTGTACACGAAAGTGTGTCTTCACAAGTGACTGAGAACGTTGATGTTTTTGACTTTTTGCATTCATTATCAGTTGTTTCGCTTGTCAGTTTAACGACTTCTCTTTTACGAAGTCCTTTAAGTAATTTCCTGTAACTGTATTTAGAAGGGTTTTTTGTTTGTTTGTTTGTTTTGTTTTTCTTCCAAATTTCACCCACATTTTTACCCTCATTTGCCCAGTTTCCCCCAACCCTCCATTCATCCACATCTCCCACCCCTTCTAACCGATAATACTCAGATGTATTCATAAATACTTTAACAAAATGTCTTCAATCACCGATATGTGTGACGGGACATTAAACACAATTCTTCCTTCTCCCCCTGTGTTTGTAAAGCGCTTAGAGCTTGGTCCTTAACCGAAGACAGACGCTGTGTATGTAAGTTTAGTATTCGTCACTCGTATGCACACGAGTGGGCTTTTGCGTGTATGACCGTTTTTACCCCGCCATGTAGGCAGCCATACTCCGCTTTCGGGGGTGTGCATGCTGGGTATATTCTTGTTTCCATAACCCACCGAACGCTGACATGGATTACAGGATCTTTAACGTGCGTATTTGATCTTCTGCTTGCATATACACACGAAGGGGGTTCAGGCACTAGCAGGTCTGCACATATGTTGACCTGGGAGATCGTAAAAATCTCCACCCTTTACCCACCAGGCGCCGTCACCGTGATTCGAACCCGGGACCCTCAGATTGACAGTCCAACGCTTTAACCACTCGGCTGTTGCGCCCGTCATTGTTTGCGTGAAGACCACCACCACAACCAAGCAGTGTTTACCAGCCAGTGGATAGGGGGTTCCAACCTTACTGCCCAAACCTCCAGGAACAAACACTGTTAAAACGAGTTCAGATTCTATGCCCCAATGCGCGAAGAATATTCAAAGCTAAAGTCAAATGTCTCGTGTCCTTTTCTACAGCTGTTTGGGCATTGAGTTCATATCCACCAGGGCTCAGCATATGAAGGCGGGACCCAGTCCTCTCCTTCAGCAGGTTCAAAACCTTCCTTCCCCAAACCCGAAGTCGGGAAACCCATTCACCCAAAATCGCAGTACAGTGCCATTCCCAGTGACACAACACCAACACCATGTCGAAACAAAGACTCGAACCCTGACCACTGGTGCACGCAGGACAGAAGGTCCAACTCCTAACCGACTGTGCCACGGCGCCTACCGGGGAACATTCTAAGATTAACCCCTTGACTGCCAGGAAAAAAACCCAACAAACAGTAGAAAGTGATGCTTCAAGTCATAAATATATCCGAAACAGTCAGCCCCAAAACTGAGAAAATCGTCTAGATACATAGCGCTCTTATGTGTAAATTTTCAGCCTTTCCACAGTTAATTTCCTTGTTTCAATGATGTCATGAGTGGCGTCACTATGCCCGTTAATGTCTTCAGGGCTTGGCAGTCAGGAGGTTAATGCTTTTCTTGCGTTCTCAGAATAACTGCTGCGGTGATGAGAACTAAAGGAAGACATTCCAAAAACCGAGTGGTCTGGAAGTAAAAATCCGACCGATAGCGACTTGTCTCCGTGACATCTGGAAAGCTTAAAACTCACTGTCTGTTTCAAACAAAACGTCCTCTCAGTTTTATGTTTATTACTTTAAGTCTCCGTGAACCATGAAGGCGATATCGCGAGGCTATCTACACAACATCACAACGAAACGGCCAACACCCCACACCTTGACAATAATAGTAACATGCCAACACACTGAAAGAGAAAAACCTTGTATGCTTTTTTTTTCTTCTTTTTTTTAAGAAAAACGTGACATTTTTTGGAAAACACCCGAAGAGGCAAGGCCTGAAAAACCAACCAAACAAACAAAAAAAACCAACAACAACTCACACGTGTAATACCCACTCACTCTAACACCGTTCTGCATTTTTTTTTCATTATGCTATGTCGTGACTCTGAACTTTGATCAGCACCCACACCCCTAGCTTTGACTATTCCTCTATATGTATTACCCTCAGAAAATAAAATGTATTCAATTCAGTTCAATTCAATTCAGGTCTAACCATGACATATCACGGTACAAAGTTTGTTTGAAGAAGGTGGTCTGCAAGACCCTATCTCACTTGTGTAAGGCCATACAAAACCTATCAGTATGCGTGTGATATACCATGCTATGACTTTGAATCCCGCAAGCGTCATGCTATTACCATGGCCACTCATTGCATTGTGCCAGGTCTGAAGCAGCTTTGCTGCAAAGAGGAAAAGAAAAGATCAGCTCTATTCAAAATGTTTCCTTTTTTTTGCCAAATAATGACATTGACCTTCGATCTTTCACCCTCCATAGCACGTGACGAAGGAGGGACTGACAGGGAAGATCTTTACTCATGGCCGTCCTTCCAGTGTTGGTTCCTCTGGGAGTTGTTGTGGCAACCGAGAAAATGCCAACGTTTAAAGCTGACCCCAAAACACAAAGTCACACGGACGACCCAAAACAGGTGGTGACATATACTTGGTTTATACGCAGCCCTTGGGTAATCCACCATCCCATTCGATACCTTGTCAGTGGAAGTCAGGACACTGTCATGGCGCAGATATTTATCGTGGATTAAACCCGCCCCCAGCCTCCGCTCAACACCCATAAAATCCTTCTTATGGAATGTAGATTGCATAAATATTATGCTTGGTTCAAACACCACCCCTGGGTATCCACTGTTCTATTCCATACCTCGTCAGGACGACAAGACACTCTCATGACACGAATTCCTGTTGTAGATTACAAACAAAAGATTTACTTCTTATAGAATGTGGATTATATGATTCTACTTGGTTAAAACACCGCCCTTGGGTATCGACAATTCTGTTTCGTACCTCGTCAGGGCGACAAGACACTCTCATGACACGAATTCCTGTTGTAGATTACAAACAAAAAAGTTTTCTCTCTTACGGAATGTGGATTATATAATTCTACTTGGTTAAAACACCGCCCCAAGGTATCCACCATTCCACTCCATACCTTGTCAGAGGAGGACAGGACACTCTCATGACACAGATACCTGTTGTAGATAAAAACAAAAAAGTGTTCTCTCTCATGAAATGTGGATTACATGATTCTACTTGGTTAAAACACCGCCCCTGTGTATCGACAATTCTATTCTGTACCTCGTCAGGACGACAAGAGACACTCATGACACGAATTCCTGTTGTAGATTACAAACAAAAAAGGTTTTCTCTCTTATGGAATGTGGATAACTTATACTTGGTTGAAATGCCCTGGGTATCCGCCATTCTATTCAGTACCCCGTCAGAGGATGGCTAGACACTCTCATGACGCAAATACCTACCGTATATTAAAAACCAAAACAAGATTTCCCTCTTATGGAATGTAGATTACATATGTTTGGTTGAAATACCGTCCTTGGGTATCCGCCATTCCATTCACTACCTCGTCAGAGGACGACAAGACACTCTCATGACACAGATTACCTGTTGTTGATTTTTTTTAACTCACTCAGTACGGCCAGTCCTCTCTTCTCCTCTACACAGACCCCTCGGATGTCCAGTGGGTGTCTGAATGACCCAACCTTTAGCTTCCGTCGTCAGAATTGTGGTATTCTTTGTCAACATTCACCTCTTCAGTATAAGAGCCTTCCGCTTGCAATATTTTGATGATGGCAACTGGGGTGAAACACTGTTTACGTCGTCTCTTTCGCCGTTCGTATGGAGAGAGTTAAAAGTTTTCTTTCTTAAGGGATTTGGATAACATGATTTACTTGGTTGAAATACCGTCCTTGGGAATCCCGCACTTCATTCGGCTTCTCATCAGAGAATAATAACTTGACACTCTTATGACACAAATACCTACTGTAGATTAAAAGCCAAAAACAAACGTTTTCCCTATTCTGGAATGTGAAGGAATGTCGTGAATCAACCCCAAACATACAACATCACAGTACGAGAGACGCATTAACAGAATAGCTGTTACTATATCAATATATGACACACCTGTCCCTGCTTTCTGTTTGTCACACCTACCCCTGCTTTCTGTTTGGCACATTTACCCTGCTTTCTGTTTGACACATGCCCCCTGCTTTCTTTTGTTGCACCTGTCCCTCCTTTCTGTTTGTCACACCTGCCCCGCGCTTTGTTTGTCACACCTACCCCTGCTTTCTGTTTGACACATGCCCCCTGCTTTCTTTTGTTGCACCTGTCCCTCCTTTCTGTTTGTCACACCTACCCCTGCTTTCTGTTTGTCACACGTGCCCCTGCCTTCTGTTTGACACATTTACCCTGCTTCATGCTTGACACACCTGCACCTGCTTTCTGTTTGACACATTTACCCTGCTTTCTATTTGACACATTTGCCCTGCTTTCTGTTTGTCACACCTACCCCTGCTTTCTGTTTGACACATTTACCCTGCTTTCTGTTTGTCACACGTGCCCCTGCTTTCTGTTTGACACATTTACCCTGCTTTCTGCTTGACACATTTACTCTGCTTTCTGTTTGACATATTTAACCTGCTTTCTGTTTGACACGTTTACCCTGGTTTCTGTTTGACACGTTTAACCTGCTTTCTGTTTGACACGTTTACCCTGCTTTCTGTTTGACACATTTACCCTGCTTTCTGTTTGACATATTTAACCTGCTTTCTGTTTGACACGTTTACCCTGCTTTCTGTTTGACACATTTGCCCTGCTTTCTGTTTGTCACACCTACCCCTGCTTTCTGTTTGACACATTTACCCTGCTTTCTGTTTGACATATTTACCTTGCTTTCTGTTTGACACACCCGCCCTCTGCTTTCTGTTTGACACATTTACCCTGCTTTCTGTTTGACACACCCTGCTTTCTGTTTGACACATTTACCCTGCTTTCTGTTTGACACATTTACCCTGCTTTCTGTTTGACACGCCTAACCTGCTTCCTTTCTTCTTCTTTTTTAAGGGAAATATTTTTCCATGTATAAATGTTTTCATAAATTAGATCAAATTCACACTGGCTTTCGGGGGAATTTTAAACTGTTCAAAAAAGTTTTCATTTGGTTTCATTTCCTTTTGTCGCCTCTTTGGTAAACTAATCCATGCCTACTGTAGTGCACTGTTCGAACACGCTTATGTATATATGTACCTTAGACCATCCTTTCGAAAAGCTAATTGTACGTGTAACAAGCTGGGTAAAATGTAGAAAGCCTCCTTCGGTCATGGCTGACCATGGATAGAGTATATCCGACCTAATGTCTAATTGGGCTGTCTGCTTGGACCAAGCAGCGTCGCCTGTGACTGTGGAGACCGGTGCGAGAGAGACAGTCTCTGTCGCAGCGGTCACATGTGGGGTAAAATACGATACTGATATTCATTGATGCTTATCACCCTTCCAAGAATATATTCTTGTATAAAACAGGCTCGGTGCAATATAATATCAATATTTGTAGATTTTTTTCTGACTGCTGCCACAACCGTTTTGACACCACAACCGCGTGTTTACAGAGTTGCAATATTTAATTCTAGGCCTCCCACCCCACCCACACTTGAGAATCATGGTGTTAGTGTGCGTGTCAGCTGTATAGGTCAGTTAGTATGTGTCTTACGTGTCTGGTGACGTTTCCAGACGAACACTGGCGCGTCTTGTTCCTGGTCTTCGTTCCCGTCTCAGAAGAATAATTCCCAGGGACAACGCATAGATAGCAACTTAGGAGACTGTGTTGTTGCTGGCCAGACTGGTCATCAGAACCCTTCGCTGACTACTGTGTGATATTCTGATAGAAGCCTATATATTGCCGCTAGTCGTCAAATACTTCACTGCGTACTACCTGATATTCTGATGGAAGCCTATGTATTGCCACTGGTCATCACATACTTCACTGACTACTACCTCATATATTCTGATAGAAATAGAAGCCTGTAAATTGCCAGGGATAAGCATTGCCGCCACTTACAACACACGAAATAAATATTCAAGCTGTTATTAACGTTGCCACAGTCTAAATTGTACTAAAATGAACAGTCACATAATTATACAACATGGTATGCCACTGACATGCATTTCATGATTAGGTTAGATTGTTTTTAAGCGTATGATTATTACAGGTATGACACTTAGCATAACGAATAATACAACTGAAAATAATAACATGCCTTTTTGTCGTTTTTGTTGTTGCTAGATTCAAATTGTTTCTCAACATTGAAGCAAAGCAGAGTAGCATTGCACATCTTCACAACAAAGCTATTGTTCTACAGATTTGTCTACACTAGCATTTCAACGTTTCATTTTTTTTTTCCAAAGCTCATGCACTCTTTACATATTCATCGGGATCAAGAGGGTCCCACCCACACCCCTGTCCCTCGAGACATTATTTACTGCACATGATATACATGTTACACAATGACGTAATATTCTTGAAACAAACACACACAGCAAAAAAGAAAAAAAAAGAAAAAGAAAAAAAAAACCCAACACACTGGTCTTTTTAAGGTGTATACAACTCCTTTTTTCTGCCAACAAACAAACAAAAACAACAAACAACTGTAAGGCTCTTGCAGCAGCGTTTATGGAACTGCAACAAACAAACAAACAAACAAATGAACAACAACAATGATAACAAACAACAAA
Organism: Babylonia areolata; assembly: GCF_041734735.1. Taxonomy (NCBI): domain Eukaryota; kingdom Metazoa; phylum Mollusca; class Gastropoda; order Neogastropoda; family Buccinidae; genus Babylonia; species Babylonia areolata. The sequence goes on along the minus strand of NC_134900.1, from coordinate 15,714,821 downwards.
AAGTGTACATGCCCCTTTTTTTTTCTTCAAAGGTTTAGTTATGAAGGGGGCTACCTTCGCAGCTTCTCATGCCACTTTATTATCATCATGATCATCATTATTATTGCAAACTGCATTCATTCATCCACGCTCGGGCTGACGACTTGTGGAGAAGGAGAAGGAGGTGGCTGACAGGAAGGGAGGTAACGAAGGCGGCTTTCACTGCTTACTGTCCTTGGACCGCACCACCAGGACGGGCACGTGCGCGTGGTGGATGACGTAGTCGCTGACGGAGCCCATGATGGTCCTGCGGAGCTTGCCCAGGCCGCGCGTGCCCGTGACGATGTAGGTCACGCCCTGGTCCTCGGCGCACTGGCAGATGGCCGACCCCGGCTTGTCCTGACTGTCCAGCCGGACGAAGTGACCCTTCATCTGGAAACGTCACCATAGCGACAGTGTTCATCTGGAAACGTCACCATAGCGACAGTGTTCATCTGGAAACGTCACCATAGCGACAGTGTTCATCTGGAAACGTCACCATAGCGACAGTGTTCATCTGGAAACGTCACCATAGCGACAGTGTTCATCTGGAAACGTCACCATAGCGACAGTGTTCGTCTGGAAACGTCACCATAGCGACAGTGTTCATCTGACAGAACGACAGTAACTGAATTCATCTATATCTCATAGCAATATACACGGTCTTCATCTGATAGAGCAACAGTGCCAGTATTCATCTGGAAACGTCGAAATGGACGGAGACAGTGATAGTGACAGTCTTCATTTGGAAACGTCGACACGGGGACAGTGATAGTGATAGTCTTCATCTAGAAACGTCGACACGGAGACAGTGACAATGACAGTCTTCATCTGACAGAGTGACAGTGATAGTCATCATCTGGAAACGTCGACACGGCGACAGTGACAGTGATAGTCTTCATCTGACAGAGTGACAGTGATAGTCTTCATCTGACAGAGCGACAGTGATAGTCTTCATCTGGGAACGTCGACACAGGGACAGTGACAATGATAGTCTTCATCTAGAAAGGTCGACACAGGGACAGTGATAGTGATAGTCTTCATCTAGAAAGGTCGACACAGGGACAGTGATAGTGATAGTCTTCATCTAGAAACGTCGACACAGGGACAGTGATATTGATAGTCTTCATCTAGAAACGTCGACACAGGGACAGTGATATTGATAGTCTTCATCTAGAAACAATGATGATAAATAAGCAAATAAATATAAAACATGAAGACACACATTCACACATACACCCACACATGCATAACAGATATGCCCCAAAAACGCAGTTTCATAGATATGAAAGCACAGTCAAATACATATAAAGGTACATGAGCTCCAACACACACACACACACACACACACACACACCACAAATT
>NC_134900.1:15698438-15708438 GCF_041734735.1 Babylonia areolata | reverse complement strand
CACACACACAGACCTCGGGCTTTTGTGAAGTGCAATTTTGTGTTCTCAGGCCACAGTATTTATTTGTATTTGTATGTCTCTTTTTGTCACAACAGATTTCTCTGTGTGAAATTGGGGCTGCTCTCCCCAGGGAGAGCGCGTCGCCACACTACAGCGCCCCCCCCCCCCCCCCCTTTTTTTTTGTATTTTTTTCCTGCGTGCAGTTTTATTTGTTTCTCCTATCGAAGTGGATTTTTCTACAGAATAATGCCATGAACATCCCTTTTGTTGCCGTGGGTTCTTTTACGTGCGATGAGTGCATGCTGCACACGGGACCTCAGTTTATCGTCTCATCTGAATGACTAGCGTCCAGACCACCGCTCAAGGTCTAGTGGAGGGGGAGAAAATATCGCCGGCTGAGCCGTGATTCGAACCAGCACGCTCAGATTCTCTCGCTTCCTAGGCGGACGCGTTACCTCTAGGCCATCACTCCACATTCAATATTTCAACAGAACAGAGTAAAACCCTCATATCAAAACAACATGTTCGCTGACAAAAAAGCAAAACAAAACAAAAACAAAAAACAAACAAAAAAAAACAAAAAAAAAAAAAGAATAGAAAAGAAAAAGATTAGCACAGGGCATTTTGTGCCACATTCATATATATATATATATATATATATATATATATATATATATATATATATGCAGACTCCTCGGCAGGAAATGGAATTGGAACTGCCTACGGTTGATATAATGATATATGTATACCTGAGAGAGAGAGAGAGAGAGAGAGAGAGAGGGGACCTCACCACAGGGCATTTTGTGCCACATTTAATATATTAATGTATCAATGTCATCGGCTAACTCCTCGGCTGGAAATGGAATTGGAACTGCCTCTGGTTGACATAATGATGTATGTATACCTGAGAGAGGAGAGAGAGAGGGAGGAAGAGAGAGAGAGATGGAGAGAGAGAGGTATAGAGAGAGAAGGGGGAACGGATAAAGAGGGAGACTACGGGGGAGACAGAAAAAGGAAAAGAGAGGGAGGGAAAGAAAGAGAAAGGGAGAGAGAGAGGGGAGACAGAGACAGAGATGGAGAGAGAGAGAGGGGGGGGGAGGGAGGGAAAGGGAGACTGATTTTGTACTTGTCTCAAGGCAGGCATCAAGTTCAGGACACGCGAGCATCATTTGTGTGTGTCTGTGTGTGTGTGTGTGTGTGTGTGTGTGTGTGTGTGTGTGTGCTTGCGTGTGTGTGTGTGTGCTTGCATGTGTGTGTGTGTGTATGTGTGCGTGCGTGCGTGCGTGTGTGTGTGTGCATGCGCTCGCGCGCGTGTGTGTGTGAGAGAGAGAAAGAAAGAGTGTGTGTGTGAGAGAGAGAGTGTGTGTGTGTGTGTGTGAGAGAGAGAGAGTGTGTGTGTGTGTGTGTGTGTGAGAGAGAGAGAGTGAGAGAGAGAGAGAGAGAGTGTGTGTGTGTTTAGGGAAAAGAGAGGCTCAGAAGACAGAATGTCAATGTACATGAATAATTGATTCTATCTTGGCTAAAAATTTACCCTCCCGGGGTTGGCGGGGGTTCCTTGAAAGTGGGTAGAATGACCCCTATGCCCTTTACGATGGAGAGACGATGGTGTATGGGGAGGGGCAGTGATTAGCTAAATTGTGACCAGTTGAAAGTTTCCCCCGGGGGGCATTCCATGCCAGTGAACACAGAACTCGGGGCTAATCTGGGCTCGTCAACCTTTAACCCGGGGTAAAAAAACAACCACCCCAAACAAACAACAACAACACGAACGGGGGTAGAGTGATGGCCTGGAGGTAACGCGTCCCCCATCCATTCCTCCTTCCCTCTCCCCTTCTCTCCTCTCCTCCCCCTCCATTCCTCCCCCTCTCCCTCCATTCCTCTCCCTCCCTCCCTCCCCCCCTCCATTCCTCCCCCTCTCCCTCCCTCCCTCCCCCTCTCCCTCCCTCCCCCCTCCATTCCTTCCCCTCCCCCCTCCATTCCTCCCCCTCTCCCTCCATTCCTCCCCGCTCCATTCCTCCCCCTCTCCCTCCCTCCCTCCCCCTCTCCCTCCATTCCTCTCCTCCCTCCCTCCCCCCTCCATTCCTCCCCCTCTCCCTCCATTCCTCCCCCTCTCCCTCCATTCCTCCCCCTCTCCCTCCATTCCTCCCCCTCCCTCCCTCCCCCTCTCCCGCCACCCACCCACATCCCTGATGGAAAACGAAATTGTGCGGATGTTGGTTTGAAAACGCAGAACTCTGCTGATTTGTTTTCTTACCAAGTGGAGTGATGGCCTAGAGGTAACGCGTCCGCCTAGGAAGCGAGAGAATCTGAGCGCGCTGGTTCGAATCACGGCTCAGCCGCCGATATTTTCTCCCCCTCCACTAGACCTTGAGCGGTGGTCTGGACGCTAGTCATTCAGATGAGACGATAAACTGAGGCAAAATTCTGTAGAAAATCCACTTGGACAGGAAAAAAAAAACAAATTAAACTGCACCCAGGGGAATTTTTTTTTTTTAAAGGGTAGCACTTTAGTGTAGCGACGCGCTCTCCCTGGGAAGAGCAGCCCGAATTTCACACAGAGAAATCTGTTGTGATAAAAAGAAATGCAAATACAAATAAGCTGCTGCACTGGGCCAAATGAGTCATTACTGGTGGTGGTTAACACTGATGGCCTTGGACAGAGACTCCACACTACAGGCCATAAGATCGTGTAGCTCTATAGTCTACAAGGTCTTGGCAATAGAATGTTTTGGGGTTTTGGCTTTAGAGTCTACAAGGTCTTGGCAATAGAATGTTTTGGGGTCTTGGCTTTAGAGTCTACAAGGTCTTGGCAATAGAATGTTTTGGGGTCTTGGCTCTAGAGTCTACAAGGCCTTGGCAATATAATTTTTTGGGGTCTTGGCTCTAGAGTCTACAAGGTCTTGGCAGTAGAATCTTTTGGGGTCTTGGCTCTAAAGTCTACAAAGTTTTGGCAATAGAATCTTTTGGGGTCTTGGCTTTAGAGTCTACAAGGTCTTGGCAGTAGAATCTTTTGGGGTCTTGGCTCTAAAGTCTACAAGGTCTTGGCAATAGAATCTGTTGGGTCTTGGCTCTTGAGCCTACAAGGTCTTGGCAACAGATTCTGTAGGTTCTTGGCTTGACAAGACCTTGGCGACAGAGCATATGAGGTCAGAGTTTACATGGTTTTGGCAACATAATCTATAGAGTCTTGGCTCTAGAGTCTACAATACCTTGGCAACAGAATCTATAATGTCTTGGCTCTAGAGCCTAAAAAGTCTTGGCAAGCATAGTCTATTCGGTGATGGCTAACAGAGTTTGCAAGGTTTTGGCAACGTTGTCATTTTGGGTCTTAGCTCTACAAAGTCTTGGCAACAAAGTCTGATTGGTCTTGGCCGTACGAAGTCTATTGGGTCCTGGCTACAGGTTTTGCAAGGTCCTGGCAACATAGTCTATTGGGTCTTGGATCTACAAGGTCTTGGCTACAGAGTCTATTATGGTTTTGGCTACATAATTCAAAAGGTCTTGGCTACAGAATTGATAAGGTATTGGCTGCAGAATACGAGTATTCAATAAGGTCTTAACTGCAGAGTCTTTGTCTTGGCGAGAGAGTCTATTAGGTCTTGACAACAAAGTCTAACGCCAGTATAGCATCATGGCTCAAGAGTCCACAAGGTCTCGGTAACACAATCTGCTGGGTCTTTGACATACAGTCCACAGAGTGCATATAATCTATAGGGTCTTGGCGAGAGAGTATAGATAGTGTTGGCTACATAATCAATAGGGTCTTGGTTACAGAGTCTGTAGAGTCTTGGCTAAAGAATTTGTCTGTCTCTGTCTGTCTGTCTCTCTCTCTCTGTGACTGTGCCTCTGTCTCTGTCAGTCTCTGTCTGTCTGTCTCTCTCTCACTCTCTTACTCTGTCAGTCTTTCTCTCTTTCTTTGTCTGAATTTGTCCGTGCCACTGTCTCTATCCATTTGTCAGTACATCTATCTATCTATCTATCTATCTATCTCGTCCTCGTCTGTCTGTCTCAATCTATCTATCCATCCATCTATCTCTTCTCCTGCGCTCCCCCCCCCCCCATCTCTCTCTATCTGTCGCGTGTGTGCGCGCTCCATCAGATAAGATTGTGGGGTCGGGGAGAGAGAGGGAGAGAGAGAGGGAGGATGAATCCAACCTGCCGATAGTGGTTGCCCCGAAACCAGATTAATAACAAAGTACGGTATCATCATATTCACGCAACTGTCTCCGTCGCCTTTTTTTTTTTTTTTTTTTTTTTTTTTTTTTTTTTGCTGGCAGGCAAAATACGACTGCTGTAATATGCTATATATATTGAATATTACGTCCTGTGTCCTTATTCACAAGCATATATGTCAGTTACGGGGACGTTTCTTTTCCTGTAATATAGACACCAGGAGAATTTGTTTAATGTCAGCTTTGAATATTTCTTATGTCTTTTTTTCTGAAACTTGATAAATGGGCACACTCATCATCAATGTTGTTGGTTGGGTTTTTTTGCGCTTTAAATATGTGAGGTGTGAGGTGTGTGAGGGATGTGTGTGTGTGTGTGTGTGTGTGTGTGTGTGTGTGTGTGCGTGCGTGCGTGCGTGTGCGTGCGTGATTGTGTGTGTGTGTGTGTGTGTTTGTGTCTGCGTGTGAGTGTATGCGCGCGCGCGAGCGTGACTGAAACTTGATAGAATGACACAGGAAACGAATGATGAGCGCATAAAGGTAGCTGTCAGTCGGTTCTGCCCAGGTAAGCAGTCTGTTGTGCAAATGACTCTGCAAGGCGTTAAGAGCTTTGTGACCGAGGATATGCACTGTATGAAGTATCCATATCAGTCACTGCTGTGCAAACGACTCTGTGTTTGTAAAGCGCTTAGAGATCGGGCTTTTTGGGTAAACGCTGTACAAGTATCAATATCAGTCACTGTTGTGCGGATGACTGTGTTTATAAAGCGCTTAGAGGCTGGTGTCTGACTGAGCATATGCGCTATTTCAGTACCAATGATTCTGTGTTCGTAAAGCAGTTGGTTTCTGACAAGAGGATAATCATGCACTATATCAGTACCAATGATTCTGTGCTTGTAAAGCTCTCTTAGAGCTTGGTCTCTGACCTTGGACAGGGCACTACAAAAGTATCCCTATCAATCAATTAATCAATCAGCCATCCTCCTCAGCCCCGCCCCCTCCCCCCCCCACCCCCCACCCACCCACCCCTCTCTCTCTTCTCCCAACCCAAACCACAGGCGATCCATTTTCAACGAAGTTCATACAGAACTGACTCGTTTCCGAGAAATGAGCAGTGGGAATTCTCTTGAAGCCGCCGGCTGCAGTTCCAGACAGAGCAGAGAGGGAGGGTGGGGTGTGGGTAGGGGGGTAGGGTGGTTGGTGGGGGGGGGGGACGGTACACAAGAACATTCATTTCTTTCGCTGCAGAGACGTCATACCCGAATTGGTGGGAGCAGAGCTTCGCTGGTCAATATACAGCAACACCCTCCCCCCCCTCCTTCCCTCCACCCCCTCCTCCCCCGTACCCCCACCCCCCTATCTCTTCCTCCAGTTTTGAGAGACCACAGAATCTGGCTCCGTACCAAACTCTGCTGCTGTCGTGGTGGAGAGATTTCATTGTTGGGAGTATTTCCGTTACTGTACGGATTTCCGTATCGGCTTTACGGTGATTGATCGGGAAACAAATACACTCGCAGACAGTAAAGTTAGAAAAAAAAGAAAAAGAAAAAAAGTGGCGTTCTCATTGTGGAGAGAGCAGTCCGGATTTAACTCACTCAGTACGGCCAGTCCTCTCTTCTCCTCTACACAGACCCCTCGGATGTCCTGTGGGTGTCTGAATGACCCAACCTTTAGCTTCCGTCGTCAGAATTGTGGTATTCTTTGTCAAAATTCACCTTTTCAGTATAAGAGCCTTCCGCTTGCAATATCTTGATGATGGTAACTGGGGTGAAACGCTGTTAACGTCGATTCTTTCGCCGTTCGTATGGAGAGAGTTAAAGGTTTAAAGAGAGAAGGAATGCAGTGAACAGACAGACATTCATCAGGCAGACAGATAGACAGACATCAGAGAAAGATCGGGTATACATAGACATATGGACAGACAGACATCAGACAGACATCGGGCATACGTCAGACAGCCAGACAGGCCGACAGATAGACAGACAGACAGACAGACAGGCAGACGGACAGACAGACAGGCAGGCAGGCAGACAGACAGGCAGACAGACAGACAGGCAGGCAGACAGACAGACAGGCAGGCAGGCAGACAGACAGGCAGACAGACAGACAGGCAGGCAGACAGACAGACAGGCAGACAGACAGACAGGCAGGCAGACAGACAGGCAGGCAGACAGACAGACAGACAGGCAGACAGACAGGCAGACAGGCAGGCAGACAGACAGGCAGACAGACAGACAGGCAGGTAGACAGGCAGACACAGACGTACAATCAGACAGACTGACAGACAGACAGGCAGATAGACAGACGTACAATCAGACAGACAGACAGACAGACAGGCGTACAATCAGACAGACACAGAGACGTACGATCAACGTAAAGACAGACAGGCAGACATACAGACATCAGAAAAACATACGTCATACAGACATCATACGGACAGACAAACAAACAAGCATTAGGCAGAGAGACAGACAGACAGGCAGGAAGGAAGAACTGACTCATGACAGTGACGTTGGCCAGTGTCTCCGGGCAGTGGACCAGGATCAGCTTGTTCTCTGGCCTGTGCATGTTGCTGACGTACCCTGCAACAGACCCTCACAATACAAAACAATGCAATACAATACAATACAATACAATGCAGTGCAATACAGTACAACACAATACAGTACAGTACAATACAACACAATACAGTACAAGACAATACAGTACAATACAATACAGTACAAGAGTACAATACAGTACAATACAATACAGTACAACAGAGTACAATACAGTACAATACAATACAATACAGTACAATACAATATAATACAATACAGTACAATACAATGCAGTACAATACAGTACAACACAATACAATTGTATGATGGTCAGTCGTGTTCGACAATGACCACCAGAACAGCAGAAGGGGCAACTGCTATCCCAACTATTTTGGGCTGGAATTTCATTATTGTAGAGAGTGTCTTGCCCAGGTTACATCCCCACTCTCTCGGCCAAGAGGGGTTTTTAGGACAGTCGGTGTTGGGGATGGTTCGTTCCCCAAAGGCCAGCATTAACTAAGAGTCAGTGCAATCTTGCCTCCCAGGTTGAGAGTCATAGTCCTTCACAAAAGACTGAACTGTAAACGGCTTCCCGTTTTAATGAAGAAACCATTGATGGTACAGCTTTCATTTTGCCGTTTGCCCAGTAATACAATACAATACAATGCAATGCAATACAGTGCAATACAATACAGTACAGAACAGCGCAATGCAACACAATTCAACATAACACAACAGCTAGTGCGCCGCGGAAATTATCGGTAAAGAAAGTAATGTGCTCGATAACAGAACGCATAAACCCTATCTATACCCCTTCGCTCCCTTTAAAGTGCTTCTTTTCTTTTTCTTGCCTAGCCAATATCGTCAAAATCGTTCGACCGGCAAATTCAGTGTTATTCGCTCCCCGGATCAAAGGGAGGATACCAGCCGTTCAACCACTGAATGGACTGTGTGCTCGATTAATGCAACCCTCTCAACCGAAAACTTCCTTTCCCCAATGCAGTCTATACTCTTGTAGAATGAGAAACTGCGGTGTTGCTGTTGATCGATTTCGTTTTATTGCGATCTGTGTGTGTGTGTGTGTGTGTGTGTGTGTTTGTGTGTGCGTGCGTACGTGCGTGTGTGTGTGTGTGTGTGTCTGTCCGTCTCTCTCTCTCTCTCTTACCTTCTCTCTGTGTTTCTTCCCCCCTCTCTGTCTCTCTCTCTTTCTCTCCTCTATCTCTCAGTTTCTCTCTTCCTGTCTCTCTCTCTCTATTTCTCTCTGTCTCTGTCTCTCTCTCTGTCCCCTCTGTGACAGAATGCACGCGTGCGTGCGTGTGTGCAGTTCAAACGATCGTGCAAATTACAGGAGATGTGTTCACAAGTATGTGTTTGGTTGTTGGTTTTTTGTTGTTGTTTTTTGTTCTCTCGCCCGTTTGTCTGAAGGATGTTATAACGCTAAATGGACAATGAAAGAAAACATTATTGTGTTTGTCACTCTCTCTCTCTATCTATCTCTGATCGTCTGTCTGCCTAACCACCACCCCACAGCACACACCCTCTCTCTCCGTCTCTCTCTCTCTCTCACTCAAGAGGGACAAAAGAATGGGTAGCATTTATAAGAATAGGTAGGATTTATAAGAATGGGTAGTATTTATAAGAATAGGTAGGATTTCTAAGAATGGGTAGGATTTATAAGAGTTCCTACCCACGTTTCCCACGAGGGTGTAAAAACAACAACAACAAACCATCACTACTGTAAATCAACTGGGAAAAGAAGATATGAACTGACTGGTTGCAAATCGATTAAAGAGGCAACTATTACTTCATCCACAGTCTGTATAGCTGCTGACCACCACCACCACCCCACCACCACTACCCCTACTATCCATCCCCTCCGGCCCCCCTCCCACACACACACACACACAATTTGCCCAGCCGACAAATCGGATGCCCACGGTTTGTGCTTTGAGTTAATGTTACTGCTGATTGAGGCCAACGAATAAACGGGCCGCCTCCCCCCCACCCCCCTCCCCGTGTGTGTGTGTGTGTGTGTGTGTGAGTGTGAGTGGAGTGTGTGTGTGTGTGTGTGTGTGTGTCTGTTTGTTAGTGTGTGTACGTAACATTGATGTAATGTGTAATGTAAGCAAAAGTGTCTTATAAATCACCTGGAGCAGGTTACTGGATATATAAGTATCCAGTATCATTATTATCATTATTATTACTATCATTTTCATAATAATAATCATCATTATTATTATTAATGCAGCCCGTTCAACTTCAGTTCAGTTCAGCTACTCAAGAAGCCGCCACAGCGTTCGGACAAAACCATATACGCTACACTACATCTGCTAAGCAGATGTCTGACCAGCAGCGTAATCCAAAGCGCTAATTATTCAGGCCTGGAGGAGAAAAAAATATAGTACATGGATACATAAACAAATAAATGGATGTCATCAAATCGAGGAAGAAAATAGATAAAAAGAAAATAAATAAATAAATCCAAAAATAGAATAAAGTTGATCTTTAGTCCAGTTACATGGTGCTAGATATGAACCATCTTCAGCCTAGTTACATTGTTCTAGCAGAAATAAATATAATTATAATAATAATGGTATTTATATAGCGTTGAATCTTGTGCAGAGACAAATCAAAGCGCTTTTGCACCAGTCATTCACACGCATGCATGACTCTAAAATGTAGAAAATGAAGACAAGGAAGGGCAGGCAAGGGAGGCTATTTTGAGAAGAGGTGGGTTTTAAGGCCAGACTTGAAAGAGCTGAGTGTGGAGACTTGACGAAGCGAAAGAGGAAGTTCATTCCAATTGCAAGGTCCAGAGACAGAGAAAGAACGGCGGCAACAGTCGAGTATTTGAATCTGGGTATGCGTAAACAGACTGGATCCGACACCGATCGTAGTGAGCAAGATGGAGTGTAGAGGTAAAGGCAGCCGCAGAGATAGGAAGGGGCAGATTTGTGAATACATTTATAACATAGTGTGCTGATCTTGTACTTTATTCTGTGTGAGCCAGGGGGCCAGTGGAGATGTTGCAAAAGAGGAGTGATGTGCCCAGATTTTTTCTTTCTGAGGACGTCGGGCAGCAGAGTTTTAATTTTAGCCACGTTACATGGTTCTTGCAGAAATGTATGAACAAACTTCAGCCTCGTTACATGGTTCTAGCAGAAATGTATGAACTAACTTTAGCCTCGTTACATGGTCTAGCAGAAATGTATAAACTAACTTTAGCCTAGTTACATGGTTCTAGCAGAAATGTATGAACTAAGCCTCGTTACATGGTTCTAGCAGAAATGT